>NW_027526407.1:185130746-185636511 GCF_048455015.1 Haemaphysalis longicornis
CAAAGTGAAAGTGAGGGGAACAGGAAAATGTGTAAAAACTAAGTAAAAGAGAACAGCAAGAAAGTTATGGAGAAAGCAGAAAGGATATTAAGAGAATGTGGTGGAGACGAAGCCATGAGCAAACCGGACGTACGTTTGAAAGGGGGTTCCGACAGGGCCAAATACCACCTAGCACTGCAGACAACCTGATTCTAGAGTGATTGTTACGCACGGCGAAGTTCCCCATGGGAGATTGGCCGCGCTAACTTCTGAACGAAAAAATTAATGTAGCAGACGGTTGGATGTTCAGTTGGTTCCATCTGGTTTCTAAGTACCTCCGTCGTATGGAGGAAGACCGTTTACAAGTGAGGACGAAATGTTCCATCGTTTCTGGTTTGTTTCAGATTGCACACAAAAGAGGAAGAGCCAGATAACAGCAGCGCGAGTAAGAATTTAATTTGACACACAGCACTAAAACCTCATGAGGGCGACTTTAATTTTGCGGCTGGCTTATGCTGCGGTGCGATCTTTATCGGATGTGCTCTAGCTCTGAGTCTGCATGCACGAAACCATGCTAATTCGAAGTAGGCACAGTCCACTACTGAACTGACCGATGCCTCTCGCAGCAAACCGTTGGTCGAGTAATTATTCCACTTGTGCATCCAGGCACCGAAAACAAACAAGGTTTTCAGAAGGCCGAAGGTGATAAACACGCAAGAGGTCGACGCAAGAGGTGTTTTTTTTATAGTGTAGGGGGAGAGGTGCGCACGCCGGACGATGGAGGGTCGACTAAGAGATGCTTTGGATCTAAAGTACTTATAGGCGCAACAATAAATTTGAATGACTGTGACTGAAAGGGCTTTATTGCCCTGTCCTAGATAATTACTGGTTTGGGAAAGTGTTGTTTGGCATGGGCAAGACCTAGGACATCCACATGAAAAAAAAGTTGTAGAAGTATTTCGCGAATTGTCGATTTATAAGCACGCTCTTTCACGCCACTGCTATGCATTCCGACTTCTTGGACTCAGGTATTATCCGAGAAACTGGGCAAATGTCAGCCGTTTTATTAGCCATTCGTTATCATTCGCTATATAATGACTTAGGGCTCAATTCAATAATATATTGTGTCGCATTTTTACAGTTCTAGGCGAATGGTCTATGTTGGTAGCCATTCACCAGTCAGCTTTTTGTGCAAGTTTAGGACGTCAGAATGTTTTGTTCTAAGAGTCTTCCGTTAATTTTTTGTTTGTTTAAATATTTATTTTTGTTTTGTTCGTGGGCGCTATATGCGCCTGTCATTCCTAAATTTGTTTCTTTAGATTTATTTGTAAAATAACTTGTTTAAATGTGTTTTTATTTTTGTCGGTATATTTCTTACAACTCTTTTATATACTAAAAGAGATAACTTCACAACACATTGTGTTTTTACGCGTGCAACGGGTTTCATGTGTAAAGAACTTTTTCCCGTTCTCTTTTGTGTTTTCGTTTGTTTCCTGTGAACATTTTGTAAAACATACGTGAAGAATACGTGAAAAATACGTGAAACGATAATTTTTTTTAGTTTTGAGAGTTAACTTTAGTTTATCTCGGCTTCCTGTTTGTGTATGTTATAGCGTTGCAAATTGTTCGTAAATAACCTGCCACGACGAAGCAATCAATCACGCAAAATGCACTTTTACAGAAATATGTTACAGCTCTAACCTACTGAAAACGTATTTGTATGCATTCGTATGTTAGATTCGTATTTCGAGGCAAAGGAAATCGGTGCGCCAGCATTCAGACAAAGGGAAAGAGGCGGGGTGAAGAAGCTGCAGTCAAGAGCGATCAAAAAGACTACCATGAAGAGTAATATTCTCTGAAAAATTACAGACGATTTATTGACGCCTGCTGCGCTTCTTGAATGATGGGTAAGGCTAATTTGATGGGGCGGATTCGCTATCTCCACAATTGTTAGCGTACAGCCAGGCGCAAGATTTCTGCGAAAAGTTACGTAAAATAATGTTAGCGTCGGTATGACTCAGGATAAGTCTAAAATTATCAAAATAAAACCGCGAGGAGCAAGAATATATGTGCCTTTTTAGAGAAAAACACGCCACGATCTATTGATAATGGCCTTGGGCTGTGGCTGATATATTCCACAGATGCCTTTACCGAAAAGTCTGAATTCCTAATTTAAAAGGCGCATGATGCGAGCACGTAAAATGCACAAGGAAAATAACGTAACCTGTCAATCATCGGCGTATCTTCCAGACTAGAAAATTTTTTTGAAGCACTACTACTGTGTTTTCTCTGGTGCAGCGCTTACGAACAGCGGATCCTTCTTAGGCACAAATGATTTATTTCCACTATCAAGCGAGCAAGCCTTATAGTGTCTTTGACCATTGTGTACAACAAAACATTTTCCTCTGGAAGCAAGTCATTTATTTCTAAAATTTCAATAGGCCCCTGTGGTGACCAGACGTGGTGAACGAAGGGTGACTGCCTTGACCAGTTGTTTCGAGCAAATGGGGTGCAGAATTGTTGGTTTCTCCCAGGCAGCGTTTTCTGTTTAGTTGATAATTCAGCCACCTGACATCATTCCCACATTTAGTTTTAGGTTCTGACATTGCTCTCTTTGGAAACGTAGCTTGAATAAACACACGCAGGAATCTGTAAAGCAAGTAACCGCATTACTGTCTTAGTGCAGACAGTAAAAACAAAGTGAAAGCCTGGAATTGTAAAAAATCTTCGCAGAGGCAACTTGGTTCAATTTTATTGTCAAATTCCTAAGTTGATTTTACTTCACCTTAGAGTTTGAAATACTAAAAATTTTTAGTTGTACTAGCAAGCCCACATTCAGTTTGAAATAAAAAACACATGAGGCTTTTGGGGAAATGCCAAAACTTGTCTTGACCGTGCTTTCTGTTTCTGAAATGCATCATAACATCAATGGGATGCAAATCAATCAACACCAATTAATAGGTATTGCCTTCAGTATTATTTCAGTCCAGCAATATCAGTACGGACAACACGCTAACGAACACCCAAGGGCTAGCTCACCCGCGTGCTGTGCCATACTAATGTCAATAATTTCTTCAGAAAACCTTGCAAACTGTTCTTCGAGAAACGCGAAGAAAAAAACCAAGTATTTGATCTGAAGAAATATCTTTTAGTGGCAACGCCCAGGTATAGACCTATTGAGCTATTTAAGCGGTCAGAAGGGTGAAGACGTTTCACCTACTGTATCATTTTTTTATTCTATGAAGTCCAACTCTTCAAGATTTTTTTCCTTGTTGTCTCAGAGTGGTTCAACTACCTATTTCCATGTTCAATTTATGTTTAACGCTCGGTATTGCGCGAGTATGCTTTTATCAATCAGTGTTTCTTGATGTCATCTTACTTTTCACATATGATGCAAACATTGCATCTCCTCAGCATCTTTTTGATGATAGTATGAGAAATTGTGTTCTGGGTACATATATTCTCAGTTTTAATTTATGGAATGGAGCCTGTATAACCTGTTTGACGGTTTTATTGTTGAGTCCGTAATATTTCCAATGACATAAACTTTGAACTCTTATCACACAATTGACACACGAAGAATCTTCTATTAAGTAAAGAAGTCGGCGACATAGACCTTTGAATTAAAATTCATAATAATTCGTAAGCTAGATGACAATCGCCCAGTGAGATGAAGAACAACAAAAAGTTGAAAGATTCTCTGCATTTAAACTGACCGTTATGACGAGACAAAAAAATATGTACCGTTGTGCTAACACCAACCGCTGGGTCTCTTTCAGGTTCCTTTATTTCAAATAATAAATCAAGAGTTTTCTTTGGTTAACATGACGCTGACTATATCCGGAGAAGTAAAAATATATGGAACACTCTATTACCCAAATGTTCTTCGATTTCTGTACCAGTCAGACGTGTAAGTGAAAGGTTACTTAAAGAAACCTTTTTCCAGTTGGGTAAAGAAAGGAAACCTGTGCTGCTAGAACAGTGTAACGTGTCGGGACAGTCATTATTCGGTTCATAATTGATATACGAGCAAGATAAACTTGACAGTGAAGTTTTTGTCATAATAAATACAAAACTAACTTGACTTCTAAATTGCCAAGAAAAACGTTCTCTGGAACACGAAGGTTAAAATAAACTTGGCGCAGAAAACAGACTGCCCACTGGCAATGAATGATAAGAGCTTGAATACCTCAGTATTTATTTGATTAAAAATATTTCACAATAGCTTTATAACGCGTTTAAATTTAGAGCCATGCGGCGTGACTTGCGTTGGACCACACTATACTAGAAATAGATAAGCTTTTCAAGCCTTTTTATTGCCGGTAAAGGATCACAAGATTTTTGGTGAAGGTGCTTTACTTACTTGCGATCTTCTTCTACTACTTTTTGTAGTATTCTTTGCAGAACAGCTTTATAAATATCTAGCATTGAAGAAAGTTCTAAGCTAAGGAGGTCTGGTTTCGATAAGTATTCGCAATGCATTTTTCTTACTAGAAAAAGTACAATTTGGCATTCCTGAGCAACCACCCAGATGGAAATCTTGCGTCAATTTTTGTGAACTCAGCCTTGTCCGTCATCGCGGGATTTCTCTACGTGCAAAAAAAAGTTCAGTCCAAGTGCTACAAAGAAGGTAATGAGCACGACACTAGTGGCTCATGAGAAGCTGCCTTCGTCGCACATTTATTTTAGACATGCTTTGAACAATACACAGATTTTGAATTGAACATTGCACTTTCGCAATGCTCAAACGCTACATTAATGACAAGTAGAAAATCCATAGCCACCTTTTCGCTTCGATTCACGTAACTGCCCCGCCAACTCTTGTGTATCGCTTCAGGTTCCATCTGCTTGCACCAAGGATTCCGCAGGGAATCCTCGCTGCAAAGAGACGGGTACACTCCAGGGTACCAGTATAGCCGTACATCCGGGAATCGGGTGCTTATTTCGATTCTGGGAATTCCAAAATTGTAACGACCATCATAGCTGTGCCTTCGTTATGCTGCAGTTTGCCAAGTCGAGTGTCCATTGGCATGCCAACAGCTTTTCAAAACAAATACTGAGGATGACGTCCGCCTGGTAGAGCCAGCATGGACATCTTGGCGTTTTAAAAGTACAAAAGTGGGTGAAATCTGGTTCTTTAGAGCACAGAGAAGCGAAGTGTAGAAAAACCACTTCTCGGACGTGCCAAATGTGCATGCGTTGTCATGTGGCCTAAAAACGCCCCTGCGATCTCTCCTAACGTGAAACCTAGGGAGGGGCGAAGCCTGCTGTGAACAAGTGTAATAAAATATTGTAAGTCTCTCTCTTGCCATATGGCGCACGCAGATTGGGCGCCAGAGAAGCGCTGGTGGGAGGAGGAACCGTGCTTCTACTGAGGAGGAGGCGCCCTCTACTGCGTTCAACAATAGTTAAGCAATTTGTACGCCCCAGCTGCCCCAGTTCGGGATAGTAGCAGGTGTCAATGCGAGCCCAGGCAATTCCCGCGCCTCACCCCGCAGGCTTGTACTCGGTAATAAACGAGGCATAGCCACCTGATTAGTATCCGTTTCTTGCTTCGAAGGCGACCCGAGCCGATCAGGCCTAGCGTCACGAACCGTTGGGTGCCAGTCTAACAAACATTTTACAACATCTATAGCGTCTGCTTGTACTTTGCGATGTCTAAAGCGAACAGGAATTGTTTAAGATATTATAAATCATGTACGTTTATCTTGAACCGGTTTATTCTATTCCGCACTTTTCTTTAAGTACGCATTATGTTCTAGCTGCGCGTGGTTTCCCCTTTATTTCGTTCTTGTGTTACTTGCGCTGTTTTTCATCATGAATCCGCTTCTCATTCAACTAGCCCAACTTGCCATCCTATTTCCGCATGGATTTTCTAAGACTCCAACCAAAAAGCATTCAGTGCCATTTTTACTGATTATGTACCAAATATACTGAGAAAGATCTATGTTGCCACTTTTTAACGTCCGTATTAATACTGTGCTGTCGTCGAATGCATCATTATCCAACACTTTTCAAATATATTTGTTTTTTGTGTATGGTTTTCTAAATCATTTGCTATGCAATTTGACCACATTGGAAAAATATTTAAACCAATAACCTTAACATCTAAGCTGTTAAGTGCGGACAGCAACACGCCAGAGCAGTTGGGGCACTATGTCCTGACTAGTTTCAGTATCGGCCTGGCGTTGTTACAGAATGTTACCAAACGTTGGTTCAACTGTTTTTCCCATTACGTCGGCCATAGCTGAATTTTTATTCTATGGTAAATTTGGGCATCTCTGCCGACGCTTGAGGGCTGAACGGCTTTTAGGATTCATTGAGCCGACTTCAGCCATCCGAGAGCTCGTACGAAGAACATCTTGGGCTACAAGCCAGGTTTCCAATTTGGCGAAGAGCTTTTTAATAGCATTGGTGATCTTGAAGGCCGCATTCTTCATCGTTGTTTTTTTTTTCAAGGAGCAGGCGCTTTTAGGAGTCGTCAGTTTGTTTTGTTATCTATTGGTCAATAGTGATAGTGTCAGCTCTTTAAAAGTACCTGATTGTCGTCGAAACTGGTTCTTGGCCTCTTGTTGAACTGGGCATGAAAAATATGCGTATGTACGCTTAAAATTTGCGTAACACTTCCAGCTGGCGACTGCTGTGTTTATTGCATAGAACAAGCAATTTTATTGCCGTTGATGTTTGCTTTCAAACAAAAACGCGATAGCGTCATCATTTTCGGCGATGAGGACGCCCCGCCATTGCGTCGCAGAAAGATATTCTGCGCTACATATATTCCATGCGTATCAAGAGCATTTAATTTGTACGGCATATGAACGATTTTTTGAACGGCTGCGTACTCCCGTGCCGGGAAGCAGCAATTGATGTTTGAGGCGTCGGGTTTGTTACCTGACGTTGTCATAAACAGTACTTTTCAGCGGGTTTTACGTAGCTTGCGTACCGTATTTTCTTTGCGCATGTGCAAATAAACCAAGCTGCTTTTTTCTGTGCAACCAAAAGCAGCGTTCTAGCGACAAATTGCAACAGGCGTGATATCATGGCGCGGGCAAGTTTTGTTCACGTTGACGAGACTGTTGTAGGAAGCGTAGAATGCAGAGTGCTCTATTTTGCGAGAGATGCCATAAAGTCCGGAATACATGGAGCGTTTATGCGACGAATAGTCGACGAACTTCGCCCGGCGGCGTCCGCTGGACGCCCGGCGGCGGAAAAACATCGTGCGCCGCCGATCTAGCCGGGGCAGAAAAAGTTCGTCGCCGTCGACGGCAGCCGCAAAGCGTTGCCAAACATGGCGGCGCCCTCTCCGCCCGCTTCACAGCGATAGCAGCTTCGTCGCTAATCCCTCAATGCAATATCGTGTTCTAAACTGTTTACTTCGAATTAAATTTGTCCTATCTTGCCCTCACATCAATTTTCAAGCGACAAATAGCCTTCTTTTTTCAGATAGAAGAACGTATTTCTAGCTGTTAAGCCTGACGCACTAGAGTTTATTGTCGTCATAGCAACGGTCTCGCGAGATGTGGCGAGACAAAAACATTAAAAACTTCTTCTACACAATATTTTACTCCTTTCTAGAGGGTTTTGCAACTAAAAAAGAATAATAATAGTCTTCACGGCTTTTTTCGCTTCTCCTGTGTTTCACTTCAATGTATTTGCCTCGTCTAGCCACACTGACAGAAGCGCAGCGGTGAGGCGGGGCGGCCGCCGTACTTTGGTACATGTAGCGCAGCCCGACGAACATTCGGCGTCGTGACGCGGCTGGTATTCCGCCGCGCGAACTTCGTCATGAAAGATCGCTCCATTTATTCTAGCCTTAATGCGTCAGCGTGATCGTACATCATCTGTTCGGTCAGCGCCTTACGACTCTAGCTAGTGTCGAATACCGCTATCGGCTTTTTGCCGCACGCCGCGCCAAACGCCATCGATCTTCTAGGCGATCTTCTGTTGGCGCTTTACTCAGCATTGTTTCCTGTTACTGCCGCTCGTGTCTCATCTATTTCATGCAAATACATTTTTACAGACAATCAATACATATCTTTTACAAGGTTGGCCAAGTGATTGAACGCACGCCCAATTTGCATGCATAAACTAATTTGGTGTATATACTATGGCCATTGTTCATTTTGGGGGGCAGAATTATTAGGTTGGCTGCGTAGAATTTGAGCAACACAAAAGCCAGGAGAATATAATAGAATGCGTTTGACTGACTACCTAAAAGAAAGCACTGACACATACTTGCCTTGGTGTGTGTGTGTGTGTGTGTGTGTGTGTGTGTGTGTGTGTGTGTGTGTGTGTGTGTGTGTGTGTTTGTGTGTGTGTGTGTGTGTGTGCTAGTGTGTGTTTGTGCTCGTGTGGGTGTGTGCGTGTGTGTTGCAACGACGAAGTTGAAATAACTAGGTGGACGTTAAATAGATTCCCTGGTCATTTGGAACGACACTACCCAATATTCATTAAAATCTCCCAAGTTCGTTCACGGACACACCCTTGATCACATTCCAAAAAACCCGCCCATAGTACAACTTCCATCATCGCTCTGGGTAATATTGATTGAAACAAAGCTGCACGTTATGGCTTACAGTTTGCGCCATTCTCTATGCAATTTGAGGCTGTTCATTTGCCCCAGGCGCGAGGTATGTATTGCTACGCAAGGTCATTCATTCCCTGCAGTGTTTTATTTTGTGGACAAATAAAACCTCGTTTTAAATCTCAAATATTAAAGCGCCAAATTCATTCATGCCGTCTACCTCTCGCAAATTTATATTTATAATATTCGAACAGCTTGTGCTCGCCCAAATTGTGTTGCCAGCAATTAAAATGAAATTGGAGAATCAAAAATTCTCCCCTAACCAATGACAATATGAAATGGTTGTGGAAGCAGCTAGGTCACACAACAATGTGCCTTCGCGAAGCGTGAATGCTCCAATAGCCAGGCGAAAAGTTATGTTACTAGTACGGCGAATATTCATGATTATCTAGTTGCATAGCGCCTATCACAAATGAAAGGCTAATGTGAATCAGTAAGGCGGGTGTATCACGTGCACTTAGCCGTACGTTGGTAGCCTATGAACATGCAAGCTTGCCTTGGGAAAGGAAAATTACGGGATTTTTATGTTTTATGGCCGGTTTTTGTTTGTCTTCATTACTTTGACTTACAGTCACGTTAGTGCAGCGGGCCTGGGGAGAACGTTTCACAGTGACAATTATCACAACGTTGGCCTTTTGCTCATTCATTCTACGTCGCCTTTTCGGATCACGTAAAGATACTCCTATGATGTAAATGTAGCTCTTAGTAGCGCCTTGTATTCAAAATAGGATTCGGTGGGCAAAAACATTTTAAATTTTCGGTTTGTATCCCACACAAATTATCAAACAAGATAAAGTAACTTAGCTGTCAGTAGCGGCACATAATTTTTAAGAAGCATACTGGCTATAACAAAGGTGTTTAGGCATAAAACAGCGTCCAGTTGGTACTCTTACAAAGGTAGATTTGTGGTGGAGGTCATGGCCGCCAGCAGGGGCTTGCAATTGCACAAAACAAGCTAATGCATACGATCATTCTCACCGTGCATTGGGCTGTCCGCCACGATTGTACTGTTTGGCCGCCGCCATCCTTCTTCAGGAATTTAACACGTGCGCACATGAATTCTTTACCGCTTTCACCACTTTCTCGGCGGAGATCCTTTCTGGCCCAGCAGCCAAAGAGAAACAAGAACTATGTGGCCTTACCCCTGCAGGTTGTCTTTAGACTTATGGTAGGTAATGATAAAAATACTATTCTGTTGCCATTCGCTTGCCTTCAACCGGCGGTGTGCAAACACAAACTGAGTAATCGCTGTACAAATGTTTGCCGTTCGTGTTTTGGCCTTAAGTGACTAGAGGAGAATCGTCTACTCAATTCTCAGACGCTCGCCCTTCGTTACAGTATTTATGTTTTCCAAAGAGGAAATCTGTGCTCCGCGCTAAGGTGCTTCGCGTTTGTCCTGGACGTTCAAGTGGCCAAATCAAAAACGGGTCTTCTGTGGCTGGATGCTTACAGTTCGCTTTCTAATGCAAGGTGGCCAAAGGAAAACAATCCCTTCGTGAGCTGATGATCGCTGTCCATCTTGCTTAATAAAATGGCAAAAGAGCAAAGAAGTACTCCTTGCCAAGACTCTCAGAGCTGGTGTTTGAACGTCATTTAGCCAAAAAAAAAAATAGTGCATCATGGTAGAACGTAAGAGAAAGTGCTCAAGTTCAATGGCATCTGAATTTCACCAATGGGCAATCATGCTAAACATTGCCCAAAGATGAGCCATTGGCTTGCCACAATTTCTGTTGTGATAGGTTGGTAAAAGTTGTGTGAAATTAGCATCCCACTGAATATTTAAGTATACAAACGCGAGTGTCAGGTGGTTTTAACACTGCCACTTTTGCAGCAGCGCTTGTTCCGTTTTGGGCAGACGTTGCCGATGACAAAGGATGCTGGTCGCAGGGAATTTTTTTTTCTGAAAAGAGCGTCGATACATTGTACCTAGGTGTTAGATGTGGGGTCGCTTCGGCATTTGGCAAAAATTGTGATATGGTTTGTTTTGTCCATGCGAAGTGCACGTGGTATAGTTCAGCGGTTGCACACATTTTACAAAGATCAACACTGATGTGGGCAGTCGGAACGCTCAAGATACTCATGGTTTTAAAGCCACATGTGTTCCGTGCCCTCAAAAAAGTATTTCTTAGGTGCATTCAGTGATTCATTCAGTTTTTGTCAACAACACATCTGTTTACGTCTTTCGAAAACATTTTGTTGCCAAGAAACAATGCCTACAGTCAAACATAAACGAACACTTTATTTGGATCCTTCAGGTGTCTGTTCATCTTGGAAGTATACAAACGCGAGTGTCAGGTGGTTTTAACACTGCCACTTTTGCAGCAGCGCTTGTTCCGTTTTGGGCAGACGTTGCCGATGACAAAGGATGCTGGTCGCAGGGAATTTTTTTTTCTGAAAAGAGCGTCGATAAATTGCACCTAGGTGTTAGATGTGGGGTCGCGTCGGCATTTGGCAAAAATTGTGATATGGTTTGTTTTGTCCATGCGAAGTGCACGTGGTATAGTTCAGCCGTTGCACACATTTTACAAAGATCAACACTGATGTGGGCAGTCGGAACGCTCAAGATACTCATGGTTTTAAAGCCACACGTGTTCCGTGCCCTCAAAAAAGCATTTCTTAGGTGCATTCAGTAATTCATTCAGTTTTTGTCAACAACACATCTGTTTACGTCTTTCGAAAACATTTTGTTGCCAAGAAACAATGCCTACAGTCAAACATAAACGAACACTTTATTTGGATCCTTCAGGTGTCTGTTCATCTTGGAAACCACGTGCGATTACAACCAGTAGGAAAGCCTGTGTAAAAACCGCTAGGACGACGTTCCAGTCAAAGATTCTGAGGGGCCCGGGCAACTACAATAACCGCGATACAATGGAACTCCAACACCTCCTCCGCAATATTTTTTGTAATATTCTTCGCAGTCACTGGGAATGGTAAGATTTACCATAGAATGCTTTAACCTGAGATCGCACCATTTTCTTCCTCCTTGTTCTGCATATAGAAAGAAGAGCATGCGTAAGTGTTTTGTATCACCGTTATTCAAAGGCATGCACAAACAAACCGAACTTTACACGTAATTTTATATGTCTTTATATACCGTAGTTACTCGCGTAATGATCGCACTTTTTTTCCAAAAATATGGTGCAGATTTAGGGTGCGATCGTTACGCGAGGTAAAAAGTTCGAGTGCATAAAACGCAATTGGCAGGTCAGAAAGCTTACCATATCGCGAAAATAAAAAAACATAACAAATACAAACATAATAAACACTCCACCGATGACCGAATGACCACCGGGTGAAGCAAAAGGCAGCGTTTGCTTTACGCAACGCGCCATCAATACAGAATTACAGAACTCGCCAGAACGAGCTTGCTGCTAGGTGAGAACAGGTCGACCAATAGTGGCTGTTGCTGTCATAGTGTGGGATATCAATACACGGCTGTCGACGCAGCAAGGCGAGCGCGTTTTTCATACGTCTTGTGAGCACATTATGTGCATTTATTTAGAGTTTATTCCGCACCAATAATCAACTCATGCTTCTCGAAATCGCTAATATCAACATGTCCGCGGCAATAGCTCCCCATATCCGCTTTGAAAGAGGAGGAAAGCTGGGTCAGGGTAAGGAGGACCATCGTAATTACTTATCAAACATACGATATATGGCTGCAGCAAGTTCAGGGTGCGATCATTGCGCTTGAAATAAAAAAGTCGTACATTGTATACTAACGTCAGGGGTGCGATCATTATGCGAGTAGATACAGTATATAGAATATGCGTGGCAGCAAAATAATGTAATTTTACGGTGATCTGGGATGTAGGCAAGTCACATGACCGCTGCCCAAAATAAATCTTGTTGGTTAGGGCTCTTGCTGTGTATCCGACTATAATTGGCCTCCTTCCCAAAGGAAAATCGCATTGTTAAATCACAATAGGCTAATAAAACTGCAGTATTTCTGGTCTTTCTGCGAATTCTTTAGGGAAACTCTAGGACAGGGTTAATGAAGAATGTGATAAAAATTATGAAGTCGGTAATTTTAATCGAGGGATAAGCACGTTAGGTTTTCGTAACTTTCATTATTACCACGCGTCGCTGACCCAAACTTATAAATGAGATAATATTCCCAAAACTCGCGGTCCTTTTGGGTTTTTAAACCGTGTTTTAAAATTGTTGCTTTAAGATGTTCAAATGCAATACCGGGACCGTTCACATGTCTTTGCAGAGGCAAATAAGAGCATTGTTTTGCATGAAAGCGGTGTTTATTGAATCCTATTCAGAAGAAAGTTTCAGTTTGGCCGCTATATTGCTGTATACAAACAGTGCAACCTAGAAGGTATACGACATTAGCAGAGTCACAGTTGAAGTTACCCTTTATATTTACGTAGCATTCTGAAGCTGTGCTGGTGGCATGCTGTGTAGTTGTCATGTGTGGGCATGCTTTACATCCAGGTTTATTACCTGGCATGCAACCAGCAGTTTCCGGTCGGCTGAAACGAGAGTTACTAAGAAAGTCGCATAAATTCTTCGTACGCCGGTAGAGAACGCTTGGTGGAATATGCTTTCTAAGTGTTCACTTTGAATTAGGATATTGTGATGATTTTTTAGTACAGTTGACACTCTTGGAGCCGAGGCTTAGTGGGTTAGAACTAAGGCTGTTTGCGGGTTAACTTTTCGGGGCGTTTTTCTTAGAGATCTCCTTACGGTATTATTTGTTGGCTCGCACAATAGTGTCGGAGATAACTTGTTCCGGGTGCTTCTTATTCAGGAAGGCGGTCTTGAGTTCTCGACAGTTTGAGTAAAAGTCAGCTTGATTGGTGCAAATCCTTCCAAAACGGTGGGCTTGGCTGTTTGGTATTGCTGTCTTACAGTGTCTGACACGACTACTTCGGAAGTGCAAATACTGCCACGTGTCTGTCGGTTTTCTATACAGTTTAGTTTGAAGCCGACGTTGGTAATTATAAACGGTGACGTCTGGAAAGATTCTACTGTGTTTCGAATAAGAATGAGCAAGCGAAATAGTAGGATGGGCTAGGTTAAATGCCTCAATGATGGTGAGGAGCTCCGCGTCAACGTGCTGCCCGATCATGAATATGTCTTCAATATATATTTTCTAGTACAGTGGCTTTAGGCTTTGAGTGTCAAAAAAGTTTGATTCCAGGTGAGCCATAAAGATATTGGCGTAGTTGGGTCAGATTCCAGTTCTCATTGACGTCCCGCTGACTTGCACGTAATGAAGTCCATCAAACTCAAAATATTAGGTTCAAGAATAGGCCTTAAGGAAAGTTTGGAGAGTAGAAGAATCAATAGGTTTGTCGCACGATGACTGCATATAGCCAAGCGATACAACGGTGATGTCATCTTACTGGTGGTTGTTAGTATACAAGGATGCAACATCGAGTGTGATTAGGAGGCAGTTATCAGGAATTTCAATTTTTGAGATGTCTGAGAGAAAGTCATTGGTATCCTATGCACGTTTACGTTCTTACACAGTATTTGACCGCCGCGGTGGCTCCCAGTGATCTGAGGATAAGAATAAAACTTGCTACTACCAAACGTTTCCCTCCAACATCAAAAAGTTGAACATGTACTCGATAAAACTTCTTTACAAATAACTGAAGCAATTCTCAATGACTGCGAAACTACGGCCGGCGCCCGCCGAAAGAGGAACTACTCAGTCAGGAACTATGCAAAAGAGAGTTGAACCTTATAAGCAACTGCGAAACCAAGAAGGAATCCGCCAAATCCCACAAAAAATCCCGCACTGTTTACCGAGAGGAGATTTCTAACACTGGCCACAAGCGTAAGAATCTAACAAGATCCAGCACTAGTAACTTCCCCCTCTCTGACAATACAACCGATAATGTTCGTACGACTGTAATTATAGCTTCGACTACTGCACCCCAAGAAGTTCAGTTAAGCGCCAGTACTTATATTTTTCCTCTTCTGCCGTACCAAAAAAATTCTTACAGGGATTGCAATGAACCTTTCAAGTATAACCCTCTCCCCAGTTCAGATAAACGTATTGCCAAAGGGCCTAAACTTTTGCCCAGATACTGGTGGTTCTGATGAATTGATGAAGTTAGCAGAATTTGCACAAACTACGCCGAATTTGACTCAAGGTGTCGAGAACTCAAGTCCGCTCTCCTGAATAACAAATACCCGGAAAACGTTATCGACGACGCGATTGTGCGAACCAACCAATGAGTCTCTAACAAAATTTGTGAGAAAAAAGCCCCGAACGTTAACCCGCAAAAAAACTTATCTCCAACCCACTCTGCCTCTTCTCTAAGAGTATCAAGCGTACTAAGATAACAGCAATATGCCAATTCAAAGTGAATGTTTAAAAAGCATATTCCCCAAACCACCACGCCTTGTCTACCGGCGTAATACAAATTCAAGCGACTTTCTTACTAACGCTCGTATCAGCCGACCAGAAACTACTGGCTGCATGCCCTGCAATAAACCCCGATGTAAAGTATGCCCACACATGGCCACAAGACAGCGTGCCACCAGCACGGCTTCAGGCTACTACGTAAATATAAAGGGTAACATCAACTGTGACTCCGCTAATGTCGTAAACCTTCTAGAGTGCACTGTTTGTAGGCAGCAATATATCGGCCAAACTGGAACGCCCTTCCGCATATGATTCAATAATCACCGCTCTCATGCAAAAAGTTGCCCTTATTAGCCCCTGTCAAGACATGCGAACGGTTCCGGTCATGCATTTGAACATCTTAAAGCAACAATGTTGTAATCCGCTTTCAAAAACAACCACTACCGGGCGGTTCGGGAATCCTATGTCAGTTATAAATTTGTGTCAGTGACGCTTGGTAAAAATAAAAGTTAGAGACAACTAACGTGCTCACCCCTCGAATAAATTAAGGGACTTCATGATTTTTATCACAGTCTTTATTAACCCTAGAATTGAGTTTCCCATGAGTATTCGGATAAACTCTCCAAATACAGCAGCTTTATTAGCCCAATGCGACTTAACAATTCAATTTGTCCTTGGGAAGGAGGCCGCGTTCCCATCACAACTTAAATATATTTAACCCTTTGTTATCTAAGGACCCTACCTATTTCCTTTTCAGTTGTTGGCTGTTGTGCAATGCTCTTTTGTGTACTGTGTCTATTCTGTCCATCTTCGGGGGGCACCCCCAAAACACATTCTTCGTTCATGCCTGTATGGACCCCTCCGAACCAATCTTCCAAACCACTGAATACCTTATTGTATGCTTTTCCCTTCCTTTTGAAACCGCGATTGTCTAGTCTTCCGCAATTGCAGCCCATGCCAAGTATGTTGCCCCGTCTTTGAGCAACCTTGATCACTGCCTGGTTAACACGACCACTTCCTCTCTTCTTACAGTTTTCTGCAAATCTATATAAGAAATGTGTTCGAAATGTCTGGAACAGCAAAATCATGTAACTATATTCTGATGAAGGCAAGTCCTGTTGCCACTACGTAAGTAAACGTTCCTTGTCATTGTTGTCGGAGTGTATCCGACTCTTTACATACATACATATATATATATATATATATATATATATATATATATATATATATATATATATATATATATATATATATATATATATATATACAGAAAGAATTGCCGGCAGTCTACAACGCCAAAGAAGGCATAGGGGAGTGGTTAGACTGTTTTTTAAAGTTAGTGACGTTACATTATTATTATTTTTATAATTACGTGAGAAAAAAAGAAAGAAAAACACGCGCCCAGAGTGGGGACCGAACCCACGCCTTTCGATTAGATCTCGAATGCCTTAGCAATTCGGCTATCTGGGCGACTGTGTTCCGCTTCACTTTCTGGGGTATTTATTATTACTACAACTGTATCTGACGCTTGAGGGTGGTAGCCAGCGCCACTGAGACATACACGGGGAGAAGGGGACCTTCTTTTTCAACCTCCGGGGCGTGACACGAACGTCTACAGCCTGTCATGAGCGGTCAACTGGCGGGAAACCCTCTTATGCTACCTTGGCATCAAGGCTGCCAGAACCGAGGCCCTCGCTAAGATTTCGCACGATAGTAGGGTTTGGAAAGGAGGGGCTCGTTAGGATATACAGAAAGAAATGCCGGCAGTCTACAACGCCAAAGAAGGCATAGGGGAGTGGTTAGACTGTTTTTTAAAGTTAGTGACGTTACATTCTTATTAATTTTTCTTAATTACGTGAGAAAGAAAGAAAAAAAACACGCGCCCAGAGTGGGGACCGAACCCACGCCTTTCGATTAGATCTCGAATGCCTTACCAATTCGGCTATCTGGGCGACTGTGTTCCGCTTCACTTTCTGGGGTATTTATATTTACTACAACTGTATCTGACGCTTGAGGGTGGTAGCCAGCGCCACTCAGACATACACGGGGAGAAGGGGACCTTCTTTTTCAACCCCCGGGGCGTGACACGAACGTCTACAGCCTGTCACGAGCGGTCAACTGGCGGGAAACCCTCTTATGCTACCTTGGCATCAAGGCTGCCAGAACCGAGGCCCTCGCTAAGCTTTCGCACAATAATAGGGTTTGGAAATGAGGGGCTCGTTACGATATACAGAAAGAAATGCCGGCAGTCTACAACGCCAAAGAAGGCATAGGGGAGTGGTTAGGCTGTTTTTTAAAGTTAGTGACGTTACATTATTATTCATTTTTATTAATTACGTGAGAAAGAAAGAAAGAAAAACACGCGCCCAGAGTGGGGACCGAACCAACGCCTTTCGATTAGATCTCGAATGCCTTACCAATTCGGCTATCTGGGCGACTGTGTTCCGCTTCACTTTCTGGGGTATTTATAAATACTACAACTGTATCTGACGCTTGAGAGTGGTATCCAGCGCCACTCAGACATACACGGGAAGAAGAGGACCTTCTTTTTCAACCCCCGGGGCGTGACACGAACGTCTACAGCCTGTCATGAGCGGTCAACTGGCGGGAAACCCTCTTATGCTACCTTGGCATCAAGGCTGCCAGAACCGAGGCCCTCGCTAAGCTTTCGCACGATAATAGGGTTTGGAAATGAGGGGCTCGTTAGGATATACAGAAAGAAATGCCGGCAGTCTACAACGCCAAAGAAGGCATAGGGGAGTGGTTAGACTATTTTTTAAAGTTAGTGACGTTACATTATTATTTTTATTAATTACGTGAGAAAGAAAGAAAGAAAAACACGCGCCCAGAGTGGGGACCGAACCCACGCCTTTCGATTAGATCTCGAATGCCTTACCAATTCGGCTATCTGGGCGACTGTGTTCCGCTGCACTTTCTGGGGTATATATATTTACTACAACTGTATCTGACGCTTGAGGGTGGTAGCCAGCGCCACTCAGACATGCACGGGGAGAAGGGGACCTTCTTTTTCAACCCCCGGGGCGTGACACGAACGTCTACAGCCAGTCATGAGCGGTCAACTGGCGAGAAACCCTCTTATGCTATCTTGGCATCAAGGCTGCCAGAACCGAGGCCCTCCCTAAGCTTTCGCACGATAATAGGGTTTGGAAATGAGGGGCTCGTTAGGATATACAGAAAGACATGCCGACAGTCTACAACGCCAAAGAAGGCATAGGGGAGTGGTTAGACTGTTTTTTAAAGTTAGTGACGTTACATTATTATTAATTTTTCTTAATTACGTGAGAAAGAAAGAAAGAAAAACACGCGCCCAGAGTGGGGACCGAACCCACGCCTTTCGATTAGATCTCGAATGCCTTACCAATTCGGCTATCTGGGCGACTGTGTTCTGCTTCACTTTCTGGGGTATTTATATTTACTACAACTGTATCTGACGCTTGAGGGTGGTAGCCAGCGCCACTCAGACATACAGGGGGAGAAGGGGACCTTCCTTTTTAACCCCCGGGGCGTGACACGAACGTCTACAGCCTGTCATGAGCGGTCAACTGGCGGGAAACCCTGTTATGCTATCTTGGCATCAAGGCTGCCAGAACCGAGGCCCTCGCTAAGCTTTTGCACGATAATAGAGTTTGGAAATGAGGGGCTCGTTAGGATATACAGAAAGAAATGCCGGCAGTCTACAACGCCAAAGAAGGAATAGGGGAGTGGTTAGACTGTTTTTTTAAAGTTAGTGACGTTACATTATTATTAATTTTTATTAATTACGTGAGAAAGAAAGAAAGAAAAACACGCGCCCAGAGTGGGGACCGAACCCACGCCTTTCGATTAGATTTCGAATGCCTTACCAATTCGGCTATCTGGGCGACTGTGTTCCGCTTCACGTTCTGTTGTATTTATATTTACTACAACTGTATCTGACGCTTGAGGGTGGTAGCCAGCGCCACTCAGACATACACGGGGAGAAGGGGACCTGCTTTTTCAACCGCCGGGGCGTGACACGAACGTCTACAGCCTGTCATGAGCGGTCAACTGGCGGGAAACCCTCTTATGCTACCTTGGCATCAAGGCTGCCAGAACCGAGGCCCTCGCTAAGCTTTCGCACGATAATAGGGTTTGGAAATGAGGGGCTCGTTAGGATATACAGAAAGAAATGCCGGCAGTCTACAACGCCAAAGAAGGCATAGGGGAGTGGTTAGACTGTTTTTAAAGTTAGTTACGTTACATTATTATTAATTTTTATTCATTACGTGAGGAAGAAAGAAAGAAAAACACGCGCCCAGAGTGGGGACCGAACCCACGCCTTTCGATTAGATCTCGAATGCCTTACCAATTCGGCTATCTAGGCGACTGTATTCCGCTTCACTTTCTGGGGTATTTGTATTTACTACAACTGTATCTGACGCTTGAGGGTGGTAGCCAGCCCACTCAGACATACACGGGGAGAAGGGGACCTTCTTTTTCAACCCCCGGGGCGTGACACGAACGTCTACAGCCTGTCATGAGCGGTCAACTGGCGGGAAACCCTCTTATGCTACCTTGGCATCAAGGCTGCCAGAACCGAGGCCCTCGCTAAGCTTTCGCACAATAATAGGGTTTGGAAATGAGGGGCCCGTTAGGATATACAGAAAGAAATGCCGGCAGTCTACAACGCCAAAGAAGGCATAGGGGAGTGGTTAGACTGTTTTTTAAAGTTAGTGACGTCACATTATTTTTAATTTTTCTTAATTACGTGAGAAAGAAAGAAAGAAAAACACGCGCCCAGAGTGGGGACCGAACCCACGCCTTTCGATTAGATCTCGAATGCCTTACCAATTCGGCTATCTGGGCGACTGTGTTCTGCTTCACTTTCTGGGGTATTTATATTTACTACAACTGTATCTGACGCTTGAGGGTGATAGCCAGCGCCACTCAGACATTCAGGGGGAGAAGGGGACCTTCCTTTTTAACCCCCGGGGCGTGACACGAACGTCTACAGCCTGTCATGAGCGGTCAACTGGCGGGAAACCCTGTTATGCTACCTTGGCATCAAGGCTGCCAGAACCGAGGCCCTCGCTAAGCTTTTGCACGATAATAGAGTTTGGAAATGAGGGGCTCGTTAGGATATACAGAAAGAAATGCCGGCAGTCTACAACGCCAAAGAAGGAATAGGGGAGTGGTTAGACTGTTTTTTTAAAGTTAGTGACGTTACATTATTATTAATTTTTATTAATTACGTGAGGAAGAAAGAAAGAAAAACACGCGCCCAGAGTGGGGACCGAACCCACGCCTTTCGATTAGATCTCGAATGCCTTACCAATTCGGCTATCTAGGCGACTGTATTCCGCTTCACTTTCTGGGGTATTTGTATTTACTACAACTGTATCTGACGCTTGAGGGTGGTAGCCAGCGCCACTCAGACATACACGGGGAGAAGGGGACCTTCTTTTTCAACCCCCGGGGCGTGACACGAACGTCTACAGCCTGTCATGAGCGGTCAACTGGCGGGAAACCCTCTTATGCTACCTTGGCATCAAGGCTGCCAGAACCGAGGCCCTCGCTAAGCTTTCGCACAATAATAGGGTTTGGAAATGAGGGGCCCGTTAGGATATACAGAAAGAAATGCCGGCAGTCTACAACGCCAAAGAAGGCATAGGGGAGTGGTTAGACTGTTTTTTAAAGTTAGTGACATTACATTATTAATTTTTTTTAATTACATGAGAAAGAAAGAAAGAAAAACACGCGCCCAGAGTGGGGACCGAGCACATGCAGCAAAGGAAAAAAGGATGGAACACGCGCTTCCCTTGGCGCAGAGGGAGCACAGACCGGCGCCGCCGGGCGGTAAAAGCAAAATACAAATAAAAATATATGATTTGCGGCAATATATATACACACACACACACATATATATATATATCTACATATATATATATTTATATATGGTTTGATTTGGATTTTATTTTTTTATATATAAACAAGAGCAGGCTGAGACTAAAGGTGAACGTGTTATGACAGAGGCCTCAGCCACCGCATTTGGAGCGTACATATTAAGACGTTACTACATTGCCTAAGTATTATACAAAGCATGCGTCTAAAATTCACAGAAGGATCACTGTGTACACATAAACGCAGTAATTCGTACGCATGAATTTTCACCCGTTACACTCATCATCATCATCACCATCACCAGCCTATCTACGCCCACTGCAGGGCAAAGGCCACTCCCATTAGTCTCCAATTGCCTCGGTCCTGTGCCAACTGTGACCGATTTATCCCCGCAAACTTCTTTATCTCATCTGCCCATCTAACTTTCTGCCACCCCTGCAACGCTTGCCTTCTCTAGGGATCCACTCTGTTACCCTTAATGACCAGCGGTTATCTTGCCTTCGCATTACATGTCCTGCCCACGTCCATTTCTTCATCTTAATTTCTCCTAATATGTCTTTACCACAAGTTTGCTCCCTGACCCACTCCGCTCTCTTCCTGTCCCTTAATGTTACACCTATCATTTTCCGCTCCATTGCCCGGTGAGTCGTTCTCAATTTAAGTTGAACCCTCTTAGTAAGCCTCCAAGTTTCTACCGCGTAGGTGAGTACCGGTAAGATGCAGCTGTCATACACTTTCTTCTTCAGCGACAATGGTAGGCTGCTATTCATTATCTGAGAATGTCTGCAATATGCACCCCACCCCATTCTGGTCCTTCTAATTATCTCTGCCTCATGGGTTGGATCTGGGGTCACAAGTTGGCCTAAGTGGGGTCACAACTTGGCCTGTTACACTACTATGTCACAATTACCTATTAATGTATTTTTGTTTGCAATTGATTTTAAAATCCACCTTTGGGGGAACATACAGGGTGTTTCAGCGAACAATTCCAAAATACTTAAAAATAGGCCCTTCGAGAAAAAAAGAAACCCTCTTCAGAAGGAGACTGCTAGCTACGGCGGACGCCAGGTAGTATGAAGGGTGTGCACATTGATTAGGTGGGTAATTAAACTCTACTAATTTACTTCGTAATTTGCGGAGTTTGGTGGCTATTGTAAATGGTGATTTTGTAGCCCCGGAGAAGAAGTTTTTACATCATATGTTAAAACAACGAAAAAGTTGGTGTTTAAAGCCCTGTAGCACGAGGAAACCTGCCGTTGTTTTTCGCTCAAAAACAAAACCCGGGCGTCCGAAGAGCGCTGGAAGTCGTTAGGAAACGCAACGACCGCTGGTGACGTGTTTCAATGAATGTGGCGGCCAATTCGAAATGTAAGTGCAAGTTTCCCTAGCTAGGAAGCCTCAGCATGCGGCCACAGCCGCGAAAGCCTTCCTCACCCAGCAAATAAACCTTTCCTTTGTCTGATGCGCTTTCTAACACGCAGCGATTATGAACGAACAGCAGATAAACCTGACAAAAAAAAATGAACGTATGGTGACGTTTCACATTTTTCACCACTGGTAGCCACTTCAGATGTGGACAAGACAATAAAAAAAGAAAAACAAAACTGTCGCCAACGCCCACTAGTGCTCCTGAAACGGTTCGACCACGCAGTGGGCGATATCGCTAGCTTTTGTTTGCGCCTACCAACGAAAGAAAAGATAACGCTAACCGTGGTATAAGGTGATCGCTGATTATTGAAAAAATACAGGAGGCGATGGCGTTGATAAGCTGATTTTCGAGCGTGGGGAATCACCAGAGCCTTCTTGAATTTGGCGACACAGTGACTGCAACACGTCATCAGCGGATGTTGCGTTTTCACTACACTTCGGGCGCACCATGTGCTCTGCGTTTCGGTTTAACGCTGGAAAAATACTTGATTTTTGCGGACTGCAGGGCTCTACAGAGTGTGTTTTTGTTGCTTTAAAAATTGATCGGTTTTCGTCTTCTCCGTAGCAACAAACTCGCCATTGGCAATAACCGCCGAACTCCGCTAATTAAAAAGTCTATTAGACAATTTTAGTTAATAACTAGGTAATTCGCATGTTTCTCATAACTGCTGACGTCTGCCAAACCAGACAGGTTGTTTCTTAAAGAATTCCTATTTCTTTTTGAAAAGCCAACATTCAGAAATTTTTGAAAGGGTTCACTAAAACACCCTGTGTAGACATGCACTTCAAACCCTTTTACTATATACCAGTATTACAAACGTTTTGCCTAAGTAACTCTTGTTTGGCCTGTTCTTTAAACGTAAGTTCGATGACATCGAAGTTGTTTTTTCTCCGAATTCATTGATTATTTCAATTGACATGTACAGGAAACATTGCTCACAATGGGTCGTTCTTACTTTTGGACTGTACCGTATTGTATGCCTGAGATGGTAGCGAGAAGATTTATTTTAAACTTGATTGTGGGTATTTTGTTTTTAAATGATGTGCAGAGCCTTCATGTAATAGGCTTGGTCAGCTCGTAGCATTGAATATTCAGTAAATAAATGACTTGTTCTCAAACCTGCTTAACAGCCATGATAATCCAAAAATATGCGCAAAATTCTTTTTGCAATAAAATGAGTCGGTTATAATTAGTTTTAGTTTTGGTCCCCCAAACCTAAATCCCGTAGCACAGTTTCGAATAATTGAGAGCATTGTATAAGATTTGTTTCAACCATAGGGGTATCAAATGGCCGGGTTTATATGTGAGACCTATACTTTTGGAGAGTTCGGTAGACAGGTGAGTCATATGCGTATTCCACAAAAGTTGTTCTGAAAACCAAACACCTAAGAACTTAGGTTCTTTCACTCGGTTTAACTTGGTTCCGTTGAATACAACAGGAATTTTTTCTCGACAGTTTTATTGAACGGCCTAAATATTATGTAGGTTGTCTTTATAGCGGTAAGTTGCAATTTATTTATTATTAACCAATTTGATAATTGTTCCAACTAAACATTTACCATTGAGCGAAGTTTTGTTATAATATGGGATGTGAAGAATACGTCAGTGTCATCCGTATAGTTTACAATTTCTTGCTGACCTTCTATATTTATGATGTCATTTACATACATTATAAACAGTAACGGGCCTAACTTGGAGCCTTGCGGACACCTTGTTTTAGCTGTAATATGTCTGATGCAATGAAGTTTAGTTGAACAAATGGCTTTCATTAGGTCAAATAACTTTTTAAAATGTTACCTGCCACGCCACGTATTCCAATCTTTCCAATTCATTGAGCAAAATAATAAGATCTATCGAATAAAATGCATTTTTAAGTTCTAAAAACAATGCAATTGTGAACTGCCTGTTTTGAACGTTTGCAAATATTTATTCTTCATGTATAGTAATGTTTGCTCTGTTGACTTAGATTTTGGAAACCATCATGATACCTCGAAATTACATATATACAGTAATTCCTCGTTATAACAAAGTCAGCTGGACGGCGAAAAATTTTGTTATAAGCGGTATTTGGATTTACGCAGCCGCTCGAGAAAAGCAAAAGCACTTGAGATTTTATGCCGCCACAACTATAAGGAGCAAAGCACACTGTGTTGAGGGAAGCAAGCGTTTATGCAGGTGCAAAAAGAGAAGCGAATTTTGGCGGTTTGAAGTTCTTGCCGGGCAAGAGCAACCCATGCTCCAATTTCACCACGCATTGCATGAGGCCATGACCGTTGCCCGTAAAAGTGCCAGTGGCTGTGGACAATTTATCTTGGGGCGTGTGGGCGTCACGGAATGCTAGTCGAGCTTCGCCGTGGAAACCGCCGCAAATATAACGGCTAGAGTCTGGGGTTGTTGTGTTCAAAAAGCGATTACCCGCTCACTCTTATTGTATGTTCTTTGAAATATTTTGTATGAGCAACAAATGTCAGGTTATAATCAAGCATGCCACCTAATAGAGTTATTTCAGTCAAGCGCCTAATACCGCCACTGCCCAGTCTCTCGTTAGGCTTACGTATCCCTCCGCGCGCGCTCCCATTGAGATGCGAGCAGACAGGTACATTTTCAGTGATTTAGTACTAATGTATCGCCTTAAACCCTTCATGTACTCTCTAACACGCCTCCTCATGCTTTCCTCCCTATTGTCCTTTCCTACAGCCCTATATTACAATTATTGTGTCATCAGCGTATGCCTCTATGTACGCATCTTCAGGCAATTCCAGCTTGAGTAAATCATACCAATAAGCTTTCCAAAGCAAAGGACTCACTGGAGATCCATCAGCACTGTCTTTTGTAGTCGTTGCGTGTATCACTCTGTAAGGTCCAGTTATGAGATCAGCGGCCAGGCGCTTGGGCGGCGCGTGAGAACCCGCCACTCTGTCTCACGACGTAGCACTGCCAACATTCAAGAGCAGTCGACGCTAATTTGGCATGACGCGCACGGGAGAAGGACTGTCTGGCCGACCGAACATCACGGGGATAATCCCCCATCGAGAAACCAGACGGCACCACCGGATTCTCAGAACCGTCGACGTGACTGACGCGCGGAGGCGGCAGAATGGAGGGCGGCACAGTGCACTGTCGCCGCCTTTCGCTCTCACCCAGCGGGGTCGCACGTACCTGCTAGCTCGCGGGCGTGCCGTTGAACCAAAGATGGCGGCGCCTCATTGAATATTCCATAGCGCGCTGAGTGACAGCTGTCTACGTAAATTTGGGCACTCCCTTACGCGTGTACGAACGCTACAGGGGCGTTCCCGAGAGAGGGTGATCTCGAGGTGTTATAAGGCTGAACTTGGCCGTTGGAAATTGTTCTTGTCTGAGCGCGGAGCTGGGCAGTTTGAAATAAATACGGTAAATAAATAAAGCTTGAAATAAATTTGAAAATAAATAAATAGCTTGAAAATAAATAAATAAAGCTTGAAATAAATACGGCTTGAATCCATGGGAATATTGCATTACGAATAAACAAAGAATACTTGAGCCATCTGAGGTCTCCAGACGACAGCATCATGCTAAGCTACACGGCACAACACATGCAAAATGTTCTTGTGCAAATAGATCCAGAGAGCATGGACGTCTCTAAACAAATTGTGGCTAAATTTAAAGCAGTGATGGATAAACATGCCGAAGGTGCCCTGTTAGGAACATGCACCAAAACTCTGCTTTTGGTTGTAACTACCTTACTCCCGTCATCTGTTCTGATAACACCCCGAAATATATATACAGTGCAGATTTTTGAAGGCCCGGGGTGCATTTGGCAAACTCTCCCAAGAGTAAGCTACCTCTATCACTGAAACAGAGATTACGCAACCGCTGGGTCACGGCGGCGATGACTTAACAAAAACTTGCAAGCAAATTGAGATACGCTCAATGGGCCAGGAAACAAATAGTGGTCGCTGTAACACTAAGCCACTCAATTTTATACAACGTAGATATACAATTAAGTTTATAAATTCACTGCGAAGTGTCCTGCTTGACATGGGGCTGATAATTTTAAATCGGGTCAATTTGAGATAATTACATAAAGGGTGTAGTTTTGAGATAGGTTGGAAGAAGGTACGTTAGAATACAACCATATTTTTTTTTACAAAGTTGGAAGAGCCAAATACTAGTTTTACGACTCGTGCATGGTTTCTGATATCGTTTAGGCTTTACAATACTCGAGAAAAAGGGGTTATTTTGCATCACTGCGTTGTAATAGAATAAAAGACACATTCCATCAATTTGAGGTATTTTACACGGCTGGTACAAAAAAGTTCGGCATCAGAACATTCTTTTTGCAATTAAACGAAGCCGTACTGATTGTGCCAGAAAATAATTTGTTGCGCCAAATCATCACAAAAAAAAAAACTTACAAGTGTGACACATACTCTGCTTGTATGAACTTTTTATGATCGAGTAGCTGTAACACTATGCCAAGTGACTCACCATTGTCTACATAAATAATGACGGTATTCTCTAAAAGAGTGCGGCTCGCAAAATGTTTTTATTTCGGATGATACCTCACAGCCTTTGTTTTTGACATAATTTTTACAGAAAAAAAGAAAGGGCATTCTGCTAGCTGTGGCAATACCTTACATACACCGGTAATATTTCAAGCCGTGCACTGAACAGGCAGTGCCTTAAACCCTACGCAAACTCATGTTCCAAACACCACAGAATCCGGATCCATACGTCTCAGCCCTGGATGTACAGCACCGAATGATCGACGTTTTACGACGGCATGCAGCAGCGCCTGAAACCCTACATTAAGAACCTAACGCGCGGAGAATGGAATACTCAGAGCTATAAAAAGCTGCTGTTTCCGCTCATACTAGTACTACACACGCAAGAAGAGTGTACTTTTCAGCAAGTTGACGCTACTACCCCGACAGCAATAAAATAAACAAGCGGGTAATTTGTCAGTTTTCGTGGTTACAATGGCAGCAGAAAACTCCAGCCACATTTATTTGGGTCGAACGTTCTCGAAATATATGCTGTGTAATTATGTTGCGCATTTGTAGTGATCGAGTGTTTAAGGATGTCTTACTTTGTTTTAAACGCGTCTGTTTGTTCTGTTATGCGTCCTCAAAAGAAACAGAGAAAGTACAGCCGTAAAAGCGTAACCACACTCGGAAGCAATTGTACCGACGGGCCGGCAAGTATCCCAGAGAATTTTAAAAAAATGTATGGGGTTAGCTTATGTAGTTTTTTCTTCAGCAAGAAATATGACTTTCGACACTGCTAAACTATTAGTAACAACTATTACTTCCTTTGTGATGCTACTGTTTCATAAAAAATGGAGGCATCTGCCACAAAAATTACTCACCTAAAGCTTCCTGAACGTAAACAACTCCACAGCCATTGTTAGTGGTGCTAAACAGCAGTGTTTCTCGCAGCGCTGGATTCATTTTAGCTGGAAAGTATTTTCAATTTTTTTGCTATAAACGGTGGAACTGAGCAGTAATTTTGTTCATGTAACCACATCAACAACTTTTAAGAAACACATGAAGAGATTGGCGGGGTCATTCAGAAATAAATTTTTGGGGCACCACACAGAATAAGAAACCTGATAAGACAAAGCGTACCCAACACTGAATTGTAATGCAGAAGTATTTGTTTATTTACTTACAGGAACATTCCACCAACAGCACTGAACTTTCCTTGGTGGTGCACTATAAAAATACAAAACTAAACAGACAAGTTACGCAATGAAAGCTGGGTAGTTATTTAAGTGCACAGTAAAGAACAAAATGCAGTTAAGGATCACACGCACACAAACACTCACTTACGCACGAACACCCTGACCCACGCATGTACACCAACATATAGACACATTCATCCACGCATTTTAAGCAACGTAAGATTGGAGCATTACGGTCTCGAACATCAGAACGCCCAAAGGTAGGGTACATGGATAAGTACAGGCATCCGCATAGGCTCACGATCTAACCGATCAATTGTTGACAGTCCGCACTCCGTAACATACTAAGACAGACGTATGTCCCGGAAGCAGCACGTGAAGTAGCTTTGAAACATGCATGGACAACATATAGGAATTGGCCCGAAGTCTCGCATACTACGCACCCACAATAAAATGTATATATCTATATATATATATATATATATAGTAAGGAAATGAGGGGCTCGTTGAGGAAATACAGAAAGATAGGGCAGCAGTCTACAACGCCAAAGGAGGCATAGGGGTGTGGTTAGGCTCTTTTTTTTCTTTTTCACTACGGTTAATGAAGTAAAGATCTTTTTTAATATACAGAAGAAAGAAAGAAAAACACGCGCCCAGAGTGGGGACCGAACCCACGCCTTTCGATTACATGTCGAATGCCTTACCAAGCATTCGACATGTAATCGAAAGGCGTGGGTTCGGTCCCCACTCTGGGCGCGTGTTTTTCTTTCTTTCTTCTGTATATTAAAAAAGATGTTTACTTCATTAACCGTAGTGAAAAAGAAAAAAAAACCTAACCAGACCCCTATGCCTCCTTTGGCGTTGTAGACTGCTGCCCTATCTTTCTGTATATATATATATATATATATATATATATATATATATACATATATATATATATATATATATATATATATATATATATATATATATATATATATATATATATATATATATATATATATATATATATATATATATATGTATATATTTATATATATATATATATATATATATATATATATATATATATATATATATATATCTATATATATATACATATAGGCATAGGCTTACGATCTCGACGATCAATTGTTGACAGTCCGCACTCCATAACTCCAAAACATACTAATGCTGTATTCGTGCGGTCGTTTTAGAGCGCTGTAGGGCACTCCGAAAAGGGACTCCCTGTTCGGGTGGTCGAAATCGAGCGCTCGACGTATGTTCGATTGGTCGTCTTAGAGCGTCGTACTCCACTCCGAGCACCTCCGACTGCTCTGACTCCGAAGTTGGAGTGCCGCCGAAATCCCGAGGCGATTGGGTCACGTGACCCCGGCCGCCGCGGCTCGCCTCTGGCTCGCTCCGCTCGCCTGCCCAGTCGGTGCGTTCGCTGAATCCTCCCTCTCTGTTCTGAGGTCTCGACAGCGGTTAGTTATGGGAGTGTTTCGACGATTTTGCTTCTCGTGCTATTCTCCGCATCATGTAGAAACGGAGACGCCTGTTGAGTGTAGGGGAGCCGTCTTTGCTACTTCTGCAGCTCGAAATCGACGCCGCGGAGGACAGCCAGTCAGACGACGACGACTCGCACGTTTACGCTGCGAAGTTCGCCGATCTGTTCGCCGAACCACTTCCAGTGTTCAAAGTTCAGGAATACGTTCGCAATATTGTGCACACCTATTCTTACCTTCAATCATTGCGAATAACAGGCGCTCCGCTGATGTCGGGGAACTTTGGCTTGGAGCTAACGCGACCGATACGGAGGCCGCCATTTGTTGAGACACCTTGGCCGGCCTGGCTCACGGCCTCCGCGATCGGCTGCCGGGCGCGCGTGCGCCGCCGGAAGCCGATCGCGGAGGCCGTGCCTGGCTGTTTGCAGTTGCAGTTTTGGCCGCACCGCGTCGCCACGGTCGCGTGCTGCTCCAAGATCGAGCACGCGTTCGGTTGGGGAGCGGTGACTCTTGCTCGGAGTGGGGGAAGCGGCGCATCGGCGTACTCCGAGTTGGAGTATCAGAGCGACCACCCGAATACAGCACAAGACAGGCGTATGTCCCGGAAGCAGCACGTGAAGCGGCTTTGGAATATATATGGACAACTTATAGGAATTGGCCCGAAGTCTCGCATTCTACGCAGCCACTATAAAATATATATATATATATATATATATATATATATATATATATATATATATATATATATATATATATATATATATATATATATAAATATATATATATCTCGGAAAGCAAAGGGGAGCATGTAGTAGTAGATCATCGAAAGAGATAAAGAATTTTGAAAATCAGAAAGTGGAGAAAAATGCCCGCCAGGTGGGATCTGAACCCACGACCTCCAGAATACCTGTGTGGTGCGATAACCACTACGATACCGGCGGGGCGATTTTTCCCTCAGCTTTCTGGGGTATTTATGTTTTAGGTAGTTTTGTTTCCTGTGCTTGGGGTTGTATCCAGCGCCACTCGGACTGCTCGGGGTGAAGGGGACCTTCTTTTATCTCCCGGGCCGTGACTGGAGTGTCTACGACTTGTACAGAGAGGTCGACCAGCGTTGAACCTTCCTTAAGCTTCCTATGGCACCAAGATTGCCAGAACAGAGGTCCTCGCTGTGCATGTAGCGAATCAGAATATGAAATTAGGGACTCGTTCAAAATAACACAGAAATAAAGGTTGGAAGCGAAGAAAACCTTGGAAAGTAAAGGGGAGGTTGTGGTAGATCATTGAAATAGATAAAGAATTTGGAAAGAAAGCGTTCGGATCCCTCCTGGATTCGGTGGGTTCGGATCCCACCGGGCGGCCAATTTTCCTCTAATTTCTTTCTTTCTTTCTAAATTCTTTATCTCTTTCAATGATCTAGCACATCCTCCCCTTTGCTTTCCCAAGTTTTCTTGACTGCCAACCCTTATTTCTGTGTTATTTTCAGCCAGCTCGTCATTTGCTTATTTGCTACCCGATTTACATTGCTACCCCATTTATTTGCTACCCGATTTGCATTAAACCTTAAATGTAAATCGGGTAGCGCGCTGCGCGCGTTCAGTTCAGCGCATGCTGTGGTTGACTCCACTTCACTCCGTCCTTCCGATGAAGTGTGATTGAAGAAACAGTCCCGTTCTTTAGTGGGTTGGCGTAAACAAGCGTCAGCACGACCCCACAAACTAACAGCAACGTTACGTCCACTGAAGACAAAGCTGCGCAGCGAAGGGCGTGCGACGCTAAGCCCAAACGCTTGAAGCGAGTGGCGGACCCAGAGCTTCGTCGACGCGAATGCTGGGCGTTTGCGCATCTCTCCTCCTCTCGTCTCCTCTCCTTAAACCTTGAATGTAAATTGGGTAGCGCGCTGAGCGCATTCACTTTAGCGCTTGCTGCGGTCGACTCCACTTCACTCCGTTCTTCCGATGATGTTCTACGAACACAACGGAAACGCAACACAACCCCGAGATGCTCCGCATCTACTCAGCGTTCCCTTCGGGAAGATGGGGCTAAGTTTTGGTTCTTTGAGGCCCCATTTATTATCATTACTCAAAATGAGCATAAGTGACCAGGAATTCTTCTTCGAATCCTTCCTTTAGACCATTGGTCTGGGCAAGCTATTTGTTATATTGCGCTACAAACGCTTGCTTAATCTTTCGTTAACAAGCGCGGCCTAGGCGCCTGGCCACTGACCTCACGAGTGGACCTTTACAACTCCCCCCTTTAGGAGGGTTACTGGACCTCTTGAATCAGTCATTCCGAAAAGAATTTAAAAGGGCCACTCGATTCATCTCTCCTTCTCCGATAACAGCAAAAAAACATGTTGAAAGAGCAAGGTATATCCACAAATGAACCCCCTAACATTTCTTCAGTTCAGTAAACCCGAACTTTATCTCCCCTCGAATACAAACACAACCTATTCACTAGCCGGTGAAAAGGGACGGAATACTCTGGCAAGCCAAAAACTTAAAAATTCTAAAAACAATATGTGCGGGTAACAAAGAAATTGGGCCGCGTCCCCTGGGTGCCTAAACGCTGCGAACAACGAGGCAACTGAAATTATAACGCTGGTGCTGGGTATAACTGCAAACACACACAATCATTCCGGCACTCAACAACAAGAACAAAATGAACGAGGGTTAGCTAAGAACACGAGCAGTTCTGAAGCCAACAATATTCCCGTTAGAAAGTTTGCATTTTCACTCTACGGGCACACGCAAACGTTCTCATTGAAGTCGTAGCATGATAACGTTCATTCGAGAATGTTCGGCTGTGCTTCAGCTCAGGTGTGGTGAGCAGAAAGTTCAGTTCAGAGCATGGATCGAGCAACCAAGGCATGTCGTCGCGCACCAACTCTCTTTCTCCTTTTACCCATCGAGGCGGTGTGAATGCTGCCTCTAATGCGCAACAACCTTGAATGGGCCCAGCCATCTCGGGGCCCTCTGACGTTTACCCTCCGTGTCAAAAAAAGAACCTGCTCGCCAACGCTGAATGTTTTGTTACGCGCGGTTCTATTGTCCACCTGCGCGTAGCTGCCTTGGCGCGCGCTCGCCGTGAGCCCCGCCACTTCAGCCACCACCTATAGCTGCTCGCGCAGCTGCCTTAGGTATTTTGCGTGCTCCTCTTTTATTGTGCCCGGTACGGACAGTTCGCCTGTCCAACTGCGATGGGAGATAACCAGTGGTCCTGTGGGGTTCCTGCCACATAGCATGCGAAACGGGGCGACTACGGTTGTGTCGTGCGGAACCTCTCGGTAGGCCCACAACACGAACGGTACTAGTCTATACCAGTTCCTTGGATTCTTTTCGATGACGTGGAACAGAATGTTCTTAAGCACCCTATTCCAACGTTCCACCGTTCCATTGCTCTCCGGGTGCTCCGGTGTCGAGAAGCCTGGCGCGCAGCCCAACTTTTCTAAGAAACTTCGTGTCAGTTGTGGCGCGAAATCAGTACCCTGGTAAAAGCATATATCCTCAGGGATGCCAGTCCTGCTGAATATTGTCAGGAGAGCCTCGCAAGTTGCTTTCGCCGTAAGTGACCGCGAGCACACGGCTTCGGGCCAGCGTGTACAGAGGTCAGAGGACCGATGATGTCAACGTTTACACCAGGAAGGGGTGGTCTTACCTTGTTAGAGGAACAATAGGGACCCGGCCGCTAAGTCGTCTATCTCCCCGGATTTCGGAGCCATGACCGGTTTGGCAGTGGTTGAATACGTCCGCTTCAAGACCAGGCCAGAAAAAGCTATATATTATCCTAGCCTTCGTCTTTTTGGCCTCCCCAAAGTGACTCGTGAGCCAGCAAGGCAAGTTCGTCGCGTCTCTCTGAGGGCACCAAGAGTTGCATTACCCTCACGCCGGCTATATTGTCCCTATGAAACAGCAACCCGTCAGAGACAACCATGCCGGCTTTCCCTCTTTTCCGGTCGGCCCAAGCTTCCTTTAGGCTGTCATCGGCCAGCTGAGACGCCAGCAGCCTTGCCCATGGGCCCTCAACTTCGACTGTCTCATCAAACTCCTCGGCCGGAGCTTCGGCTGCCGTGTCCTCCGGAATCTCTCACACAGCAGCAGCCGGTTCCGAGATGGCCCCGGTGACCACCTCGAAGTCCCCCTTTTGAGGAGGCAAAAGTTTCAGCCGTGATGTTTGCCTCACGGTTGGGGTGATATTTCGTCAGCAGCTCTCAATCCTCTCTCACAAACAGTCTAGTCCCTCGGCGAAATTGTTGGTGACAGCACATACTAGCTGCACCTTTGGGCTCCCGACCACCGACACGGCCTGCCTCAAACTCACAGGCAGGCTGACCACTCTCGTTTTTACTGACCCGCCAAATGCTGGAACTAGCCTGATGGGGCCAGACGGCTGCATAGCGTCCTGTGGGAGTAGAGTTTCTCGTAACATCGAAACTTCACTTCCCGTGTCGACCGTCGCGGTAATTGTCTTGCCTGCACAGTCGAGTTCCACGTGCTTTAGTCTAGACTTTCTCGGCTCATCAATGCTTCCAAGCGGCTTTAACTCGTCCACGAGAATTCGCTGCCCCCAGCTAGTCAGGCCGGCGTCCTGAGCCTGCACCGTACGTGCGCCGTCTACTATCACACTCTGCATGTGCGCGCTGCGAGCTGGGTTTCCCAGCTTCTCAGAAATTTTCGGGCACAACCGGAAATGTTGACCCCCTCTTTTACAGACGCTTCACATCCACATTCGCTTGCCACTGTTGGTATTTTGCGGAGATACTTGATCTCTTCGCCCAACAGCAGAGCCTCTTCCCTTGGCCTGCTCGAAGGTCTGCAGCACGTTAGCTATCTCTCGCGGTTCGAGCCAAGTCTCTGCTTCGCGCTGGTGAACGTACTCTAGTCCCGCAGTGCTCAGGCTGTTTTTAATTATATCGGCCATCATAAGGGCCACTACCTCCTCGTTTGTTTCGACCTTGCTCGATTTTAGGTAGTAGTTGAACTGGTTGCCAACGGGGAAAGCAAATCCGACCAGGTTTTGTCGTTACGTTTCGATGCCTTTGCAAATCAGTCGAGGTATTCTGTAGGGCTTAGCCTAAGCTCCTGCAGCATGACCTTTTTTACCACCTCGTAGTCATTAAACTTGTTGTCCCCGAGTCCACGTAACATGTACCTCACCCGTTCCGACAACACCGGTACAACTAAATGTACCCGACTCGACCCCGGTTCACCGTAAGTTACAAACAATCATTCAACTTCGTCAAATCGCAATGTTATATCCGCAGTGCACGGCAGCTGAAGCCAATTCAAGACCTTTGCACACTGAGTCACCGGGTCTAAGCCCGAACACCTACCCTCGTCTGAGTCCGAGCCCATAGGAGATTGCGTGCCAGCCCTCGTGTACAGGTCCAACCTTCGTGACCGCTGAGCGGATGCGAGCTTTAGTTTTTGTATGCGTTCTTCCGATTCTGGCGCCTCTCTTCTCTCTCGCTCCGCAACCTCCAGCGCTCTTTCCGCTTGGCCCTCCGCCACTTCGCGCGCTTCTTTTCTATCTCGCTTCTCCGCTTCGCGTGCTGCTTTTCGCTCCCGTTCCTGAAACTCCAACTTCATTCGTCCAAGAATTATCGTTTCAGACTCCGCTTGGACCACCCCACCTGCCGCCGTTCCTCCTTGAGGTGGCGCCGCATGTGTCTGACCGTTTCCGTGTCCTTCCGCCATGTTCACGAGAATGTTCCGCGTGAATACCATGCAACCCCAGACTCAGTCTACACCGCCACAATGAAGCGCAAGAAATCCCACACACCCGCATCTTCGGTGGTCGGCTGCCGCGTCGTTGGCCCCGTGCGCTGTCTTGGCTCTGCCGCTTCACTCACGCCCATGAAGCCGGGCTTGCGTCGGCTTGCTGCCCTTGGTTCGGGCCTGGTGATTTTTGGGGGAAATCTTGTCCGCTGCGCTAGTAAAGATTGTGGTGGTTCTTTTCCCCGAAGTTCGGCGTCGATTAGAAACTCATTCGCCCGGGCTCCGGATGATTTGGCAGGAGAATGGCAGGGCGATGGTGTTGAAGTTCTTGGAGACGGTGGTCGAATTGACCAACTCGAGGCGTTGTGATTGATTAGGTGAAACGAAGAGTTTATTTACAGGGTAATTGCAGTAGGAAAACTGGGTGCATGAGTAATAAAGGGAAAAACTTAAAACTGCAGGTAAACCTAGCTCTAAGTGCGTACAAGTCACTAGAGCTTCTCAAACTTCGTGTAACTCTCCTATCCTTGGAGCGTAAACACCCCACTCAAGAAACTGCGGCCGGGACTCTATTCCCGCCGCAGGATACGTCTTGTTGCCGGGTACAGAGCTGTATCCTAAACTTCCGACGCGATCCTAAGCTCTAGCCTAGGGGACTCACAATACCCAACCTAAATTAACGGCCGAGACTCCTTGTCTCGCTGGGGACTGCCCAGCTCAGATCTGAGACAAGAACGATATCTGACGGCCAAGTCCGGCCTTATAACGCCTCGAGATCACCCTCTCTGGGGAACGCCCTTTTCGCATTCTTACACGCGTAAGGGAGTGCCTAAATACACATTGACAGCTGTCACTCAGCGCGCTACGGAATATTCAATGAGGCACCACCATCTTTTGGTAAACGGCCCGCTTGCGGACGAGCTAGCACGCGCGACTCCGAATGCTGAGGGCGAAAGGCGGCGTCTATGCGGCGTGCGTTCCGACGTCGGTAGTTACATCTTCCCCGCGCGCCATACCGTTGAATCTCGGAACCTGGCGGCACCGTATGCGTTCTCAATGGGGGATTATCCCCGCGGGATTTCGTCGGCCAGACCATCCGCCTCCTGTGCTTGCCATGACAAATTGGCGTCGACTGCTCTGCAGTTTAGGCAGTGCTACGCCGCCAGAGTGCCGAATTCTCACGCGCAGCCCAGGCGTCTAGCCACCGACCTTATGAGTGGGCCTTACAACTCCGTCGACACCGTCTGCGTTCTGAATGGGGGATCATCCTTGCGGTATTCCATCGGCCAGACAATCCGTCTCCCATACGTGCCGTGACAAATTGGAGACGGCCGCTCTGCAGTATCGGCCGTGCTACGACCCCGTACCGAGTGGCGCGGGCGCTTTCGTTCACACGCGCGGCCTGGGCGCTTGGCCACTGACCTCACGAGTGGACCCTTACATCAACCTTCTCTCCTACCAAACTACAGTGGGCTTGGCAAATCCCGTTGCGTTTTCAACCCGGGTGACACCGCTCGTAGAAACTATGCTGTAACACTTTCGCTGCGCGAGACGGGCACCCAGCGCGTTTAAGTGGTCGCAATTGACAAGGCTTCAGGCTGCTGACGTGAAAAACTTGAGTCTTGCAGGCTCGGTGGTCCGGCGACATCAATATAGCCATTTGATATTTCTGGTCGCTTAAATTTTGCGCAATGACAAAAGAGCCGCCGGTGGTTGATAGATACGAGAAAATCACATATGCGTGGTGGCAACCACAAACAGACAAGGTCACCGGCAAAGGACAAAGCTGGCGCGTGCCTTCAATTACATGGTGTTTAAACCTTCACCTGACATTTAAATCCTCAAAGTTCGGCAAGGCGGTGCGATTCTTCAGCATGACAGACTGTCTGCTGCTATCATGCGAGAAAAGGCTATCTTCCAAGCTTAACTCAGAACATCATGTCATACGAGATTTGTTTTTGTGATGAGAGGCTTCCAGAGTGCGCAGCCTGCCCTGCGACAACATTTTCATTGGGAATAAGCCCATCTCTATCTGGTTTCTCATTTTATTATCGGCATTTAGGGACGTATTTTGAAGTGTGAGTTTTATCTCGCCGTTAAACACCCAATTCGCTAGGCTCCTGGTGTGTGCGGAGGGCGAACTTACCCTTTTGAACGTATCTTGCTATTACCACCAGACGCCTAAGAACAAGCGGAAATGGTGATGTGACCTTTATGACTTACTGAGGTTGAGTCGGCGTCTGCATCAAAACCGCAGTGGGTTTCACCTAAATTGAAGGTTTCACTCTTGTGAAACCCTCCACCCTCTTCACCTAAATTGAGGGTTTCACTCCAAGGGTTTCACCCTTGCAACGTCAACATTTTAACAAGCAACGGCAATAAATCACCTAAGACCACCTCGAAATATTCCGAACTTCTCGTTATGCAGGTCTCGGGGCTTTGGGCAGCTATTTTAATAATGGAAGTTTTCATCTTCGCAAAGATACCCAATTGTATACATAATTGACTGCCATGTAGGTGTAAGTCGCCTCACCAAACATGACTGCCAGTCGCGGCAGTGCCAGTAGTTCCTCTAAGCTAACCGGCGAACTTCGTGTGTCTCAGGTTCCTTCAAGGAGCACCGATGGGTCATGGTACTATCTGATGGCTGCTGATGGTCTTCCGTCAGACAGACGGCGGTTCTTGTTCAACACGCAGCGATGCCACCGCAAGTCATCGAGATCGTTTATTGGACCTGACTTTCAAAGACATTCCAAGTACCGCTATGAAGTCCGCGCCCAAGATAGGTCCATCACCTGCAGTAGTGGCAGTGGCAGGAGTTCGGCGAAGCTAACCTGCACCTTTTGTGTGTCGCAGGTTCCTTCAAGAAGCACCGCTGCACCACCAAGTATCTGACGGCTGCTGATAGTCTTCCTTCAGACAGACGGCGATGCCGGTTCATCACTTAGCGGCGCCGCTGCAAGTTATCGAGATCTTTCATTGAACCCGGCGGTTAACGAAGATCCAAGCCCTGCTATAAAAACCTAATTTATATTGCCTTAAAGCTAAGGAACTGAAACTATATTATCTTTACAATCTATTGTAAACACCGTTTGTGTTCCTCTGTTTAGAGAACTTTGCCTTGCGACGTTTGCATTTGCCATTGTGTGTTTCTAACATAATTTATATGTGTTACAGTTTCGTAATTCTATATTCTTTGTGCTGTAGAAAGCCGAAGTTTCTTTTCACAAACTAAATCCTAAAAAGTTGTATTTATGTACTAACTGACAGTCTTTCTTTCTTGCATCTTTCTTTAAATTGCACGCCTTGTCGAGCATCATTATTTTTTTTCTTAACGTGACAAGCGTGGTCACAAAAAGTCAAACATATTTTCTTTTCCTGGCTTGGTGTTGCCGTTGAACATGAAAAAAAGGAAATCCCCAATGTTTCACTAGGTGCCCCACTATTTGTAGAAAGAGTTGGGCCCCCGTTAAGCTGGCCGCGACCAGCTATTTTCTTTCATTATTTTTCGGTTGTTATTGTTAAAAACGTAAATAAATCAAATGAATGAATGAATAATTTATATCTACGATTTCCTCGTATATGTGATCATCGTTTGGCCGAAGAAGTGGGAAATTTATTACTGCATCAGACCAACATAATTAGGAACTGAGTGCTTTTAAGCGATGTAGCACACTGTGAGAAGCACGCAGTATAATCACCTGTGGTTGCAGAAACGGTGCAACTTTATCCAATGGAAAGAAATTGGCATAATTTGAAATAGCACGGAGAGCATGCGTAGGTCTGGTATGCGATTCTCGGTGTATAAGGAGATACATGTTACTGTTCGTTGCAGCGAGCATGGCCGTTCCTACGTCGGGGCCAGGGCTTTGATTGATTCACTTGTAACAAAACTGCTCCGTAACTATTTCAGTTAGCTTCATAGGCTGCCTTTGGTGGCCTAATGGTGGCACCACCGCTTGTTTGAAGGCGAATTGTTGGAGGAGTAGCGCTGGCCAAAGCAACGGGAAATCGGTCAGCTGGAGAGTTTTGGCGTAGCACACACACGCAAAGTATTTCTCAATAATTGTATTAATACGTGACTGAATGAGCGCGCAAAGAACGGCGCCAAAGACGATCGTGTCGTGTGGCACGCTGAAGCAATGGGTATATTGGTACAAAAAAAATATTTTCCTTTTCTGTTTACCCATGAAAGGAGGGCAGCGTTAAAATGGAAACGGGCCAGTCTGCTACAAAAACCGGTTTAATCCAGCTTCACTTCATTATATGTTCGTTTTTTTATTATATGTTAGCGCAATGTCAGCATGTATAGGGATAAATTCGCTGTCAAAGGTGATGCAGATTCACAGCCACGCTATCCGCTGATTCGGCGGGTAAGCCAATTTAGTTTAAATTGGACTGAATCCGAGACTCCTTAAGCAAGTAACAGCCGGTCACGCAAACAAACCAGCAGTTAAAAGACGTCGTTGTGTGTGCGCCAAGTTTTAGGAAGAGCTAATTGAGCAACTTAAGGCAAACAAAGCTGCTTTTCCTGTGTACACAAAAGCAATATTCAAGAGTATAGCTCTTAAGTCGTAGCATCTTTGCCACAGTCGGCTGCATTTTCAGTGAACGACTGCATAAACGATCCAGCTTCATGCCCGCTGCCACCTTCATTTTTCACCAGGGATACAAGCATAAGTAATTGCATTGTATGAATATAGCAAAAGGTTCACACGGAATACCGGAAACTTGAGCTTACAAAGAAGGGAATAAAAAAACGCTACGTTTTTGCGAACGTCCTTGACTCAATATGTACAACACTCACAGAACTCAGACTTATTTTTCTGGTGGTTAAATTAGTATATAAGCTTGAATTATTTTGAATGCCTAGTGCAGATGCTTCCACGCAAAAAAGGTTTGTTATGTCAACGTGGCTGCTTTATTGGCACTATTGCATTCTCACCATATTCTGCTCCTTATGGCTTACCAAATATATTGATTGTGTATATATAATGAAATTTTTTGCTAACTTTGTAGGCTCAAAATGTACTTGCAACTAGGTATAAAGTTAATTTTTTTACCGCGCTGTCACACCTAAAACGATTTAAAGATGTAGAAGTAGAAACACGTATGGTAAAGCATGTTATTTGTGTTTCATTCTAAAGTTCTTTTTGCAGTTGGTATCATTCAATTAGCTGCGAGATAACTAAAGTGACAATGTTGTGCTGTCCCCTTAAATATATTTGTCTTTTCTCCTTGTTCTCCCGCTTCAAACGCAAATACTAGACGTTATTTGTGTACCCAGAATGACGGTTATTTTCTTCCAATCGTACTTGTTTTTTTATCATTTTGCCACTGACCATCAACCTATGTAAGGGCTAGGGACTCTGCAAAAAACAACAATGAATATAAAACAAAAGAAGTAGTAAATATGACGCGAGTTAAAACCGTAAGACACGAGTGCAGTCATTGTCAGCTGGAGGAGTTGCGGGAAAAAAAACTGCTGGTTTCAACAGGATGATCACGTTTCCTGTTAAAGGATGTCTTGAACACTACTACGAAGCCAGTGGTATTCAGATGAAACTGGTACGACGAAATGCGGCGAGTATTTGCAATAGGACACAAGACACCAGGCCCAACAGGTCGCATCGCCGCTACTAACTGCTGCGCGCAACTCTAATCATCACTCTCCTGTTCGCAGAATCGAAAATTCTTAAAACCACGTTTTGAACTGCTTGAAAACTTTAAAAGTTACTTTAAAATTTACCGTACTGAAAAGTGCACTACAGTATGTTGAACATTTAAGTAGTTTCTGTCGTTTTTGGTGGTTGTTACTTCTGTATGTAATTCGAACGTCTGCAATTTACTTCCCTTGCGGTCTTGTTAAACCAACTGAGAGTTGGAAAGTTTTCAAACATATTTTTGTGACTTGTTAGAATTATCCTTTATGGCTATACTCTTTGAAATGCTCAGTCTTCTTAGTTTTGGCCAAAGTTTGTTTCTTTGCTTTTGTTTTCAATACAAGATCCGCAACGTAAAGGTGTCGCTCGTTGCTTCTTGCTAATAATTTCGTTAGGTGCAAGTTATTGTTAATATTTTCACCATAGTTAAAAAAAGACTACTTTATAAAACCCTCCTTTTTGACTTGTATTTTTCTTTCACACCTCCCGTGTTTTATTTATTTCATTTACACCACTTCAAACTTTGTGTGGTTGTTTTATGTTTGTTTCTTGTATACGTTTATTGTGTTTTGTACGTACATCACTATCCATGCTGCGCAGCACTAAGGTCATTGAGAGATACTGGGCACGCAAATAAACGTCATTTATTAGTTGATCGGTTATTTCATTGATTGATTGATTGATTTATTGAATATTACCCTGCTACAAAAACCAGTGATTTTTCAGCACTGGGAGACTAGCTAAAATTGTAGTGATACCAGAATTCTGGCAACAGGATAAAGTGCATTGGTAGGATTAAGCGCACTAGAAACACTGACACTAGGCTAAGCACCACCGGTTGATCACTAGAGACACACAAAGTAGGATGAGCGCCACTGGATGTGGCACCCGAAATACTCTGGTCAATAGGGTCACTGAGCCACTGGGCGAATGTGCCACTGAGTATGCCCAGTAAAGAATTGCCACTTGGTATACCTAGTCGCGCTTCTTTTTGTGAGTAGTTCACATTTTTTGCGGCATAGAATTGCGCTAAAAGGAGTGGATGCAGGCTCTAGCAGTAAAGTTGTTTCTTTTCTACCACCTGGAGTTCACTCACTCGTGTGCATACTACGTTCTGCGGAATGCTTGGAAAGGAGCGCGATGCTGGTTCCAGAGGACACATTGTGACTTGGCCTGAACAGCTATTTTTTTCTTGTTTCTTGATGCCTTCATGGCGCGCACGCAAAGAACTGCCTTTTTATGCAGGTATATTATATTTCGGTATACCCCGCGTCACTATCTAAAGCTGGCAGCTGTAAAGGGCGAATACAAATAGTAAGTACACAAATTTATTTACACAAGAATGTTGTGGTTTGTAGTGGTAGTGTGAACATACCAGTTGGCAGCCTGATGTTCGAGATCCTTTGACCACCCAGGCACGAGGAGCAGCGACAGCTCACGACTTTCTAGACTGAGAAAAAGCAACCCACTCTTCAGGGTATTTATCTGCTCAACTACACTCAACGCATTACCCACTCACTCAACTCCTACCGTCCTCCTTTTGGTGCTAGAGGGGATGATTTGGTTTAATCCCCACCCCAGGCCTTAATTATACAATCCTTAATGTATTCGTGAGTGGTGCTTTTAATGGCGATTTCCGAAATAAGTACTAATGCGCCTGGAGCAGTGAACGTGCGACTGCTGTAATTGTATGCATGCATGCACGCTTTGGCCGATCTCATCAATTACAATGCCAAGCTCTTTAATTTCCAGGTGGAATTTGCAACGTTCGATTGACCACAAAACATTTGGGCCAGAATAACAGGAACTGAAACTGTTGAAATAAGTAAACCCAATCTACGCGTAAAAATACACGGTTGTGGACGCAAAAATGCATGCTACACAATTCTACCGTTACAACGCAAATACGGGTGCAAGATCTCTGAGTTAGGTGGTATAGATAATATTAGGTCCGCGGAGGCACGTCCTCGGTTTTCAACTTTGCTGCTGCACGAAACTGTGGCCACTCGGGTACCCGCATACAACTGGCGTTGTCTTGTTGTTATGGTTCGCTTCATCGGCTCCTCCACTTTGTGATGCAAAGTTGCGTCATCGCGTCATCACATGGAAACGGTTTGCCATCACTCTCATGACCTACGGTGTAAACTTTTGCAGCATGCATGTACTGCTTTTGTACTAGTTTGCATTCTGTCACCATCATACGTGCATTGCTGGCCACCACATCGCTAGACAGACATGCCACTTATACGACGGTAAGGACTCGTTGAGTTTGGCTGGGGAAAAAAAGCTTTCGTAAAATCCAACAAAAAAATTATTGCCTGCTGAGCGCAGAGATCCGAAGTAGAAATGAAATGACTCTTTACTGCCACTCACTGTTGCAAATATTAGAGAACGAAAAGGTAGCTGTCGGCAGCTGCACCCCAATATCACCGTCCTTGTGCAGTTCCATCCACCATTAAAGATTCATCCACGTCCCGCGGTCCCCGCTTTCGTTTCTTCAAAATGGTGCCGTGAATAGGATAGAAAGACAACACAGTTGAAGAACTGAGTGCGGACCACCCCCAAACGATGACGTGAGTGAACGCAACGATGGGAGTAGACTGCTGCTCCTGACCATTGGCCGAAAGCGTCCGCGGAGAAAACCCAAGGACTTGAGGACGCGCCAAACCTGTAGCGGACCCCATGTTCTCAACGATTTACCGATTCTCCGCAGACGTCTCGCGAACACCACTGAAAGAAGACACCCGCTTCGACATTGCACCGAGCGTGATCCTTCTCGGCGACCACGCAGACATTAACGACGTCGAGAACGGATCATCAACGCCTTTGCCAAAGAAGCCTAATCCGACAGGACGTAAAAGCACTGATCGACGACATAAAATCACGCATGACTGACGAGATATTATCAAACAGTGACCTAATTTTCCTGAGAAAATGTTTATTACAAAAATATGAAATCCTGAAAAAACTGGACAGTGAAATTGAAGAGCTTGTCGAACTGGATGATTTAAAGAAAGAATGTGAAGCATCATATGAATTCGAAGATTTCATCTTGCTGACAAAATTTGAATGGAGTGATGGTTCCCGAAGTTATCAAAATATTTTAGCAATCACATTGTAACAATAGCCTTCGAACAAGAACAGCACCATAAAGAACAACGAGTCAGCACTGAAGAACAGTGGCCGTCGTAATAAAAACAGCGATATGGCGTCACCTTCGAAGGACGATCGTCAGGAGCCGAATTTCACCGAACGAGCTGGTACTTTCAAACGACAGCATAATTTTTAAATGGACAAAGTGCAGGCAGCCGCTCTTAAATCTCCCTCAGATGAAAGACAACCAATTTTTCTACAGTTGACGCTGCAAACAATGAACCGGCGTCAATACCTCGAATGAATATAACGAGGGATAGAAGTGACGACACTACACTGGAGGTACACTAAAAGAAGTCTTCTGCGCAAGATTTTGAGGAGATTAAGAAGTGTTCAGCGCACAACGAACGACTTCATGAAACCCCTAAGGTGAACCAAAGAACACTGCAGAAACATCGACAGATTGACGCAGTTACAGGCGCACCCATCGACTGTCCAAGTATATGTTTCAATCACGGCAACATGACTTCGAACGGGATGTTATTGAATCGGGCAAAACGTGAAGATTTGATAACCCCGATGCCAAAACAACGGCGGCTAAAATGCCGAAACCGGACAACCCTACGACAGGCAGGTACAAGTAGCACAAATAAGGCTCCACCGAGACGTGTGATCAAGTACAAAGTTAGACTAAAAGCATGGAATCAAGGAAAAGCCCCATGTCGAGGGACCTGTATGCACCTGAAGAGATGCATCCGGTACTTGAATTTTCTTGGGACCCGACAGTCAACCCCACGCCCATGCCGAATGAAGTTTTTACGAAGTTTGCAAGGTCGTCATCCAGAACTGACGATGGTGCAATCGAGTCGATTATCCTGCTCAGATTCTGCAAGGCACAGGTATCACAAACGTACCAAGCATCGATGGAAACGAAAGTATAGACTAGACTAATACATGGCACCTACAACGTTCATGACAAGGATTGCGACTACATTGAGCTGATCACGAGACCTTTAGACGAAAGTGTCAAAAGAAGAGTGCTTGTTGACCATTGAAAACTGCAATCCTTCACGTCATGCCCATTATACTCCGGTATTTATCACGTAGCTGGGAGGATGTTGGAAAAATCAGAAAGGAAGAAGAGGTGGCCATTACCAGTTGCCTCGGAATAGTGCTATCACCATCATTGTGCAGTTCCATCTGCCATTAAAAAAAATCCCTCACACCCCGTGGTCCTTGCCTCGGTTCTTCAACACTCACCATTGGTGCTACATCCTTTCATAGCGCAGTAGGAATGCCCCAGGCGGCACAGAAAGGGTGCCCCAAGACCGGCCCGTCTATGGCCGCTTTCTGGCATGTCCGGCCAGCATCCAAATCTGGCGGCCACTGATCATGCGTTGAACGGCCAACATTCGGCAACCAGCGCTTCGGTATTTTTTCGTCCGCCCGTGTCCGGACGCACAACGGCAGCTAACCGGCTGCCAAATATTGAGTTCTCTTATGGCTGCCGATGTTCAGAAAGAGAACGGCCGAAGTACGGCCTTAGTGCAACCGTTTTTTCTTCGGCAAGCGGTAATCGGCCGAAGCACGGAAAGCGACCGGCCACAGAATACGCGTTTTTTTGCGGTAGTTGGCGTTCCAAAGGAGACCGGCCGCAGCGCGGCTGCCGTGCATTCGTTGTTTCAACTGTGAACCGCGCGACCGGCGGTAGAATATTCGTTTTCTTCGACAACCAGTGTTATGAAGGACACCGGCCGACGTACGGACCCAGAATATACGTTTTTCATTCGTTTAGGGGTCCTCGGCCGAATTACGGCAAGCGAATGGCCACAGAATATTTGGCAACCAGTGTTCAAGAGGAGACCGGCCTACGTAAGGTATCTGGTTATACGTCATTTTTTTCGGCAAACGGCATACAGCCGAACAACGGCACGCGCCGCCTGGGCGCCGAGAATTCATGCATAGACGTGTTTGGAAGGAGACCGACCGGTTTTTTCCTGGTGGGAGAAAAAGCCGTTAGGGAGCCGGATGACGGGGACGCGTTTTTCATCCGCTCCATGTTTCTACGTTTTAAATGAACGAACATCGTTTGTCAAACAGTAATGAGTGTTCTCGGTGAACGGGCAAGGTGCAAGGACTCACTGGACATTAGCAGGGAACCTTTTAGGCCATCGAAATGCCATTTCTTGCCACAAGAAGACTGTGCCACACTGACGGGTGAGCTAAGCCTCGCCAGTCATCGCCGCTACCACGCCTCTGCCGCCGGCTTCGTCGACGCATCAGCTCGAGGCTATTCGCCCCATCAAGAAATTGAGAGCATTGGAGACGTCGACCCGGCAGAGATGTACGATCCGAGATGGAGATGGTTCACCAAAATAACTGGCCTTCAAGGGCGTCGAGCAAGCGGCCACCATGCAGGAGCTAAACCGCCACCATGTCAAGGACTCCCCACCAAAGAAAGGCAAGTGCGAGCGAAAGCGCAAGGCATTCTGCTTTCAATTAAACTGCGACAAGCAATGTTGCACTATGTTGTTGGGGATAAACGAAGAAGAGACTCGCTCGTGCATTGGTAGGATCAACTTCATGCCCTGCACTGTGTTACTTCCTGGGATTTTACGACTGCCTATTTAGAAAAAAACCTATTTTAAATTTGCGATAACAACAGAGCCTTGTCACTGACGAAGCCTAGCAGTTAATTTAGTTTCGATGTTTGAAGGTGAGCTTAGCTACTCTTGGGATATTTGGTTAAACATAATCGCCAGTATCCTAGCAAACACGGATTTTGTCAGGATTTTCTCGCTCAACGCAGTTTGTTGATTTCAGGCACGATTTGGCTCTTGCAATAGACAAGCTTAAAGTGGTTGACTGTATATTCTTGGACTGCAAAAAAGCAAATGATAATGTTCCATATCACCTTCTGTGTAGTACATTTCATCCTATGAACTGAATGAATAGGTTTTTGCATTGTTATTACTTTTTGCCCTATAGCTTTGTTCAAAAGTACTGTGTAGTTTACCGGACTATAGCGAATGAACGTGATTTCGAATACCTGCAGCTTTATTCGAATTTAATAACATCCTGGTGTGCTGATTCAGAAACGTTTTTGGATGTTAAATAGTGTGTTAACGGCACCTTTACAAGAAAACCTGCATTCCAATTGAATACGTATACCGTAAATTATGCTGCTGTGACAACGGCCGAGGAATATAAATACCTAGAAGTTTATTTAGGGAGTGATTAGAGGTTAAATAGGCAGGTTCACACCATAAAAGTTACGGCTGCATATGTTTTTGGCTTTCTGAGACAAATTTCAGTGAACCTCCATCTAACTGAAAAGAACAACCGTATTTCACTCATGTGCGCTCAATCTTGGGGTACGCACGTGTTTTCGTGGATCCCTACACCAAAGAGCTGGTTAATACGCTCGAAAACATACAGAATATGTCAGTGCGATTCGTATTAGGTAATTGGCACGCTCAACTTAGCATGAAAGAAAGTAAAAGTAAACTGAAATGGCAGGACGTGAAAGATCACATACGAAACCACAGGTTGAACTTTTTTCGTAATATCTATCATTCAAAAACGTGAGTAGAAGGGCAGAAGTATGTCCAAGCGCCATTCTACATATCACAAAGTGGAACCGCTAGCTTAAAGCAAATTATTATCTTTCCTTCAAGGGTGACGCCGTGTGCGATTCATTTTATTTTACAACAATACTGCAGTGTGATTATCTTCCACGTATAATTGCATTACCTGTTTATATTGACGATTTTCAGCGCACTTTGTAGAAATATTTTGTTATTTTCTCATATTTAATGCTCAGTGTTATGTATCTCCCTTCTGTAATGCATGCAAAGGCAAGCAGGCATAAAAAAAATAAATAAATAAATAAATAAATAAATAAATAAATAAATAAATAAATAAATAAATAAATAAATAAATAAATAAACTTCCAGAGGCGCAAGTTTGCCTCCGACGGGTTGAGAACCCTGCGCATTCAACCTTGACCAATAAAATATTTTCTGCCCCATTCGTTGCAGTATGCAAGGTTTCCTGTATGCATGCTACCATTGCTATGTTATTGGTTTGAAACAAATTATGTAACTCTAATTTTACGCCTTTCTTTGCGTGAACAGAGAGGGATACAATTGCAGCCAGCTGAAGCAGGGCGTCATTCGCAACGCGTCTAGAATATTTTTAACGTAGTATGACATTAGAAGAAAATTAAGTTCTTTTGGACTAATAAGTGGTGTGGACGTATACTCATGAAAACAACATTAAAATAGATTGAAAATGAATGTACCTGTTCGCTCCTTCTTAGGATCAGCCGTGCGCAAGATCATCAGAAAAGTTCATCGAGTAGAAAATGTCTTTGCAAGAAAGATGGGCAAAAACTGGACATACTTTTTTGTGAAGGACTTACATTAAATGCTCCTGAGTGTTTTGTTAAGAACCAAAACGCTTCGTAAAGGCATTCATGCCGGTTTTATATACATCAAAATTGGTCAAGCAACTGTTATAAAAATAGTTTATGTAGTCATAGCACGAAACTGTTCTGGAATATTGCCCTAAAAGAAATTGGCTAAAAGCGGCGCAATTTATTCCTCTGAAATTCAACCCACTAAAGTATGCGCCCTCCGCCCCCCCCCCCACCACCTCTTTCCCCGTTTATTACAGGTAAACCGCCCCACAGAGGATATCAGGACCTGGATAATACATCTATTCAAGCTCTACAAAGAACTGAATATTTTATGTGTTCGGCAGTAAAAGAGGCACAGCAATTAAAGGAACGATAATTGGTGAGCACTGTTTAATAAATGAATTTTGCTGTCAACTGAGGCTGGCAATTAAGCAAGGCTGCGCTGAAAGCTTGACGGCTGGTGGTTGCGCGTGAGCTCACTTTGATGTGGCGGCATTGGACCCAAAATGCTGGGTTTGTGCTGCTTCTGCACTGCGCGAATGAGTCATCTGCTTGCGCGACATTCAGTGACCGGCCTCAGTACAGTTAACGTAAAGTGGCTGAACTCCAAGGCCCGTAGCACGGCCGTATATCCGGTAGCTGTAGTCCGGTTGGAGTCCGACGACCGCATTTCGGCTGCCATCCGGCGGCCGTACTTCGGCCGTACACGGGGGGCTTTGGAATGGCCGGAGCCCTACGGCTGGAATCTGGCCTTATGACCGTAAGCCGGTCGACTGGCCGACGGACACTAGCCGTTGGACAGCCATGGGAGTACGGCCGTATACGGCCAAAACGCCCACATTTGGACATGGGCCGAACATGGCTGCCGGAAAACGGCCGGACAGAAAATCACCGGCCAAAGTAAACCGGCCTGTTTTAGGCCGAACAATCCTGTGCTGCCTGGGGTGGTACTAGCTTCTGTTCAACAAGTTGAAATTCGTGTGAGAGATTCTTTTTTTTGCTTGAGGATTCTGGCCTCATGTAAAATTACCTCGTAAGACTCGCCGGATTCTGAATGCACAGATCTGAGCACTCATTCACGTACACTGTAAAACTTCCAATCGTTGATGGGTGCAGTAAGTGGCATTATGAATACGTGCTTCCTCGTTGTTCAAGTCGCCATGACTCCGATTCATAGAAGTTCTGTACTAAGTTTATTTTTTACCAGGACTTCTTTGACTTACAATCTCGATATTTTTTTCTAAACAGCGTCGTTTTTTTCCCGCAAATGTTTTATTGCATTTGTTATATGTTGTGTCCTTTCGAATTGTGCAGGGGAGCATTGGCTGTTGATCGAATGTCTCTGCTAACCTCTGGCTCTGTTCTGGTGTTCATGTGACTAATGTATACGTGTACTACTTGTCCGACCAGAATGCTTTTAAACCAAAAAGGTTTTCAGAAGGCAGCCATATCTTCTTTTGCCCCAATGGAACTTTGCTTCGCGTGACCAGCTTGGTTTCGGTGTCCTTGAGAGCTACAAACCCAGCAATGAAGGGATATAAAAGCGGTGGTTGTTTGTCTACCGTATTGCGTGTGTGCGTTCAGGAGTGCGTGAGTGCGGAGTCTCTAGCTTTACCTTTGTCTATTATTGCCATTTCGAGTGGCTTTTTATGTTCGTCAAAATTTGGGTCGGCCTTCGCCTAGGTGCTTCTTTTATTCTGGATAACTGCACTTGGTAGCGTATCAGAATGACACAGTAGCATAGTAGAACGGTTGTTCTTAATTCGTTTCATTTTTCTGCTCCTACTAACATGGTTAGATATTTTTGGCAATGGTTTATAAGCAGCCATCAATTGAAACAACTTTAAAAATATTTTGGCTCGCCCAATAGTTTGGGGAATTACTGATGCAGTGAAGTTGTAGAGAGCGTAGACGTTTTTGTATAGAAGTGGGTTTGGGGTCCTATGTTTCAATTTATACTTGAATTGTGAGGGTAATGAACTACAAAGTTATGTTTAGACAGATTACTTTCCAGGGGTAGTTTCGTCTCGCACGCATTTATCGTTCCCACGGAAGAATAATTGTGTATTTGTCTGATTGTCATGCTGTCATAGCTGCCTTTCTTAAGGAGCGTTTTTGTGTAACAAAGATTGGTTGTTTGCCTAAACTGGTACAATAAACACTCGTAATGCTTTGAATTTTGCTCCCCACAGCGAGGGGATTATTAGCCGCACCTAATAATGTCAGCTGAGTTTTCTGTGATGCGGCGGAAAATAGCTTCAGTAATACAACAGTGTCATTTGGTAGCGTGCGCTATAAAATAGCTAGTTTCCAGTGTGCAACAAAGGTTTAGTAATGCAAACGATTGCACTTGGTAGCTTCCGCACTGAAATTGATAGTTTTCAGTTCAAAGCCCAGATCGTCTGAGACATTATTTCCTGCAACTATGCTACATAATATCTTGGCGTGTTGCAGAAGTTAACCATTTTTACACATAATGAAAAACGACTTGAGGGAGCGTGCTCATTTATTTTATGGTAAAGCAACCCATTGAAAGGCTTTCACCTAGCACCAGGCGTGAGCTTCTACCGGGTAATGGCTGTCAAGATCAACTGGGGCTATAATTCCCCCTGGCCAAACGCGTATTGAAACTATTTATAACGGTAGGATCATGGGCATTTTGGTACTCCATGGCGAAATACAATTGCAGAACAAAAGAGAAGACACGGACGAGGTAAAACTGACACACACGGTGTCCGTGTGTGTCCGTTTTGTACTTGGTCAATGTCTCTTTTTTGTGGAAGTATGTTTTTATAACTGTTTGTATACTTGAGGTTCTGGTTTTCTTTACAAAAAGTGGATAGGCAGTGTCACAAGCAAAGAGAAATTTCCTCAATGACACTCAAAGAAAAATGTCGAATTAGAAAACAAGAAAAAGATCCTGGTAGGTGCGGCGCGTGTGCATCTGGTTCCGGAGCAGCCAAGCGAATGGTGCCGTGATGCAAAGCGCCAACATCGCTGCACAAGCCTGGGATGCAGTGGGCGGAGAATGCCTCGGCTCCAGTCTCCCTAAAGTTAGGGAACTTAAAGTTAGGGAACTTAAAGTTAGGGAACTTGGTGGTTCCTGCGGCGACGGGCAAGGTGGTGAACTGTCGTCCTTCACTACGACAGGCCCCACAGCGGCGACGTTTCATAATGGAGTCGCACAGCGTCGAGACTACTGCAAGCACGAAGTGACTACCTATTCACAGTTACTCTGCGATTTCACTTAGGCGCCGGTCCTTGGGTGGGCATGTTCATGGGCGCTTTGTGTGGAACCTTCTAGGCAATCTTAAACGACTATTTATTTGGTTTTGGGAAGCAACGCTAGTTTTTGTTAACGGTGTTTTTTTGCGTGTAGGCGGTTTTGTTTGTTGTGCGTTGTTTCTATAGAGGTTTGCTTCCTTAGTGATAGCTCTTCGTTTTGCCAAACCAGCCTCTGCTCCCCTTTTCATTCTTCGTGGCCGGTTGCGATGCATGGTACTCCAGTCTTGCCGCTACGTAACCGCAGCTGTATAGGGGTTACCGCAAGCCGCTATCGCGACAAATGAAATTCAAGCATTCAAACGTACTTCAAACGTATTTCATACATAAAGCAAGCAGCGACAACCTGGAAAAGGTAATGAAATGGTTGCACAAAACCTTTTGTGTGGGCGGCAGCAACGAGCGAAGAAAAAATTTATACACTACTGTGGCTTCGATTCCTGGCAGAAAAGGCTAATGGCCATTCATGTATTGTGGCTGCAACAATAAAAATGCTTAAAATATAACCAAATTATAAAGGTGAGCGTAGTACCTGACAGTGTAAAAGCTTTGAGGAGGCTGCCCCAGTCGTCCAAGTGAGCTCAGCTAAAGTTCACGGCTAAAGTGGAAGATTGGGCTAGTTGTTAAGGCATGATTGAATAAAATCAGCGTGAAAGATAAATGACAGCAAGGCGGACACTGCAGCACTGTAACTTTTTTTTCTCGTCCCTGCCGTTCGCCGATTTTCGTCCATTAACGTCCCAACATAATTGCCAAATTTTACAAACGAGTTGAACTTGTTTGTTTATTTCCGGTTTTGTTTGGAGGGGGAACGAATGTTCACATGTTTGGCCGTCTTCTGGGACGCTGTCTCCAGCAGATGGCGAACAGTACTAGCTGCGCCAGTTTTTAATGTAATTTGGTTTGTTAAATACAGTGTAGATTTGGCAAGTAGCTCATGGTGGCAATGTAAAAATTAGGAAACGGCCACACAATTACCGAACGGCGTAAATTGTTGCTTTACCTTAAGGTGTGCACAAATTGCCAGCTTGAAATGCCTTCTCTTGAAAAAAACCACCGGGCAATATATTTGGGTGGCATTCGGTCACCACTCTATGAAGCCCCACCACTGCCAGTCCTTAGTACAATCTTTCAGCGTAAAATGACCACCATTCATGCATTTATAACCTGTTTTTCAGCAATATTCCTAATCTGTTTGGCAGCGACAAGATTTCGCTTATGTGGTGCCTGCCTATTTGTGCAAGCACCCTCCTGATCATAAAGACAGATGATGGCCGTAGTCGCGCAGATGGCCTTTGCCTTAAGAAGACGCTACGTGGTGTTCGCCAATAGTGAGATATTATAAGCGACAGACGATATCAAACACTCAGCCAAGCTCCTGTGACGGGATGAGACTATAATATTTCTCCCTAAAGAGACATGCTGTGCCGGAGTAACTGTCCCTCGAACAGATATCACCCAAACGCCCGAAACCGCTTGCTGCTTCCCCACGAATCAGAAACACTGATTGGATGCAGCAATTCAAAGCACCCGCCAATGGTCGCGCCATTAGTATCAGCACCATCTGCGTCCTATAGATTACATACATTCAAAAAACGACGTCACCGTTCCCTGAGCAGTCGACGAGTATTCACAAGTATATAGAGAAAAAAGAACAAACATATTCTGGCAGTTGTGTGAGCTCTGCCTGAAATGGGATGATGGTATGAGAAAAGAATTTTTCAAAGCAGAATATGTGTTTTGAAGGCAAGACATGATGGCTTTAGGCGCCTGTTGACCTTTGACTACATATATGTTGAGTCATATGCGTAATAAGCAGGCGTAGTCTGTATACATCGTGTGTTTCATTGTTTATGGCTTCAAATATGGGAGGCAAGGGGTCTCGTGTTAGTAGGCTAACGCAACGACCCTCGTTATTCAAGTGGCATCATCTTTCGCTTAGAACCCAGTTACCCAATTTAAAGCTTGCGTACTGAGGTCAAAGAATTTATGTTGCATAAGCGCACTATCGCAAGTGTGTGCCTTGCTTTAGGTTGAATACACTGGGCCCTCGAGCACGTGGCATCTCTAACTGATGGGTACAATGACTCTGCTTGCGCACGTTTGCGCGCTTTATTTCCGCACATAGTTCGCCAGCAACACCGTTTTTTCTGTAAGAGGGATGATGGGCCCCGTGAAGCGAGGTTGGCGCTATGAGAACACCATAAAAGCATACTACGGACACTGAACTTCGAGCTTTAAACAAGAAACCAGTTTCCACAGTGCTCCAACCTATCCAACGGAATGAAGAGTTAGCGTGTTTAGCAGGTAGTATTGAGTGTAACTACGAGAATGCTGTGGAGTGTTCTAAGGCAATTGGCACGATTCTTTAGCAATATAATTCAGCATTTTATTTTGTTGCCCAGATGCACTCAGCTTTTAAACAGTGCAATTTTATCCTGCTTTTGTTTACTGAAAAGGTATCACGTGCACAGGTGTTGTTATTGTCCTGGCTTCTAACTCGTTTTAAGTTTCCGTAAAAAGTACAAACTTGTACATAACTAGAATTACCTGTTTTGAAATAGGTCTCCTGAAATTTTTATGTGGTGTAATTGTAATATTACAATCGCAGCCTACAGACGTTTTGGGGAAATCAGAATTTTAAGTGCTAATTGGAAGAAAATTGAGTTTCGGCAGTCACTTTGTCCTGGCTTGAGGAGTCCTGTCTCCACATGTAAGCGTAATTCTAAACTCGGTCGTGCAAGCAGTGCAGGTGGCAACAGAAGTAGTAGTGGAAATGCTGCAGGCAATTTGCTTGGTGGAGAGCCAAAAAAGCAACTGGCAGCCGATGCTTTGGCTAAAGCAAGTAAACATGAGCACTCAGACAATCCAATTTCAAAGCACGGCTGGCGCAATATTTGGGGAATGTGAGAAAGGCGTTGTGGAAGGCGTCTAAAGCATTACCATGGTGGGGAGTTTAGTCCTGGCCTTAACTTTATGAGGGAAGAGTTCGGGATGTCCGCACATTCTTTAACATCCACTGGCGGATCTTCCATTTCGTTTCTTGCGGGACTAAAGATGCACCCACATGCAGCGCATTTCCCTTGATTTGACGTGATGACGTCTACCTATGTTGACGTTAGTTGTCGTGCCTCACCAAAATGGTCGAAGACGTGAGCTGATCCGCAAGGAAGGCCGTTGCCTATGCTCACCAGACATCATCATCGACGCACCATCAGGAAGTATCGAAAAAGGAGGCAGTTGACCGGTTTAGTTACAATGTCCTGATTGGGGTAATTCGGTTCAGAAGAAAACACTGCACCTTTTCTACTGCGGCCGGGGGCTGTCTTCAGACGAACTTGCAAACTGTTGCTGACCGGAAGCGCGCATTTCATTTCTAGTCAACTGGCAAATCAGGGACCACGTAGCTTTCTGTGTTTTAAATGACAAAGCCCTTGCTGCAGTGATTGCAGTATGAGTAAGATGTGGCTTCTCTGTAGGATTGGTGCGGGACAAAGACGCGTTATCAGTGCCAAAATTCTAGGGCCGCATCGTGTTCTATTTGTGCTCAACGCGGGTAATGTAGGGTACGTCGGGGTTCTGCGATAGCTTTTCGTAGGTAGGGAGGTTTGCCGACACTGCTTGTAGCACCAGACTAAGTGAACCTCTCTTCAAGAGTGGTGCATGAACAACAAGCGTTATTAGAGACAGAAGTTTTTATATACGGCCAAATCTAGGCACACATGACAGTATTTGGCGGAAACCTAGGTTACTATTTCTTAATGTGGTCCAACATAACTGCTTTGTGGGGATGGCCGAATGGTGAAAGTTCAGGCTCTGCGCAGAAGGTAAGTGGTTCAAATCTTCCCGAAACCTCCGTGTAATTTATCTTTTGCTTCTAATACCCTCCACACGTTCATGGCGCTGAACTTTGGCAAGGTTCTCGATCGGAGTTTATGAAGCAGGCGGCACGATTAATCACGTTAAGAAATCAAGCAGCAAGTGAAGAAGTTGCTCAGAGTGCGTTTTTCATCACGGTGTCTCACTTGTGTTCATATGTGATGGTTACCACTTGAAATAACGTTGGCGGCGTTTGAAAATTGGCCTGAAAATATTTCTAGCAATACAGAAAGACCGGGAAATGTTTTTTAATGGTGGAGGTAATATCGTACAAAACTGTAGATAGAAAATAAAAAAAAATAATTGCTCATAACCTGTAAAAATACTCTTAAAAAGAACGCTGAGTTCATACAAATCTGTCCATGAGCGCAAGTGGACGCATGGGCTGACGCCTGACTTTGCCGATCTCATGCAGTTACTTGTCCTCTCCTGCGTGTCGGTGCTACGTGTGGTTCGGCATTACAACTTAGCTTGCGCCTTTAACGTCTTCTTTACCCGGCATAGTCTACCATTTTGCAATGCCACTGAATAAAAACAAATGCACAAACCATTTACAATGCCCTCATGCATAGTATGAAAACTGCAGAGTATTTTTAACTTTGAATCATTCCTTCTTTTAAAGTTTTCATTTTTTGCGTGTTCACTATATTTTTCGCCTTCTTTTGTTTTCTGAGGTCCTCTCTTCCTCGTACCAGAATCAAATTGTCTTTACAGTAGTGGCTGCAGCTGCACTAACTTTACGAGTATTCTCTGAAGGGAAGTGGTAGATTATATCAAAACGGAAGCACAGGGGGACGAGGGAGACAGAGTAGAGAACACACTGCGCTAATAGCAACTCTGTTTTTATTCAGATTTGATTGATTTTAAAAACACACGTAACCTACAATGCACCTGAAAAATAGAAAAAAGTGATTCCAGTCTTCCAATCAGGTGATAGATCATAACCGCTCAATTATCTCCCGATTTTCTTAACAAGCGTGCCTTGCAAGCTTATGAAACACGACATTTATTATGGTAACATGCACTGCTTGGACACTAAAAACTTTTTCATTCCACACCGCACAGATTTAGAAAAGAATTTTCGTTTGAAGCGCAACTTGCCCTTTCAGTTCAGGGCCTGCACACTAACCTGGACAATCTTATGTACACTTACGCCATCTTTCTTGACTTTGCAAAAGCATTCGACAAAGTACCCCACATCCACCGAATGTTGAAACTTTCGAAAGTAAACTTAGATCCTAAAATTTTAACATGGATTCGAGAATTTCTGACTGATCATTCCCAAATTGTTACTGTTAATGGACATCAATCTTACCCTCTGTCAGTCGCATCAGGTATCCCACAAGGATCTGTTCTGGGCCCCTTACTACTCCTAATATACATCAATGATCTACCTTTTCATGTATCCAGCAATATTCGTAAGTTTGCAAACTATTGTGCAATATACCGTACCGTTACTAACAAATCAGCTCAAGTTGCATGGAAGGATGATATTAACCATGTGCTTACTCATGCAATCGTTGGCTCATGACACTAAACCTTAATAAAGGCAAGTCCCCCTCTTTTACCGTCGCCGCCGCCCCTCAACTATTATTATCAGATTCGTAACATTTTTTTATTCGAAAGTTTGCCCCGCGGCATAACCATGCACGGTTCACCGGTACACGAACAAGTTTGCTTCTCGTATGAAGGTTAGAAGGTGCCGATGAAATGATCCATGAACCCAGCGCTGCAGGTCTCGAGGGCGGCCAGGGTGGAGTCCAGTTACACGAAGGTGCCGTAATCGGATAGGGTGCAGTCCGGGGCAGGTCCACAGCAGATGCAGCACATTCACATTCTGTACGGCGGAGTCGCAGAATGGGCAGATAGAGTCGTATAGGCCGCGGTACTGCGATGGCCAAGACGCAGTCACAGACGGCGTACGATGTCAGGATCCACGGACCACACAGTAATGTCGTCAGCATGCATGATGTAATACGCGTCAGGTATCTCCGCCAACCGCCATGATAGGTGAAGCAAGGCAATGTAGAACAATACCGGCGCTAAAACAGTGCCCTGTGGAACACCACGGTGCGATGTGAGGTGTCCTGTAGCCTTCGCGGCCAAGCGAAGGGTGAACGTGCGGTCCCGAAGAAAGGCGTTCACAAATGTGGAGACACGGCTCGGACGTTCAATCCACTCTAGGATACGAACAATGGCTTCGCGGCTGACATTGTCGTAGGCCTTCCTTATATCCAGTACAAGGACGGTTCGAATCCGGCGAGAGCATCCTCTGATGGGGATCATATCAGAATAGTGCTCCAGTCTGTCTTCGACGCCCAACTGGGGTCGGGATTTCATTAGGCGGGATGGTATCAGGAATATCGCTCAAGCCACCAAGTAAGACGTGTAGCTAGCATGCGCTCCATCAGCTTACAAATCGTTGATGTCAGAGGTGTTGTGCGAAGGGGAGAAATCCGGTCTGGTGTTTGGCCGGGCTTCGGGATAGCAACGATTTGCGCGTTACGCCAGGAATCAGGAATGGCGGCTGAAGTCCATGCTACACTTATGGCTTCAAGTATGACGTCAAGTGTAGTGCCTTCCGTGTTCTAAATAGCTCATAAGAGATATCATTAGGTGCAGTGCGTGGCATGGCATGGTCGATGGCTGCCAAGAATTCCGCCATTGTAAAGGGGGCCTGCATCCCTTCAATGTCGTTGCATGTGGGCAATGAACCGGCGAATGCCGGAAGGCAGTTTGGACTCGTAAAGACAGCTGGTGGAGTGTCAAAGGCGGGAAAGAAGGTACTTGCAGCGAGAGTGGCAAAAGCGGATGGGGTCTGGCCAGATGCTAGAAGGGCACTAGCTGCTGGATCTGGAGGGCGGTGATCACGTTCCTTTGCTTAGAATGTTCGCCAAATGGAGGCATTAGACAAGGAAGGGCCAAGCGAGGCACACCAGTCTAGCCAGCGGCCTTGTGACAGTCGTCGTTCATGTCGGCGGGTGCTGCTGTGAGGCGGTTAAGGTTCAGACGTGCATCGATTGATGCGGCATTCCGTATTGACATCAGTTAAGCTTGACGGCGCACGGCCCACAGACGACAATGTTGTAGGTCAGTGGCAGGCCGCGATTTCTCGGCCCACGTCGTACGAGTCGCTGCTTCCAAAGCCACGCGGAGACTCTGGCACGGGTCAGGTAAGGTGCTGGAGACGATCGTAGCTGCTGTCGATCGAGAGAGCTCCCAGTCTACCACCCGACACTGTCTTCGAAGACGATTCGCCCGTCCGGGAGAAAGGTTGAGATAAATCGCATGGTGGTCACTCCCCCAGCAGTCTGGCTCACACGTCAAGGACACTGAAGCACTTCCTAACCACCAAGATAAGTCAGGTGAGCTTAGGGAAGCACGTGCATGTTCACGGCGTCGTGTAGACACTGGCACGTGATTTAGGAGAACCAACTGAGCGTCCGTAAACGTGTCGTGCATACACACACCACGCGCACTAGAAGTGACGTAGCCCCACGTAGTGGGTGGAGCGTTGAAATCCCCGGCCACCAAAAGTGGACAGCCGGGATGCCGTCGACGTATATGCGAAAACCAGCCGAGGCATAGTTTAACTGTACGGCCGCTGTAGGGGCGAGCATAGTATAACCCTATGACGACGTTCGTACGGAGGAGGCGAACCAGCACAGTGACGACTTCGTGCCACAGTGTGCACCATCGCGACAAGTCCATGCCGGTTTCAGGAAAAATTGACCGGGCATATACGGCTAGTTTTCCTGGCGGGACATCAGGTATTGTGGTTCGACGATCCAGAATGGACGGAAATGAATAAGCCACATATCCAGGAAGGGAGGGGAGGCCATTTGTTTCCTCGAGTAGTACTGCACATACAGTAGCTTCCCGTACAGAATGCGTTGTCTCAGTTCTCCAACCTTGCCTGATATGCCCCGGCAGTTCCATTGCAGAACACCTTGCGACGAGCCCACAGATGGAGGTACCATCATAGGTGGAGGTTAGCCAACAATACCGAGGTGAGAGTCGGGTTGTTTTGCGACAAAACACAGCAGGTCTTGTGGTGACACGGTTGTCGAGGTGGAACTCTCAATAACTGGAGGCACAGGCAGCGTTGCGGAATGGGTTTCAGTAGAGCGGTTGTTTACGCGCTAGCGCTGAAGAAGTGCACGGTGTTGCTTAAGACGCTGAATATGCTTTTGTAACGTAGCCAGTGTGTTTTCAATTTCCAATTCTTCCGCTACATCATAAGCAGGTGATTCTTGTACGGGTGATGAGCGTCGATATCCAGCATGGGGCGTTTTAACCGCTGCACTATAGCTTATCGTCTCTGTCGCTGGAGGTTCAGCTGCGGCCGCGTGTTCCCCTAAGGGAGCCAAAACAGCGTATCGATTAGAGGTGGGCACCTGATCTAGCAGTGGATATTCACGGCGAATTTTGTTTCTCTTTGAACGGTGCTCACGAACTTTCTCGTCTCCCTCTAACTTCGTAGGACACTTCCGGGAAGTAATCTCATGGTCATCTCACTTACAGAGGCCGCATCGTAAAGCCCGTGGAGCCGTGGCTTCCACAGGGTCTTCCTTCCACTGGACAATGTCATCACTTATAAGAACTTGGGAATCTCTTTGATCAACCGTCTACCACGGCACGCATATATTACCAACATCATATCATCAGATAACCACCCGATCGCTTGGTTTCATAAAGCGACGCCAACGTAATGAATATTTTTCATTTAAAACTGCTAGCCTACAAATCTAATTCGCACCCAACTTGAATACGCGTCACCTATCGGGAGTCCTCATGAAGCATACTTAACGAACGCACTAGAATCACTCCACAATCGAGGAGCTAGATTCGTGTATTCTTCATATTCACAGAAAATGAGTGTTTCGCCACGTGAACAGAATCTGATCTTTTAAACCTTAACATTAGTCTACGAGTTGCCAGCCTCATTTTGTTCCACAAGTTCTATCACAGTACACTCGGTCACCCACCCTATATCTTGCCTCCTGCTCGCGTATCTCACCGCACCACTCATTCTTTTCATGTCGCTCGCCACGTGCCCGTACCACGACATTTGCCGCTCCCTTCTTTTTTCGCGCAGCCTCCGACTAGAAGGTCGTTTTCCCTAATCTTGCCAGCACAATGTACCACTCAAAATACACACAAAATGTCAGTCTCTTCTTTTCAATTTGAATACGCAAGAGTTTTTCTTTTTTACCCCCGGTTTTTGCTTTGCATTTTTTCGCATTTTCTTTCGCAACGTGCTACGCCTGTTACTCTCAATACCGATCCTGCATATGTATTCTTTTCCTTCCTGTAGTGGTTACCTCTTTTGGAACCTATACCCATCCTGCATATGCATTGCATTTGTTGGATCTGTTTCACACACCTTCTGTAATATCCCTTCTTGGGGATCTTTAGGGTAAGAAAGAGATGGGATGTGTTGTGAGTAGTGAACGCCGCAAACAAAAACGAAATACAAACATTTAAATTTCGAAACTTTAGGGAAAATGTCGGCGACATGAAACGCGGTATTACAATGATGCTGTTTTTGGGGAAACATAGTGATTGACTTAGAACCCCAGTTCATTTTGTGTTAAGGAATAGAAGCGCTGGAATGCGTTTTTAATTCAAACAAATCATTCGGTGGGCCGGGATGATTTCACTAGTCCACTAATCTCTGTGTCAAGCTACTGTGGTGGTCTCAATAAGAGGTGAATCACACGCACAGTCCCTGCAATGAATGGCCTGGTGGACAGGAACTGCCTTCTTCGTGTAAATAAATAACTCATCAACGTGTTGGCATTAACTGCGAAATACGCTAAATGCGCTTTAATGATTTTTTTCACGTTAGAAAGAAAAATACCATTTCTCACGTTATATATTCCAGGGTTTATCTATTTGCGGCGTGAATATTGTGCCTAAGCCTCATTTCAGTAAGAGCAACACTGCAGCTTGCCGCAAGTATGAGTTGACTAGCAGCATTAGTCATTCCCCCTATATAGTTCCTTTCGACAACAAATGCATTATCAGTGCTTAGATATTATAAACAAAAAATATTTCAGTTGTCATCCAATAACGAGTTTCCAACATGCACGAGCGCTTTTTTTACCACCGACGTTTCCTGCCACTCACCTTTGCTCTATGATTCTCAATTTTTGTAGTGTTGCATTCATCTACGTAAACGGTCAGATTTTCATCTCTATGAAGTAATCCAAACTAGATTGAAAATAAAGAGCTGTTTTTTGAACTGTGTCCGGCCTTCTCTATATCCCTTGTCTCTCCAGCAAAAAACTTTCCAATATAAAGGCTGAAAGCCATCGTCAAAACGAAATGACAACACCGAAAAAATAATCTTCGTACCCATTCATGGCCACTAGTCCATGGCACCAATCCATGACAAATATCCATGGCAAACTATTCATGGCAAATAGTTAGGCAATTATTACTACTAAAAACAAAAATGTCTGCTTGATTTCTTGTACCTTTTAATTGCTTTTCTGGAGGGTCATGCTTGCAGTTGAGGTGCAGTGCTACTAGAAAGAACTCACAAAGCACTAGAAAGAACTCACAAATATATTTATAAATCAGGCGCACACTCCAAAAGACTACTCCAATAAGTTTGGTAGGATAGAAAGTAGTGTGTATATTGTCCAATAATCAAGCATGGTGAGTTAGACATGCCTGGAGGGGTAGCATCTTTTTTAAGAGGCCATTCGAATTTGCATGAAACATCGTTGCCGTATGTTTATGAATTAAACCAACTAAATTGATAAATATACAGATAAAAACAAGAACTGGATTAGGCGAGATGTGCATTAGGAGGATTTGAAAGGGCAAGATGTCACTCCGTCTTCTTAGAACTGGCAGGGTATCATGTTTGGGGTGACAAAAGTACTTGCTCAAAAATATACATAATTGATCGAGTACTTGTGGTAGTCAGTTGCAACTGCATAACCTGGAGGGCCTGCTTGATTTTCATTTCTTTCATGTTTCTAGGCAATACTAAGGGGATGGCGCGGGACGTTCCAGGAAGTGTAGGAAAGAATCGCATTTAATTAGTGTAAAATAAAACGCCTGCCGAGTCAAATAATTGCATTGACGATTGGTGAAGCCAGAAACTACACATTTCAATAGGCTTGCAAAAGTTTTTCTGGTATAAAAGCTGGCCGTTTTATTAAACCTAATGAGGCTAGTGTTTATAAGGAGGCTGCTCTGTCTTGTGAGGCAGGATTTTCTAGCGTCTCTAGTGAGAATAGTGCCTCTAGCTAGGCTTGTGCCAAAAGTGAGATGTAACGCTATTGAGGCTATTCAGTATTTGTTCTAGTGTTATACTGGTATACTGTTGTATTGTATACTGTCCGAACCTAGGCTCCAGTGCCACTGGGTTTTGCAACAGAGCATAATATTGTTATTATCATTATTAATTTATTAATATTGTTATTATTATTAGTGTATTAGTACCATAACATTATAATAATATTTTAATAAATATTACTATCAATATCCTCATAATATTGTTAATATTAACGTTCTGTTGTGTTCTGGTCTGTTGAACTAATGTATTACACGTGTTAGCGTCCAACCATGCCACTAACGCACACTGCTCGTTTTCTTTTTTTGCGCAGTGTTTTCCTATCTTTACATGCAGCGTCAGGTGTTCGTCGCACTTCGTGGGCAATGCGCGTAGTGTACTTTGTTGTGTTTTGCATTAAAATAGCATTGCCGGTTTTATTGTATACTCATGTAGGCATTTCATTTGTAACGAGAATTCCTGCTGCTTTGCGTATAGTGGGCCGTGCACTGATTGCGAGCGCTTGTGTGTCGTAAAACTCGGTAAGCTTACTGCATGATTGCTTCCCTGTGAACCGCGGGCCGTGTTACTGGTCGCGTGTAAACTCTGTGTTCGTACTCTGCACTGTACCACTCCAGCTCTGGCTGCCAACGAGCGGCTGGCAGTATTGAATAAATAAATGAACAAATAAACGTAACGTCACATGTCGTACAATTGGCTCCGTCCTTTTTTTCTCAGATTGTCTTCCACACATTGCACATTGTTGCACATGTATTTGACTTTAGTCATTGTCTTCTATTTGGCGTTATATGTTAATGTACTAATGCCCTGTCGTCGTAATTCATATTTTTTTATTGTGTGCCGTTTCATTTGCAGTTTTTTTTTTCGAATACTGTCGTTTGATTGTATGAAGTATTTCATTTTAGTTTTGCATGCGCCAGCACCCAGACATTTCGGTTGCTCCTGGGAACGTTAAATAAAGGACTTTGTGATTGATTCATTCATTATTCTCTGCACACGACGTTAGTGTATATCTGAACATCTACAGCTGCATCTACATAAATGTGTATCATTAGAGGCTACACATTGCACCGCGTCTTTAAAACAATGAAACTCCACGACAGTGCATAAAATGTCAACGTTTCGGGAGTGCGACGGCAGCATGTCCACTTTCTTTGCGCTGCATCATATCGTCACAGAACCATGCACGTTCTGCTTGTCACGTAATAGATCTTCTCTGTGCCAAGTGTACTAAGCTGCAATTTTCGAACTCTGTGAGCTGTCCACCAATTCACCGCGATGAGAATCCAATCTCTAGGGTAAATACGGGTAAAAACGTGATTGTAACTAAATAAAAAAAAATAAATTATGCACAAAAGTTTAATAAAATTTTTTTAAAGAATAAAAACGTAGGCAAAGACGACACAGCTGTCTTTAGGAAAAACAAATTTATTGGGGTGAACCTGGGATACCCTAACAACTGGAAGACTACACAGGCACCGAAGCAGCAGTCAACAAAGTGACCGGCGTAGGCGAGTGTTGGGCAACCGAATGCCGCTGCGTCTGCTGTGCGGGAAGATATCTTTGGGCCGGGTGTTTCTCAAGCTATCGGATTACATCCGGAACTGTGTATATCAAAGGCGATTATTCTAAGCTGTTAATGTTAGTTGTAAACAATTTCCCGTTAAACAAAGGTAAGACGTGCGGAATAAACACAAAGAATAAAACAGGCGACTCACATGGCACACTGTTAACACAGACCGGCGCAGCCAGGTGGTAAAAACAAAACATAAACAAAAGCAATAATGGTTCCTGGCATTACGACCCCTCTTGCAGTGCATCGACCATTTGCTAAAATAAAACGAGTTTGAACAAACAAACAAAAATTAGTAATCTAACGGGGTAAGGTATTAAGCTAGCCAATTGGACGACTTTGGAGGACACGCAATTGGCGTCGGAGTGTTGCTGCCTGATTTATAGACAGTTGTAACGTGGTACTTTTCTAAGCGCAAGCTACACCGCCCAAGACGTCCACAGGGGTTGTCATTGGCAAGTCAACACACGGCATAGTGATCTGTCACAACCTTGAGCGGTGTACTATAAACGTATGTGCGAAATTTTGGAATGACCGACGTTTTTTTCGATGAGCTGTTTCTCAGAGGCTGAGTAGTTTCTCAGTCTCTTTCTCGGATGCTGAGACCACGGCTGGCAAAGGAGATTACGTTGTCGGAGCCGGTTAGCTTTTTGACGAGGAGGGCACCCAAACCTGTACTAGTGGCGTACCGCTGTATATCAATTTCGTCGTTTCCGCCGAAATGAACGACCACGGCCGGGTTTTGCAATCTTTCTTACAGCTCGCAGAATGCTATTTCTTGGGTATTTTTTCAGCTGAAAGGGGCGTTACCTTTCCTCAAGCGCGATAGCGGCTCTGCGATGCGTGCGCAAATTCAGACGATGCGGCGGTAGTGTGCGGACAGTCCGAGAAATATAAGCACGCCCTTCTTGGCCTTTGGTATCGGGAGTTCACTATGGCTGAAGTTTTCGCTATGTAAGGCAAGAATCCCGAGGCGTTGGCTGCTTGCCCACAAAACTTAAGCTCCTTCCACGAAAAGCGGCAGTTTTCAGGCTTCAGCGTTAACCCAGACGTGTGATAACTATCGAGCATACCTCGGCAAAGTTGGCGCAGGTCACCCAAACTCACTCACACTTTTTTTCGTATTACCGCTCACTCAAAACTCAGACTCAATGCCGAGCAGCACATCTTCACTCGCTCAAACTCACAATGAGCGCCAAAATCTGTACTCTCTCAGACTGATAACTCAAAACGTACTCATACTCAAAGTGTACTCAAACTCAGGATGTACTCAAACTCGACAAGTACTCAAACTCAACACGTACTCAGTATTAAAAATTTACTCAAACTCAAAATGTACTCAAAACTCAGAACGCACTTAAACTCATAATGTACTTAAACTCACAATGTACTGAAACTGAAATTGTACTCAACTCTGAAAATGTACTTAATCTCAAAATATACTCAAATTCAAATTGTACTCAACACTCAAACAGAACTCAGAACTAAAAACAGACTGAAAACTCAAAATGAATTCAGAAGTCAAATAGACACACAGTTTTCTCAGGCTAGGAGTTTACTCGGGCTCAGATGGACTTTAATTTCATTTCATTCAGAGTTTTAAATTTTTTGCATTGAAAAATATTACGGGTGTAACTTCGTGAGCTCAAACTCTTGCATTTGGAACGACACGACACCGTTACTAGAGTGAAGTCGTAAACTGTGATAATCTCAGGGTTCGGTGGTGGGAACCACGAGACGTATACGCAAGATCAATGACGACAGAGGCCACAACACGAAGGTGAAGCGGGTAGAGGCAATTAATTGCAGAGAGCGGACACACGGGGGTATGCAGAAGGCGATGGAAAAACAAGAACAAAATTGAAAAATAAAGGAATGAAATGCAAAGGGAGAGGAAACCACAACTAAGTCCTTCCCTGTCGCAGTTTCTTGGCGATTCGTGAGAGAAAGCACATGCGTGAAGAAAACCACAACAGTCTCACTGATGCAGTCCGTTATGACTCGGTCGCGAGTGGCTCGATGGCTCAACGCTGACCGGAACGGAAGGCGAAGAGACCAGTCGCAGCGAAAACGGCAGGAGAGGGATCCCGGCGCTGTTGCCCGGTGCAGTAGCGGATCCGGCTGGTGACCAGGAGGTACCTGGCGATGTCCCGGTGCGGTAGCACGGGCGCCGTCGATGGGGGTCTTCGCAGCTGATGCAGGCGCACCCCGAACGCTCGTCCGCCCAAGAGCCCGGTCGCGTTCCTCCTGCTCTTCCTCGTCTCAGGAGGCGCATACCCATTAGCAGGTGATTGGCCTCCTCTCCTTCCACTGTTTTCTTTTCTGCGCCTGTTTTCTCCCTGGAGCTCATCACATTATCCCCGGCTTTAGAAAGTGTTTTGGGGTGACGCCACACACACACTTTGAGAAGTCTCCGGTGGGCGAAAGCTGGTGCAGGAAAATAAAGCACTGTTCACACAGTCAAGAGATTTCGCGACCCGGCCATAAGCATCGTCTGGAGTCCACGACACCTCACTGCAGAGACGCCAAAACAAGGTTAAAAACTTTGGCTTCAGAACGAAGATGCTTCTGTTCGGCGTGGCCTGTATGTGCAATATGGGCTTGTTGTTTTGCTTGAAAACAGACTTTCAGTTAAGCACAGGCCGACAGTAGGCACCTTTCTTAAAAGAGCAATGCCCACCTCCCTTTTCGGATTTGCTGTCTTGCATCGCTGACAGGTCCTAAGAAACCTTCGGAGGTCGGCGTAAATGTTTGGCCAATAAAACTCTCGGAGGATTCATTTAGATGTTTTTGAAAATCCATGATGACCTGGAATTCCTTCATGATCCTTCCTCATGACCGCGTGTCTGAAAGGATGCGGAATTACAAGTTGCTGTATGGGGCGGCCAGACGGCAACGAGTACCGACGGTACAACAGCCCCTTTTGCCAAACAAACTTGCAGGGGTTCTCTTTATCGGAAGAGGACTCTGCCGATTCCATCTTCATGCAGTTGTCTAGCGTCTTGTCCAGCTGCTGCTGTTGGCGCATCTCTTTTGTTGTAACACCGGCGAACATGATGGGACTTGCTGGGCGGTTATGCTGTACCTTGTGATGGACGGGGCTGGTGTTCTCGTCGGCCGAAGGAAGATGTACCACCGAGCACCGCTGGAGTCGCTGGATGGCTTGGTTGCTGTGTCTTCCATGCGGGGTTAGGTCTGTTCGGGTCCCTAACGGCTGGTACATTTCCAAGTGTGAGGTCGTACAAGGGATTAGCCATGCATTTGGCCAGGACTTTTCCAGTGAAGCAAGGTGTATCGACGTGGATAAAAACCTCTTCAGGTCTCCTTGTGGTATTGTCCAAAAAACGGACGGTCGATGCACGGCCTGTAAGGCAACTATCAGGGACCAGCTCTCGTCGCACGATGACAGCGTTGCTGCCGGTGTCTCTCAGAACGGAAACTTGTTGACCGTACATGTCACCGGTTACAACTGGCATACGTCTTGCAGCACTTTTCGTTTGCAGCTGGCGTTGCTTTTTACGCTGGGAACGTGATAACGCCAATGTGCCTTCATTCCCGCGGTGCTGTGGCGGTTTGTCGTGACGACACTTCTCAATAGCGCAAGCCGACACCTGCTCTCTATCAGGAGGCTTAAAGCGACAGCTGTCTGCGTGATGGCCTTGTTTTCTGCAATTTTCACAGCAGATGTTGTGGCCTGCAACTCTGCAGTTAGGCGCGCTGTGCCCAGTTTTTCCACATAAAAAGCAGGTGGGAACTCTCTTGGAAGGACGGTATGCTTGGGACTCTTTTCTTTCGTCCGTTGTATTTGCCAAATTTGTGAGAGCTTGTGCTTCGAGGAAGCGATCGCAAGCTTCGGCCATTTCTTTGGTGGACTTGCAGTCCCTTTCCTTATTGAAAATGGCCACCTGGGATGAGCAACACTTGGAGAATTGCTCCGCCATCATCTTGTCGCGTAATGCTTCGAACGTCTTGGGAACCCCAGATGTTTCGAGCCATCGGTCAAAATAACCCGAGAGTCGCGTCGCGAACTGAGTTCCGGTTTCGCCGTCCTCAGCTTTCGCCTGGCGGAATTTGTCATTGTACCCTTGAGGGGTAAAACGAAACCGCTGAAGAAGCGCCAGCTTGAGTTTTTGATACTCGAGAGAATCTTCTGGCGTCATCCTCCCGATGACGGAGAGCGCGTCTCCGGTGAGGCATGTGCTCAATCCGACGGCCCATTTATCTTCCGGCCATTTTTGAGCTGCAGCGACCCTCTCGAACCTTAGGAGGTATGCGTCCAGGTCGTCTCTGCGCGAATCAAATCGGGGGATAAAGTTGTGCGGGCTCGTCGCCATGGCAGGCACGGAGTTTGGTTGGGCTTCCACGGAGACCTCAGCTTGTGGGTTGTTTTGTGCGCCTTCCTGTAGCCTTAAGCTGAGCCTCAGGCTCTCCTGCTTTGCGCGTTCCAGCTCTGCTGCGGCCTTCAGAGCTTCCCGTTCTGCCGCCCTTTTATCGCGCAACCGATCCTGCTCCGCTTTGACCCATTCCCGGAGTTCAGCATCGCGGAGTCCCAGCTCCTTTCCACTGGCCACTAACTTTTCCACCTCCATGCCGGTTCTCTGTCTTCACGCCTCTTGGACAAGCCTCGTGACCTCTTCGAGATGGTATTGAAGAGGCACTGTCGCGGACGCCAATTGGGATGATCTCAGGGTTCGGTGGTGGGAACCACGAGACGTGTACGCAAGATCAATGACGACAAAGGCCACAACACGAAGGTGAAGCGGGTAGAGGCAATATATTGCAGAGAGCGGACACACGGGGTATGCAGAAGGCGATGGAAAAACAAGAACAAAATTGAAAAATAAAGGAATGAAATGCAAAGGGAGAGGAAACCACAACTAAGTCCTTCCCTGTCGCAGTTTCTTGGCGATTCGTGAGAGAAAGCACATGCGTGAAGAAAACCACACCAGTCTCACTGATGCAGTCCGTTATGACTCGGTCGCGAGTGGCTCGATGGCTCCACGCTGACCGGAACGGAAGGCGAAGAGACCAGGCGCAGCGAAAACGGCAGGAGAGGGATCCCGGCGCTGTTGCCCGGTGCAGTAGCGGATCCGGCTGGTGACCAGGAGGTACCTGGCGATGTCCCGGTGCGGTAGCACGGGCGCCTTCGATGGGTGTCTTCGCAGCTGATGCAGGCGCACCCCGAACGCTCGTCCGCCCAAGAGCCCGGTCGCGTTCCTCCTGCTCTTCCTCGCCTCTGGAGGCACATACCCATTAGCGGGTGATTGGCCTCCTCTCCTTCCACTGTTTTCTTTTCTGCGCCTGTTTTCTCCCTGGAGCTCATCACATAAACAATTTTCATTGCTAATTTATTACAGCTGTACCTGCTGGCCATGATAATTAGCGCTGTTTGCAAGCAATTGTATGTAAATATTTTATATAAAACTCTTGATTTAGGCTCCGTGTTCCCGTTCATAACCGAGGCTATCCAGACTCGATGGTGTGCTGGGACCGTGTGACGAAACAATACAATACAATACAATACAATACAATACAATACAATACAATACAATGAGGTTTATTTTCCACCAATGTCACTACAGAGATTAAAAAATCCGACGAAAAAAAACTGCAATCATGCAGCTTGGCAGAGCTCATTTCGCCGACGCAGCCATGATAGGGTAAATACTTAAGGTGTATTGTACATTGAGAAAAATGAATACACAAAATCAAAAATAAAAAAAATAAAAAAATTACCGAAAACAAATTGACAAAAACAAACAAAATTGAGCGAGGGGTTGTGCAGTCACTGCTCAGTTCATTTACCTCGAATCTGGTAAGGGTTACGGTTCCGTGCATTCTTGCTCATCATCCTGAAAGGACGCCTTCTGTCAAAGCGAAGCGTCGCGCGATTCTCTGAAGCGCGAGGCGTCCATGGATATGACTGCGTTTTTAATGCGTAGCAATAATTTCCGAGTACCCGCCTCCGTATCCCACTGGCCAGGACCGTGTAATGCACTGCATTTCTACAAAAATGCCCATACCACAGAAGTTCAACCTGTGATAATAAGCAAAGCGTAAATGAAGATAATTCGTCAAACAAAAAAACAACAAAAAAAGAAGTAATAAAACTATATAAAAATAGTTAACCATGTAACACGGGAGTCACGGATAGCCACAGATTGAGTTAAAATTCAAAGTGATGAGCCGCAAGGGCATGTGGGGTGTCAAATTGAAGGTCTCGGGGAGCTAAATCACGTGGGACAAACAAAAATTCTTCGTGGTAATAACCATGACTTAGTTATCGGCACTCATAATAAAGTTTTGAGTTCATAATTATGACCCGTAGGTGTATGGAGTCCCAAAAAATGTTTCTATTAGGAAAATAGCGTTGGACAAATAAGAAATACATCCTGGTAGTAATTATGACACAGTTGCAGTGAATCATGCAATAATTTAAAATTTATTGGGATGTCGCTGGTGTGTCCTGCTGCACCAAATAAAAGATCTTGGTGCGGGCATTAGCGTGGGATAAAAAAAATTCTACTGGTTATAATCGTGACACAGTCATGGTGAGTCATATATACTGTTAACCTTAAAATGAAGCGCGCTATGGCATGTGGGGCATCAAATTGATGGTCTAACTGAGGGACTTCGGGTGAGACAAAAGTTCCTCCTGGTCATAATAATGGCATAGTCATGATGAGTCATCGATTGGGTTAAAAATCAAAGTGATGCCGCTGCGAGGTACGGGATATCAAATTGAAAGTCTTGATGACGGGATCTGTTGTGACAAAAAAGAGGTGCTTCTTCGTTATCCTCATGCGATAGTCATGATAAGTTACAATTAGGTTAAAATTCAAAGGAAATCCGGCAGAGTGTGTGGGGTATCAAATAAAGGTTTCGGTAAACAAAATCGTGTGGGGCACATAAAAAGGGCATCCCGCTGACAAGTACTAGTTAGGAGTAAACTGCGCGAATTCATTGCAGAAACTTGTACGGTAAAAAAAAAGGTATTGTGGTGTCAAATGGAAGGGTTTGAGGGAGAAAATATAGAATGGGCAGTGACGGCATCCTAACATCTTTAAGCGCACACACTTGATAAGTAAAAATGTGGAGTTGTGTGGTGAGCTCATCGGGGCTGTGCAAATATTGATTTCCGTGTCCGGATTCGCGTGTAGCTAAAGCGAATACAAGCTACTTAGTAATGGCAAGTTTGGAGTTGAAGTACGGCAATATTGTAAGCGCAAAGCTCCGAAGCATGAAAATCATTTATTGTGATTTCACATTATCCCCGTTATCAAACACTTCGAGGAACACTTCGTCTTCTTCTGGACAGATCATCATCATTGTTGGTTCCTGCACCGGTGTTCGGGGACGGCTGTGTCATAGAGTAAACGTCCTACTTCACCAAGTACCCAAGGCCCTAACAACATAAAAACCCTCATCTGGTGCTTCAGAGGGATAGATCGTGCTCTCGGTATTTGACCAGGCCATCTCTAAAACGCGGCTTGGTAGACACCCTGCGGCTCGCAATCTCTGGAAAAATGCCCGCGCAGCCACCAAAACAGCACTGGTAAACAGCAACAGGGGCAAAATGGAAATGGAAATCAGGGAATATTTTTAACTATCGGTATGGGTCAACATCCACAGCCAACCGCTGCTCACTGCACCCCACTGGTATTTCTTGTATAGAATTGAATTTTGCCAGGTCGGGTACTTTTTAACGATCGAGGCACCACCTGGCGGCGATTTCTTGAGCACTGCAGGGCGAGACGTCGAGGCGGCATCGAACATCCGTGTCATTTATTCGGTACATTAGCAGTGCAAAGTTCAAGCGGGCTTTAAAGTGAACATTGAAAGCGTCCGAGAGCTGTCAGATTTGCCAATAAATTCGATCCCAGGCCCGCTAAGGCAGCGCGCCGCCTCAGAACCGCTTTGACCTGACGGGGGTTGCTTGTGAGGCTACATATAACCGCCAAAGAAAGACGCCCAAATTTTCATCCTCAATTGATGTTTATTTACCGGTCTGTTGGCGGGTTGCCTTTATTGCCTTTACTTGCTTATGTGCCGGAGCTACTCATCCGGGCGTTATTACGCCATTGTTGCCTGCACCAACAATCAGCGTTAGGGCAAAAGGCTCGTGCATCAAACGTGTGAAGCGCACCACGACCAAAAAAGTGTCTGCCTGTGCGGAATCTATTAGCTGCACAACTTTGCTGTGCCCCTTGAGTGTCGCCCCGAATTGCCCGCGGTGCTGAATCGGAAACACTACGAACCAAGCAAATATGTCCGAATACGTGTGGTCGTACGCTGCTTCTGGAAGCACTATTTATTCACCCTCATGTTCAATCGCTATCACATATTTTTCTTCTCTGGAGGTATGTTCTGTTCATCTCATCGAAGGGAAACCGACAAAAATCATGCAGACCCGATTCTGCAGCTCGGGTATGCGAGAAAGTTAAGCCGAAAGAGAAAAAAAAGTATTGCGACGGCGCAGAACGCCCGGTCGTGTCAGGAAAGAGCTGTTTGCGGTTTTCATTCGCCGTTGAAACGGTAAAATTTTTGCAAACAAACAAACGGCCATGAAATCATGGTGTATCAAATCAGTTGCCCTGTTTGGCAGCGGGAAATAGTGTTATGAACCTCTACTACCTACAACCTGCACTGGTAAAGAGTATTTCATGGCATTGTTTAACAACCAACTCAGTATGAGGTAACGGATCACCTATTAAATGTCGACATGTTTCCGCACCGACAGCAGCAAGCCATGCTTTTATAATTTGCAGTATCGGGCTCGCGATCGAAGGCATTTGCTGGTTGCGCCAACCCACTTATTTGTTAGCGTACAACTAGCACGCATATCAGCCGCAAAGTTCCTAATTTGTTCCATGGGAACGCGTGCTTGTTGACGGATGTTAGTGCTGCATTGTGTCGAAGTAAGTAAACAATGGAGGAGTACAATTATATCTAAAGGAACTGAGTAAGACTTTTTTACTTATCTGGTCATTTCAGTGGCATGTTTTCTGCTGGTTGCATCCGAACACCTTCCTTCACCGAGACAATATTTTGATACCCTACACGCCAAATCGGCATCACTTTATATTTTAACGCAATCACTTGCTAGCTATGACTATATTATAATGATAAATACGACGCATTTCTTTATTTATTCCACCCAATTCCCCTCATAGAGACCTTTAACTTGATAACCAACAAGCTCATTTGGCGTAGCTGCAAATTGTCCCTCAATATATGACTCACCATGATTATCTCGTAACTATAGCAAGATAGAACTTATTTATATTCGCCCACGCCATTCCCCTCAACGAGACGTTTATTTGATACCCCACACACCCTAGCTGGTTCATTTGGAATTTTAATCAAACCTGACTAACCATGACCATCATTGCTGTAAGCAGGACGGTTTATTTACACACCCTATGTGATTCACCTAACTGAGACCTTGAATTTGATACCCCATCCATGCTGAAGAAAGAAAACATGTATAAAAAGACAAAAAAAAAACAACCGTATAACTTAAGACTTAAAAAACGATACAAACTGTACTAAAACGTCTTAGGAGCACTACTTAAGGAAGCCAAAAGGAAGTACTTTGAAAAGGCAATCGACCGTGCTAATAACAACGTTAAAGGCAATGGCAAATTATAAATACCTTCTTGGGCCGAAATCACTCTAACGCTTCATTAAACATGGTTAATACTGAGAACGTCAGTTACAATGATCCACAGGACATAGTAAACGTTTTTGCGGATGCTTTCGCCTTCAAGCAAGCTCATTCTAATAAAATCTTCCAGTCCAATGAGCCCCGCCTCCCCACAGTCTTCTTCTTTTTCCTACAACGCCCGAGGATATTTGTGTGTCATGCGCACCCTGAAGAACACTGGTCCCGGCCTTGACAACTTCCACTCTTGCCATATCAAACTTATCGCACAATATGTTTCGGGTGTTTTTTCATACTTCGTTAACCTTATCTTCAAAACAGGCCTATTTCCGTCCGCTTTGAAAAAAGCTAAACTAGTTAATGTTTTCAAGAAAGGTGATACGTGCCATGCCTCTAACTATCGCCCAATTGCCATTTTGTCATTTTTTAGTAAAATAATAAAAAAACTCGTAGTTGAACAAATAATGAAGTACTTAAAAAAATTTGATATCCTGTCGCCGTATCAGTTTGGTTTCAGGGCTGGTTACTCAACGGACCTCGCACTAATTTCCTTAACCGATAAAATCAAAGCGGCAGTAGATACGGGGGAATTTTTTGGTGCATTGTTTATTGATTTTTTGAAGGCGTTCGATTCTATTAACCATACGATATTGTTTAGCAAACTGAACTCGATTGGTATAACCGGCCCTACCCTCAATTTAATTCAAAGTTACCTGCATATTAGGGAAAAAGTTGTATGTGTGTCAACTTGTTACTCTCGGACTAAGATAAAAATATTGGTGTCCCGCAGGCGTCAATTCTGGGCCTATTATTGTTTCTACTTTACATTATTGATCTTCCTGTTTGTCTCAATTATTATAACAGCATAATTTACGCTGATGACCAAACAATTTTTACATAAGATAAGTGCCTTGGTTCATTAGTAGATTAACCTAATACAGATGCATCTAATTTAGTGACCTGGTGTAAAAAGGACTTGTTGAGCATTAATGCTGCCAAATCAAACTTCATGATCTTCACGTCACATCAAAGTGACGTGAAGATGTCCTTGCCATAACCTTGATTCTGGTCTACTCTTTTCATGTGACAGTGTGACATTTCTTGGCGGACCGTTCCCGGACGTCCTTGCAATAACCTTGATTCTGGTCTACTCTTTTCATGTGACAGTGTGACATTTCTTGGCGTAGAAATTGTCAAGAAGTTGAAATTCAACAACCATATCGCATCAATAGCAAGAAAAACAGCCTACGGTATTAGAGTGCTTTATAAAGTTCGTTCCTTTGTGAGTGAACGCATCCTTATCTCACTTTACAACGCATTCTTACACAGTCACATAGCATATGGCATATCATCTTGGGGAAATACATTCAAAACTCATTTAACTCCACTGCAACATATTCAAAATCAAGCTATTCGAATGATAACCTTTAGCCACTTCCAATCGAACGCCGTTTCCTTGATTCGTGCTCATAATAACCTGTCGGTTTCAGAACTTGTTAAATATTCCCATGGCCTATTAGTCTATAATTTCATTAATTGAAACCTCCGCCTTCAGTTAATTAGTACGGACTAATTTCCTCGTGGTAACTCTACTCGATTTTCTTTAAATATGAACTATTTATTTCCAAAAGTAACAAGGAACCACGGAAAGTTTTCAACTAATTTTTCGGCTATACACTTTTGGAATACGCTGCCGCGCTCTATTAAAACATGCCGTACCGTGTATACATTTAAAAATATTTCGCGGGCCTTTTTATCCCAACCTGAATAATGTTGGTTTTACCATGTTTAGTTTTGTTTCTTTATTCCTGGCATTACTAATATGGTTTGTGCTTATGATGTTCTTGCCTATACACTGCTGCTGATATTAGTTTTGTTTCTTTTTTTTTATTGCATTGCTACTACGTTTCTTGCTTATCAAGTTCTTTCATATGTACCGTTTGTTATCTTGGTGATAGTTTTTTTCTTTTTTTTATGCCCTTCTAATACGTGTCTTGCTTATTATGTTCTTGTATATATACCGTAACTGATCTTGCTGATATTATTTTGTGTTTTGTTGATTTATTTATTCGTGCGTATAACGTCTGTTTCCGTGTGTTTTATGAATAACAGGAGGTCCCCTCCTTAGTCTCTGAATCTAGGACCTCCTTCTGAAATCTTCCATTGTATACATTCTTGTTGTAACACAAAATAAAACAAATTCAAATTCAAATTCAAATTTGATTAAACGGCCTTACCTTTACATTTACCCAATTTATGACTCACCATTACCATATCATTAATACAGCACCGAAGCCTTTTTTATTTGTGCCACGTGGTTCCCCTCCTCAAGAGCGCAAATTTAATACCCTACACTTGGAATTTTACCCCAATATAATACTCGGGGTGACTATTTCATGACTATAACTAGGAAGCATTTTTGAAACCAGGAGGCATTTTGAAACGCATTATAGACCTTGAATATGAATCCTACACGCCATCGTGGCATCATTTCGAATTCTAAACCAACCCATCACTATACACAAGAAGCATTTTTTAAATTTACCTCGAGTTTTTCCGTTAGTCGGGACCAATAATAATACCCTACACGTGTTAGCGACTCGTGTTTAAATTTTACACAATCTATCTCATATTGCAGTCATTATTCAATCGAAACAGGCTCCGCACAGTCATTTCAGTTGACAACTCATTTGAAACAGCGGAGGGGACAGCTGCCGCCACTGTTGCCCGGTGCTCACATCTTCTTTTCTGTCCCTTGCACATCAAACCATTACCAGAAGCACCCAAACAACCAGCACAAAGCGGCACCGTGCACTTCCCATTACCCTTCCACACCTTCTTAGAACATCAATCAAAAGAAAAAGGCGTGATAACCCTTTTTTGTGACCTCACCTGTAGATTATTATTTGCACGCCAAGCCGCTAAATGAGACACCCGCCTTCCCCCAACCCTGCCACCTCCCAACCAACCAATCATGCGGATCGCGAATGCTGCCGTACCCGCCAGTAATCTCAACTGCGAGCACAAAGCGCGACATGAAACCTAACCGCCAACCATATCTGCATCCTAGGCTATTCATATGAAGTCTGAACTCAAAATGTACTTGAAACTCAAAATGTACTCAAACTCAAAATGTACTCACTGCTCAAAATGTACTCACACTCAATATATACTAAGTATTAAAAATATACTCCAATTCAAAACGTACTCAACTGAAAATGTACTCAGTTCGCACATTTTACACAAACTTTCCGCGCATTTTACTCAAACTCAAATCGTTCTCAAAACTCAAAATGTACTCCAAATCAAATTGTACTCAAAACGTACTCAAACTGAACATGTACTCAAAACTCAAAATAAACTCAAAACTCACTGGGCCTCAGGCGTACTAAAAACTGAGTCGGGCTCAAACTCACTCTAGCTTAAACTCACCATGCTACGCAAGCCTCGCGCTCACTCAAACTCAAGCTCACTTTTGAGTTTGAGTCCAAATGAGTGTCCGTGATTGGACCCATAAGTGAGTCCACCGACCTCTGCCATCGAGTACAGACTCCATTCTTGCAAGGTGTTGCGTTGAAATTTTGGGAGAATACCACAACGCCGTCGAGGTATAAGAGACAGGTGTGCCACTTCAGGCCAGCTAGCACGGTGTCCATGACCTTTTGAAAGGTTGTTGGTGGCGTGCACAACAAACGGCATCACCTTGAACTCGTAAAGTTCGCGCGGGGTTATGAATGCAGTCTTCTCTCCGTCTCTCTCGTCCACTTAGATTTGAAGTGGCATGTCTTTAGATCCATAGACGAGAAGAACTTCGAGTGGGAGTGGTGGTCGACGGTGTCGCGATTCATGTTAGAGGGTACACATCCCTTTTGGTGATTTTGTTTATTCGCCGGTAGTCAGCGCAAAACCTTAACGTGCCGTCTTTTTCTTCACCAGCAGGGCCGGTGCAGCTCAGGGACTTTTCGATGGCTGCATAATGTCGTCGCTGCGAATGTCTTCCACTTGTGTCCAGATGGCTGCCCGCCCGTGTGAAGACACGTGGCACAGTGACTGTCAGGTAGATCGAGCTGCATCTTCGGCTACTAGTCGCTGCTTTGCTAGATGTGTCTGACGTAATTTTGAAATAGACAATAAACTTTCGCTGTTGCGATGCAGCAAAGCCAATACTTTGTTCCATTTACCTGGTTTTAGCGCCGAATTCACGTGGAAGGGACGCGGAAGTTTGGAGGAATATTCGGATGTGCATTGAAAGTTGGTGACCGCAATCACGCCAATTGCTCTATTCGTTTCTTGTAGGAACACAATTGCAGGCGCCTTGCTTGTACTTCTCATTGAAATCAGTGACGAAAACAATGCACTCGCGTTGCCTAAAGGGTGCTATACCTCTTGTGACGGAGACACTGCTGTCGAGAAGCAACATTTGGTTACTCACTACGATAGCGTCTACGTCAGAAGCAGCGTCTTCACAGTACACCGTGATGATCAGTCTTGGGCGCGTTGGCAGGGTGATATCATCACTGGGGATCCTTACAGTAGCTCAGTGTTCGGTTTTTAGTGTCGGCGTCATGGACTGATCGGGAAAAAGGTTATCGACTTGGTCTGCAGATCGAATATTGCACCGTTGCCCGTCAAAAAGTTCATTCCAAGAATTACATCGCGGTAGCAATTAGGAGAAATAACAAACGCAGAAGGTACGTCGTGCCGACTATGGTGACGCGTGATGTGCATGTTCCACTTGGTGTTACGACATGGCCTCCTTCTGTCCGTATGAGCGGACATTCCAATCTGGTTGTAACTTTCTTCAGCGTAGGCGAGAATGATTCCGTCATCACCTAGTTGTCCGTTCTCGTGCCTACAAGGAAGACTAATTTAAAGCCGTCGATCAACAACTGGGCATCGAACGTTGCCAGCCTCGAGTTCTTTGTGCGTCCCGGTGTCGTATCTCGGCTCGTGCGTCTTGACGGTTGTAGACTACGCATAGTCGTTATCGTCGTCTTCTCAGCAGTAGCCTTGGTCATGTCGGGTACGCGTCGCGCAGTGGGGCTATTGTCGTGTTCGGGAGTGACATCAGGGTTCAATCGGGTCGTCTTACGGCAAAAATGTCGTGAATAACCGTGTTCTTTCCTTCATTGCATGGTTGGAGGGTTTTTGTTCTTCCGCAATTGTGCAACTTCACCGCGCAAACTTGCTACTTTTCGTTTCCCCCGCGTGACTGAAGGACCTTTCACGTGCGAACTCAGCATTGCTACGGTAGTTTGGCGACTGGTATGGGTAAGGCGATGGAGAACGGTTAAAATCAACTGGTCCACTTGTAGTGTTTCACAGTTATTTTGGTCTCAGATGTGTGCTGGCCGTGTAGGAGGCGTGGTTCGTCGACGGAAAACCTTCGGAAATCGAGGGTCTTGTAGTGGCAGTGAGTGTAGATGTTGTCGGCCTCTCCTTGATATCAGAACAGCGGACGATTATCGGGCGTTCGCCACACTTCGGTATTGCTTGGGGCAGGTGTTTGCACCACTGGTAGTTGGGCCGGCGACAGGGAACGACTGTACGGAGCATCGTTACGATCGAGTATAAGTGGGCGAGCGCGAAGGACAGCAGCCGCGTAGTTAATGGCTTGCGGCTGGTGGGAAGCTTCTAGCATCGTTGGAGTTCCCAGCTTTTGCAGCACTTTCTTTCTAATCACGTCAGTAAGGAACGCGGACTGTGGTTGCTGCGACGTTGAAATGCGTTTCCACAGCTTCTCCTTCACTATTGCGTGGATAGTCTCGCGTAGGCTATCGGCGGGAACCCGCATGCTGTTTCCGCAAATCGATTTGGCCGTACCGACAAAGTGGCGGTCTTCTTATCACGCATTTGAGGGCTTTCTCAATGGTGCTGGCTTCGATAACGAATTCGGCGACAGTTTCGGGTGGTTTGAAGACGGGTGCAGAAAACAGTTCCTGCTTCAGACCGCGCGTTAAGAAGCGTGCCTTCTTTTCTTCCGCCATGCAAAGGTCAGCACACTTGAAAAGCTTCTTCATCACTTCGACGAACACAACAACCCTTTGAGTAGGGTGTTGTTCCCGCGTTTTCAGCAAAACTTCAGCCCACTCTTTCGCAACAGCCATGGTAAACGTTGTCAAAAATTTTGTTCTGAATTCTCTCCACGGTTCTAGGGAGCTCCTATGGTTTTCGAAGCAAGCAGATTCTTTCCGAAACTTCAAGGTAGAAGAAAACTCGCCTAAGTGTCTCTGCGTCGTCCCATCGGTTAAACAGCCTAACCCATTCCACATCCTCCAACCAGTATTCCAGATCTTCTGGAGGTCACCCATTAGGGATGGGGACTTCCGGGGTTGTTGAAGAACAAGGGCATGATTGGAATATCTCGTCATGAGGCCTGCGTATATCGTAATAGATTTTAGCACGTCTTCTTCCTTCACGTTATCTGGAAGCACTCCAAACTCTGGCTGACCGCTTTGCTGTGGGTTACTGATACGAGATGGTCTCGCTTGTCGGCTTCACGAGGGTTTTGGGGGCACGTACGTAGCACAATCCATAAGATGTCACGTACACAAACACGACGCAGCTATCTTATAAGAAAATCAAGTTATTTGGGGGAAGCCTGTGCTGCCCTAACAACTCAAAGAATACACAGGCGGCGAAGCAGCAGTCAACAAAGTGAAGTGCGGAGGGAAGTATAGGCGAATCGAATACTGCAGCCTTTGTTCTGCGGGAATTTTTGGTGCTCAAGTATGTCATAAACCGTCGAACTACATCCAGGACACTGTAGATCTAAGATTATTCTAAGATGTTGATGTTACTTCGTAACGCTCTCCCTGTTGAAAAACATAACACTTGGCCAATATTATTAAACAATGGAACACTCGTTTTACATGGCCCACAGGTAACGCAGACCGGCGCAGCCGAGTGGTAAACACGAAACATAAAACTAACGCAATGCATGGTTGGCGGCAATAGGTCAGCCAAAGTGGCCGCAAAACTACTTGGCACAGCAGCAAAATGTTCTCCAAAAAGGAATATAAAAAAATTGGGCCCATCTCCACGCGAGGGCGACTCGAGTAAATGCGTCGCATAGGGGGTGGGTGTATTGCGTTAAAGTTTAGTGTTTGGGGAGTTGGTGGTAGTGAATGCGTTGTATCAGCAGCTTCTTGACGTAGTTTGAATGAGTCAAGGATATAAGGCGTGTTCGTAGCCTTTGATTTTGTGTCGGTTTTGTGGCGCAGTGGGAAGAGCACCATGTACCTCGCGTTTCGCCCACAGGTAATGAATGCGGTGCATCAGCAGCTTCTAGACGTAGTTTGAATGAGTCAAGGATATCAGGCGCGTTCGTAGCCTTTCATCCTGTGTCCGCTTTGTGGCGCAGTGGGAAGAGCACCATGTAGCTTGCGTTCCACCCGCAGGGTCGTGGGATCGAAACCAGGCGCCGATAAGTATATTTTTATATAGTGTAGGGGCAGGGGTGCGGACCTGCTGTTGAGAGCGAGGAGGGTAGCGTGATGCGGGAGAGGAGGAGTGGGGGAGAGGGCGCACCTGCGCACTGAGCTGTTGCGGACGGACGGCGGACGCTACATGTGAGTTAAAGAAATGCTCTGCATTTAAAACACGCCAGGAGCAGCGGAGAGCAGGCGAGGAGGAGCGGGGGAGAGGGCGCACCTGGAACGGCTGTTGGGGACGCCGAGGCACGCCAATGCCGACAACGCCGGGTGACATCGTGAGTTAAAGAAATGCTCTGCATTTAAAAGGTGGTGGTTACACTTCGGAATATGGGGACGATTTGCCGATTTTACACATCAGTGAGTATGTGCTGTCGCAGAAACTGCGCAAGGGAGCAACAACACCCCAACCTTCCCTTGAAGCCGCCTATATAGCGATAACGCAGACATGACTGGACATACATCGCCAGTTTGTCTCTCGGTTGCGTCCACAGCTGCATTTTTAACCTCGCCTATTCAGAGCTAACCACTGTTCTTATTGTCAAATATACTCGTGATGGCGGACTTTTAAAAATTACCACCGCACTTCTTGATTATCGGTTAAGGCATGGTAAGACTGTACTTAATCACTGCGAACGGACTGTGTTCCCGTAAATGCGTTTCATTTGCGATCGACATCAATCCCAAACATAGCCGTATTGCGTTCCAAAAAAGCTTGTGTGGGGACATAGATTGTCATGTCCACGACCACCTCCATACCCAGGTAAAACTGGATGGTCTGATGATTTTTTAACCTAGGAATATTAACCACAACAGCTGAAGAGGGCCTGGGATATATGTTGTTAACTGGTGAGGCGTTTGCTCAGGTGGGTAAAACGAACATGAAGACTTTCATAATGCAGAAGTCATACTCTATTGGCGACGCAGAGTTTCCAAGGCTGGGTGAATAACGGCGGTGACCAGATAGAAGAGCTTATATAAAATTGACACCTGCAAACAGTTGAGTTTTGGAAGTCAATACCACATTCCTAGACGTAGCTAGGATGTCCGGTATAAAATCTGCGGTTTCATCGATACGCCCTCCGTCGCAGCTCTCCGTGGAAATAAGACGCCCTTCCCTTCCGCCGATCCATTTAGATGGCCCTTCCACGACATCAAAGCTCGTCATGGTTTTATCCTTGGTTAACACGGCTTTTTTTCTGGCCCAGGGGCCAGGCCTTTTACAGACCACAGCATTTTGGGGGATGGAGAAAAGACATTTCTTCTAATATTTCTATTTATTTTGGAGCTGTGGTCATCATACTAACTGGAAGACTTGTAAGGCAAGTTGTTTTAGTAATGAAGAAGTTTACGGTAGGACTGGTACAGAAGATGTGAGGCAGGGGATATTAGACAAGGGCCAGATGTATTGACAAGACAACTACAAAAGAAACAACACGAAATAACACATATTATCTCCCAAAGTCCCACGCAAAAAAGAGCGACATACAAATGTTCTGGCCCGCGTGCGGGAGTTGAGGTCGTTGTTGTACTGAAGCGGCCTGTGTCCGTTGGCCCTGTCGATTCTCTTGGCCGTTCTCCTCCCGGTTGAAGAACAGGGATGCGATGTCGGCGCTGCGAAATCGTCGCCAGTCTGGTAGATACTAGAGGTGCGGCTCAAACCGGAAATGTGCTGTCGGCGCTGTTTCCGTTCTCTCGCCAGACAAAGAAGACGGCTGACTCTAACTCCATGTAGAGGTGTTGTGAATCTTGAAGCAGACCAAACAAAACAAACCACCTTTTTTTTTTTTGGGCTGAGCAGTCACCTCGATATGCGCCGCCCTACACTGCCGACAAGTAATGTACTTTGCGGTGGCCGTTTGGTCTCCGCAAAAACGACGCAGGTCTTATAAACCGCACACGCCGAACGTGGCTTTTATAAGCCTTATCCGTTTCCAGTTTCAGCAGACCAGCTTTGTCAAGACTACCACTACTCTGAAGATATCCACTGTGTTATATGTGCGCGTGAACAATCTTGGCATACGCATTGCCTCCTTGAATTACACATTGCTCGAGCCACCTACATCGCATCTTATGCGGCATGAAGTACTCGGCCCCTGGTCAAGCGCAAAAAAGTTGCTTCACGTGCTACAAAAACCTCTATCAGCACCCTCTGCGCTTCAGGCCCAGTAGACATTGTGTAGCAGTGGTGAACAGTTATGCTACGTATGCTACATACCCGTTTACTTCACCTTTTCACACTAAAACTCTGGGCCATGTACATGTGAACAATTCGCAGATGTCATGCTTGCGCTTGATTTGCTGTGTTTGCTGTGTTCGCGTGTGGTATATCCACAATTGAAGAGCCCTGATCTAGCCTAAGGAGAGTATTTTTAGGAGTTCACTTTATCGTTTCTTTTTGCACCGAACTGCTCACGTTTACCTAGTTTAGGCAAAGTTTGATTCGTTGCATTTTCTTATTTTATCTGTTTGTACGCCTTATAGTCATATTGTAGAGAGAGTATCAAACTAGAAGTCCAAGCGCTGTTGCTGACACATAACATAAGTAAAATGAACTTATTGACAAAAGTCGTCTATTTTATCTAGACGACGATCGAGATATAGGTTAGTCGCGTTGGGCATTATGACTCAAAGGTTATCTTAATTGTGCTTACATTACCTCTGTAGCACCTTACAAAAAAGTTGCACCATGATCACAGCACGAATTCTGAGTAGACCTACCCTATTCAATTTCTATAGGTGGAAAACGTCGAACACTGCAGTCCACCTAATACCCGGGAATAGCTTCTTACGTCATAATATAGGCATAAATATCAATTCGGAAAAATTACGACAACGATAAATATTTCCACTTGCAAATGAATAGTGCTTAGATACTACGAAGGAAATGATCAAGCGAAAAGGAGATCAATTCCGATGTTGTGGCGACTTCTTTCTATGTCTGCATTGCTATTAGGCTGTTCCGGCACGCAGTGTTACGGTGTTTGGTGTAGGCGCAATATCATAACTCCAGAATGATATATACACTGCAGAATAATAACTAACATTTTACCAAAAACGGTTAGTTCTAAAAACTGTACCCTAGACATGCCTGCTAGTTAGAAACAGCAATTCACTAAAGGGATAGAACCGCAAGGTAACTGCAAGATTGCAGGTGCTAGCTTTGCAACAAATAGGGCAAGCTGCTAGCGAAGTAATAGATTCTCCAGCTCGCGCCGTACAAGGGCAACCCATAAAACATGTTGAGCACGCAAATGAGCCGTGGGAATATGTATGTAGTTTTGTGTTGTTAGATGAGTCGAACTTACTCATTGCCTACGAGCCGGATATTGTCAGCCGGATCATTGAGGCTTCTTTAAAAATAATAATTTTGGGTGTCCTGTACCACCTATTCCATCAAGCGGCGACCACCCCTTAAGTTCTTCTGACAGGCCACACTTTTTGCATATTTTGCAAGTTATTAATCCGTATAACATCAGCTTGCTTTTGCGTTTTTCCCGTCGGAACAAAGTATAACACTCATAATTTGATACAGCAGTAATAAAATTCTACGTTAAGATAACATTTTAGTGGTATTAAATTTGTGTTTGTTATAAAAGTGGGAATAAAGTTTCTGTTCTTATTGAGAGGCGTGAAGTTGCGCGAAGTACTAATTACCCGTACTGGATTTGGAATATTATGGCGATGATTATTCCGCAACATTGGTGGATATATGTCATATACAGGGTGGTACTAGTTGCTTTTTTTAACTTTTTGCTTCCATGAACGCTCTGTGAGCTCTCCTAATCTACGTATTTCCTATTACTTTGGTGTATCAAAACAGACAAGGGGTCAATAAATATATTTTTTTTTGAAAATTCCACAGATTTGGTTCTTATGAATTCTTGTCAATGTCATAGATTGCCATTTGTATGTAAACCTATCAATTTTATGAAAAATAATGGCAGTGTTTCCGAGCAGGTAAAGTCGCAGAGGGTTTTTTGGCCAAATAAAATATTTAAGAACGAGAAAATTCCGTGATAATGACTTACTTGTGTCTATAACAATCATATACCGCCTCTGGTCGTATCGTGGATGCATTTTGCGACCGGGAAGATAAGGAAGAGTCTCAAAATCTCCTCGCATAGAAGTAGAAATTTTCTGAAAATAGAAAGAGGTGTTTTTGTCCAAGCCCTTCAATCGACTGTATAGGAAAAACGAGAAATCAGCTATTCATAATTATTACCGAATAATAATAATATTTTTTAGAAACATTTGGTTAAGAAGGTAGTGTTAAACTGGGCAAAACGCTTCTGGAAACACCTTAGAAGAGCTTAGCATAAATTACAGATTTTACAAGGAGGCAGCTAAGACGTATTTTTAAGCCTTTCAATGAACTTGTACAAAGAAAAAAAAGTACGCGTAAGATGAAGTTCCAAGCTCATGGTAAAGTAACATTACGCTCCGCAACACAGCTGAAGAGATGACAGACAACGGCAGACAAGTTCACGTACTTTTTTCCCTCTCCCTTTTTCTGGTTTTGCATTCAGTAGTGGGAGCATATATCGCCTCTTCCCAATGCCGTCGCATTGTGTAAACAACAAAAAAAAAGTCAGCCCTATTTTAACATTACCAGATTTATTATAATTATCTCAGTTTGCCCCAGAAAATTTATAAATCCGAATTTTGTTTTAGCCGGGAGAATGTTTTCAAGCAGTAAATGCTTGATTCATCAAAAACTTTCAAAAGTATCATTCTCAAACCTAACTTGATGCTTTTGTCTTACACACCTTCGCAAATTTGACAACTTGCGGGTGGTAAATCTTTTACAGAGCTCAAAATTCCTTAGCCTAATAATCGCCTACAGGTAATATAATTGTTCGATTCAACCGCCCACTAAAAATATCTCATCTAATGTATCACAACCACTTCAGGGCATTGTAGGATAAAGAGGCACTGTAGGATAAACGGCATTACTTCCGCCTACTTTTTTGTAGGATACGGACGACAAATAAACTTTTTAAGCAAGCCTTAGGTTCTGATGTCTGGGCACCATTCTGGGGGGGCGAGGAGGGGAGGTCCTTTATTCTTGAACACCCTGGCCTGCGCTGGCCATATGGGCCCTTTCCACCAGGCTGCGCTTGGAGGAGAGGTCGGAGCTCGTCAGCCGGGCCACCCACTGTCGTATGTAGGTTGGGGATTACGAGTATGGGACGGGGTTTTTGACACCCCCATACCAGATGGTACAGGGTGCCAGGGTGGGGGCAGTACTTCCAAGATTCTGAGTAGAGGGAGGGTACATTGCATGGAGTAGGGTATTGTGAGGGTAGGAGTTCGATTTTATAGTCGAAGTATTGTACCTTATGATCTGGACAGGTGTGGGTGGAGTGGCGGGTATTTTAGTATTTCTGCATAAAATATTTGCTTACATTTTTATTTACTTTTTGTTAAATTTTTTGCTTTCAGTTACGTTTTATTTCTTCTCAGGCAATCCTAAAATAAAAGTGGTATTTTGTTGCGTATTACGAGGTAGTTATTGACTTACAAGACGCCACTAATCTTTTGATATGCCATCAAACAGCCTCTAGCAGAGTTTGTACGAGGAATTCTTTGATTTTATGATCTGAAAATATTATCCTTATCTTTTTTTTTGTCTTGTTTGATGATCTGTGGTTTTCTATAAAACTAATAGGGGACTAGGGGACCACGTTTTTTCCAAGCACGTCCTGACCGTAAGTGCACACTAGGTTACAACAATTTTGCTAATGGCTGAATACGGTTATTTCTAACTCTTGATTGCGCGTGCTGAATGCATCCAACCCGAAGATTTTATGCCCAATAACATAAAAGACCTATGATCAGCAACAAACGGTTTATCCAACTTGTGTATAAGATATTGTTTTTGCAGAATAATTACATTGATATTGCTTGAGATTCGCAAGTAAAAAACCAGCAGATATAAAAAATGTTTATATATTTCAATACTTCTGTTGCAAAAAACTCACTTTGCACACATAGCTAATATTCAGTTACATTTAGTATGCGGGATATATTTAGGACCAAACTTGTTAAAATAAGTACATTTGGGAGAAAGCGACAGAATCATATAACCTAAAGTGCATGAGTGTTATCTGCACCGTATCTCCCTTCACTTCACAAAAAAGGCGTTTCCAAATGTTTGCAGCCGAAGTTGGGGCGGTTGGGTTAAGAGCGCATGTTTTTTTTTTTTGGCAAAGCTTGTTTCTTGATTTTCTCGTCGCCCATAGCTACGCAAAACGGGAGCCTGACAATCGGTCGCCAATTCTACGGGCTCGTCAAGAGCAACCGCCCCTTGCGCGAGGCACGACCAAGGCCTCTGCCCACCTTCACCGTGCTAGCAGCCATTTTATTACTATCATCAACAAACTCCTCCGCAGCCGAGTTGCGCAGTTTCAGTGAGAGGAATTATCTGGTATGTGGTAGTGATCACAAAAGTTAACTACACTGGAATATACTAACAGGCAATCAGAGAGGCAATGGTTCGACTACGCTTTACTTTGAGCTCAGTGAAGAAAGTGCGGAAGCCCAAGACACAGCAAAGTATTTGCGGAGGTGGCTCCAGCGTGAACCTCTTGCACACACAAGGGCGTTCACAGAGTTGGTAATAAAAGAACAAGTTTTATCGCAAAGGAGTTCGTGCCTCTGTTTCACCCGTGGTGCAGCGCGGGGGGGACAAGGCGTTCATCCTGTTAAACAGGAAGACGGCGGTTGACATGATCTCTGTTATATACACCGCTTGTGGCGTCTCGATGACCGGCTTGAGCATCGCACGTGCCTTATCAGTAAAGTTCGACGAAATACGCCAGCGACGAAACGCGAAGGAAGTTCTCTGAGCCTGCGGCTGGAATGAAGAGCGGCGGAGCCACGCAGCTGCCCATGGGCGAATCTTTCTGATTTCAAAGCACGATACTTCTCGTGTCCCACGCTCTGCTTTAAAGGATCTATGTTGCCAATAAATTTTCCTGGCGCATACTTGTTTGGTTTAGATTTTCGCATGGGATTATCCCGGCCTGGTGGCTTACGTGGGCACCTCTTCAGCACTGTCGGCGATATATTAGAAGGCTTGGGTACTTGACGCCCATGTGCAACACTACCGATAGCCGGCAAAGGAAGCACGGGATCCGTAGTCTCTGGTTACCATGGCATAACATTCGACAAAGTCGCAAACTTGGCTTGGGTCTGACGTCTCAGATTTCAACCTTGCGTGGAGCGCTTCGGCTCACCACTCTCCGGATTACCTTTTCCGGCTAGGCGATGTTTTGAATTACGAGGCCGGTTCCGCCACCGCGGAGGACTCGGATTTCCTCATCTGGAACAGCCTAACTTGCTAGATGGTATCCTTTCTGTCTTTGGTCACCGGCCACGACATCCCTAGCTGTCCTTGTAGGAGGCTTGGAGGCCTAACAACTTTGCCTCGAAGTAGATCCGGGCTCTGTTGCAGTTGTGTTCGAGACAGCGCATGTGCCCGTCGAACCGAACATGTTTTGAAGGTAGGAAGACCGGCAGTAAAATGCCATGCTTTGCAGGAAAAGACCTTCCATTAGCAGTCACCCTACTAAAAAACACTAAATCGCTCCTCCGGGTGGTTGTAGGAGAGATGACAGTCGGCCGTGACGATACCGCGGAATTCCAGTGATCAGAGAACATCGTCGTGGATGATGGGCAGACTTGTTATGACGCAGATTTCTGGCAGTTCCACAGCATCGATTGTTACAGCGTGGTCGTCATGCCAACTCTTCAGTGTCTATCAACTAGATTGCACAGCATGGGCTCTGGTAGACAGGCATTACCAAACGGGATAAAAGCGAACCACTCGGCTCCCTTAAAGGGAGAAGCCAATACGTGGGAAACAAAGCACCGAATGAACGTGCGCTGAATGTGGGTTTTGAGAAGAGCACACAGCAGCAGCTGATCGGTGGGTCCATCCCCCCAGGTGGTTTTGCTGTGTCGGAAAATTGGGGCCAGTAGGGTGGCGCTGACCGAGTGACCGAGGTAGTTGTGATCACTGGCGCCGTCCTGAAGACTTGACCATTAAGATCACCATCCAAGGAAGAAGCCTGACCGCCTATTGGTGCTTCATGCGTAACGCCGTAGAGAGACGTCAGATGCCACCATGAGCACCGAGAGCGAACAAGCCTTATCTCTGTGTGGAACAAATAGGCGAAATTGTTTCGCTTGCCGCAGCGGACACAGAGCCCGGCAGATCAACCCCTTTTTCTTTTTCGCCTACGGTTAATAACGCTGCACACTCGGCCAGCTTGTGGTCGCATGCAGCGCAAAGCTGACACGACAACCGGAGCGGCGATGAATGTGCTGTCGGCAAGAGGTAGTGCGCCAACTACACAGAAAAAATCATGGCATGGGGTCGATCCGGGTTGGAACAATGTGGCTCTTGTCTGTCGAAGTTGCACCACTGCGGAGCATTTCGATGACGAAACTGCCCCTCCTCGATACCTCTACCTGGATGAGAGAGGAGTTCAGTATTTCGTTCACTTGCTTGACACTTTCTAACGAGTTTGCTATCTTGCTCACTTGTCTTGCCCTTTCCATTGAGCTCTCTTTTTTGTGAGACGAGGATGCTTTTGTTACCCTTTGCCGGTGCAAGATCCCGAGATCAGGGGGCAGGGCCTGCATCAATACACGATTGAGGACCACCGCATAATCCATCACCGTTACCGCTTAACCTTTCAGCGCGTGAACAGGGACGGATATCTCGTCGTAGAGGTCTCGGAGTTTTTCGACTTTGGCCGAGACCCACACAGGGGGCAAGGCAATCCAGCTGTCGGTATTATCCTCAACGAGCACGTCGGCAGGGCCAAATCGGTGAGGGTGCTTATCTCCACATAGTATTATGGCTCCACGAGTAGTATCCCTTCAATTGCTGCCTTCGCCTTACCCGTCCTGTAAGACGTTAGGTACTTGAAGTACTTCAACTTCTCTATTCGAGGTGAGGCGGGATTAAGTGCGTGGTGGTGTCGAAGTGACCCCAAAAGGCTTGCCACTTCAGCCGGTCACCAGAAAATGTGATGTGCAGCTTGGGCAGCGTGGCTAAGTGCGTGCTGGTGACAACAGTAGGGAGCGCCGGCTGACTCAGGGTGGAGCCCATAGTCTCGGTAGGGTTATCTCCAGTTCCAGAATCTCCAGCGTCCGCGGGTGAAGTCCACTTGGGCCTTGTGGCAAACCCAGCACTCGTCCGAATGCCTAACACCTTGGTGTCATACAACCACAAGGAAACCAGATCTGCATCAAATTTCTCGTCGCTCAGACCATCCTCTACCTTCTGGTCGAGAGCCCTAATCTCTTTGTACATCATGTTCACGAGGTTCAGCAAGCATTGAAGAGAAATAGCCGGCGTGGCCGGATGTAGCAGCACGAATTTAAAGGCGGCAGTGACCTTCGTTGTAGCGGCCAGGACCCTACGATAGTGGTTCTGGACTTTCTCCATGCATGGAGAATCGACAATACCAGGCGACCGGGCGACCTCGGCACAAGCAGCGGCGGAAGACAGCCTTCTACAATGAGACGCTAAATTGCGCAGCCTCCGGGCAATTGTAGGCCTACCTTCCTAGACATCTGACGCACGTCAGTTCACGTCTGCTTACAGCTCTTCTGCGGGTTTTGTTACCAGAATTTCGCGGATAGCGAAGCGAAAAGAAGCGCCACCGCCGGTCGCGCGTTGGCTGGGTTGGTCATGAGCAAGTGCCAAAAACGGGAGGCGTGACCTGGGCCCATGACCCCCGTTCCCATGCCAGCGGCCCCGCCCCGTTATTACAATCATCCACACCCACGTCTACTTGCTTATGCAGGCCCTGGCAGCCGCTCCTTCAAATGATAGAATCACCTGCTTCCCGTCACCCATGAAATGATAGAATCACCTACTTCTGGAAACACCCATGAAACAGCCTGAACAGTCTAGTCAGAACAAACTCCCCTTGGGCAAATAAATTTGGCTTATTTTGGTAGACACTACGACCTGCATACAATTATGAATCCGTTAGCTCGACTATTTTCTTGCCATTTCTTTTTTAGGCGAAAGTTTGTGCGTTTCTCTTGTCAATGCAGTTTTATAAGACATAGTTTTTGTTTGTCGCTTATATATATTCATAAATGTATACCTATTTATATATGTTGTGAGCTTTTCGGCTACAGCTTGCCTGCCACCCTAGGTAACGCTAGCTCACCATCATCACAACAGGCTTGAGGCGATCACTTCTTTGTTCTTTGTGCATACTCATCATCACCGACGGTGCCGCTTTATCGGGGTTAGTCATCAGTGCTTGGGCTTGATTCCCATTTTGGGCTCCTTCCGACTCGCTACAGCGCTACGAAGCAACGGACGTGTTACTCCTATCTATGGCCACAGAAGTGGTGGAGTTGCAACTCGATCCAGAGCTGTACCTCGCCTTCGATACTCCTGGAGCTTTGCTCCGGTCGCCGCTTGCCCTCAGGACCAATGTAAATGTCCAAAGACACTCCGAGTGGCGGAGTGTGAAATGCATCATCAGCAGTTACCAGTGTGACCCAGCCAACTTCTCTTGCCTTCCGGGCGAAGACTTGGGGAGTGGCTGTACAGCTTCAAACCTATCATCCAGTTTATAGGTGGCAGGGTCACCAAAAATTGCTGAATGTTGGCTTCTCTCTAAAGCAGCTCACTGAGACGGGCTATTTAAACCCGCAGCACAAAATTACCGACTGGGTCGGCTACAGTAAGAAGCTGCGAAATAATTTTGGGTCCGCTAAAGCAAAAGGAAACTGGAGATTCGCGTGCAGCAAGCGAATGAGACCAACACTCTGTACATCAAAGATGTTCTAGCCCTGTACCGCAACGTGAAAAAAGATTTGCCCGAGTCCCAATGCTACCGTCACATTCTGAAGGGATTGGCCAGTTTGATTAAAACGCACTTTTACTTCAGCACCTGGCCACAGTATAGGACGTAACCTCTACCTGTAAACGTATCGAGGAAGATCCCTTAGTACGCCTCAAGCGGTACACTGCGTATACTCATCATATTGGAGAAGAACACCATCGTGTAATACCTCGTGCCATAGTTGGCGAGGAAATGTATGGTGACGTCTCTCATTGCGTGCTTGCTGTCCCCTGGAGCTCTTCTCCTCTTGGCCTTCACGTGATGGTGAAAGAGGAGCTGGCCGCCATGTCCGTGCTAACGGCTCCTGTTCCTCCTCTGGCTCCGTCAACACCATCTTACTCGGATGTCGCTGGGGCCGCATCCAGGCCGCTTTCCCCACTCACGACACACGCGTAGTCAGGCTATGTGGCGGCCATGCTTTGTCCTCCGAGCTCGCCTCCCTATTGTTCACCACTAAAGGATGCCACTGTTAACCGTCCTGTGTTCTACTATCGCGGCATTCGATGTCACGTCTCCCGGTTTTGTCGACATCGGCAATTTGATGAATGATTATGAACCCCAGGAGGTGGCCGCGATTTACGAAGGGTACCGTCGGCTCACGTACCCCGCCTGTGGCGCAGCATAATGAAGTTCCTCGCTGGTCTAGTGGACCATAATTGTGTTCGACTTCACCAGATCGGCGCTCTATATTGCGTCTTCACTGTTCATTTTACGTCACCGACCACCGCCCGGATAACTAGTTAAAATACATCTCCTCTGAGGCCTGCCAGTATTCCAGGAGTGTCCGTAGAACTTTCGGTCGGTTTTGGTGGAAAGTGTTCGCATTGGTGCCCTAATTAAAATTGGTGCTAGTATTTCAGTCATAAGTGCAGAATTGGACGCATGGCCACGCAAGGTACGTACGCCCTACAATGGTCCCTCTTAAAAGAAGCCAAAACAGTGTGAGTAAGCCCTCGGGACAATGCATGTTGCGTCTTTCATTGCTGCCCTTTGCAATTATGTTCAGTCTGCCGTGTGGTCATCTGTGCTTATTATCTGATTTTGGCTTCCGATCTTCTGTCATTCGCATCCGCCGTCGTTTCCTGTCACCAACCCTAAATATAAATCACAGATACTGAGGATCCAAGAATTTGTAGGTAAACATACTTTGCACCAGACACCAAATGCCGACTGCGCTTTATATGCAGACCAAGAGACTTTGCCTTGTATTCGTTCGGTGTGGATTAGTGGTGGTGACGTGGCGACAGTTCTATCTCCGCTTTTTATTTTAAAGCAGTCATCAGGTTATCAAGTCCTAATCGGTTTACAGAAGACTCGGAGACGCTCTTATTTTCAATCCCTATATCGAGCGGATTATGCTTCCCGAAAGCGCTATTGTTGCGCCTGTAGTGAATGGCGAAGCTCTATTCCTTTTCCCACTCTGCTCGGTATTTCGCGATTCACGGCCTCCAGATTCTGGACAATCACTTTCTACACTACCGGCCACTGTTAGCACAGGCCTATGAGAAAACAAAACAGAACTCCTTCTTCAGCTCCTGGAAAACACATGGCCTCCTTAGACTGTTTTTCCAGCAAGCAAAGAGCGACATACGGGGCAGCGCATCGTAAGGAGACGGAAGGGGCACATATCGTTCGTTGTCGGCCGTACCACGTATCTTCATTGGAAAGAAAAGCCATCAGCGAAACCGTTCGCTAAATGAATCAACCCATCATTATCCATTGTCCTCCAGCGCGTGGTCGTCCCCCGTCGTTTTGGTGACAAAAACGGATGGTTCAGTACGTTTTGTGCGGTCTATCGGGATATCAATTAGATCATTAGAAAGGAAGTTTACCCAATGGGGCGCATAGATGATGGCCTTGATGGTATACAAGGCATTAGATATTTCTCATTTTTGGACTTGTGATCTAACTATTGCATATCACCATGCAAGAGCCTGACAAAGAGAAGACAGCGTGAGCAACTCCGGTTGGCCTATAAGAATTCAACGTAATGAGATTGGCTTGTGCAACGCCCATGCTACATTTGTGCGCATGATAAAAACAGTTTGCGGACCTAGATATAAGAGATGACTGTTTTACCTTGAAGAAAGCTTACTTTTTGTCAAATTTTATGAACATCTCCGACGACTTGATGAAGTGTTGACTAGTCTGTCCAATGCCAACCTGAGTTTACACATTAGGAATATTTACTTTTCTAAAATCCATCAAGGTTCCCGGTAACATCGTCAGCAAGGATAGTATCCGGGTTGAGCCAGACAAAATTTCTGCTGTCAGCAATTACCCATGCCCTCAACACCAATGAGCCTTTGCAGTTTCCTCGGTATAGCATCATATATTCTTCGTCGTTTCTTCTTGATTTTTCCAGCATGCCTTTACAACATCCCTTGTCTGGACTGATGACTGCGAAAACGATTTTCAATTCCTCGAGCAGGCACTTACTTCCGGACCTGTACTATGTCATTTACATGACGCAGAATTATCCATACTTCAAAACGATGGTAAATGGCAAAGCATCGGCATCGTCTTACTAGTGTGCGATGTTCAGTTGCGTGAAAGAATCATCCCAGCGAGCCACTTTCTGACAGACTCACAAGAGAATTACACAACCACTCAGCAAGAGTATCTTGACGCTGTATGAGCTGTACAAAAATTCGGCCCTATCTCAACGGCCGACATTTCAGAGTCGTTGCAAACCGTCACGCTTTGTGTTGGCTATATTCAGTAACAACCTGTCTTAACGACTAGGTCGGTGGTGGCTACGCTCATAAGTGTACGACTGTACGGGGACGTACAAATCCGGAATCAAGTGTTTGGACACAGACGCGCTTTCACGGTGCTCACTCACGCAGTCGTCGGACGACATGCTGCGACCCATCCATGCGCCCCACTTGCCTATTGCACCCATAGATGTCACGAGTTATAATTTTCGCGACTTGATTACCCATAAACAGGCTGACAACTACTGCGGAAACAATCGATCGGTTAACCCGTTCGAAGGAACCACCTAATGGCGACCTACGTCTGACACTGCAAAGTTTCTACAATTTCAGGTTAGTTGATGGCTCACTGCTCCATGTTAACCACCGCACTAATTGTGCCAGATTGGTCCCAGTTGTACCTTGTTCCCTTTTTCAAGCATCTTGCCACCTTTTTACGATTACGCAAACACTGGCCACGTTGCATTTTGAAAAACATTTACCCGCTCGAGGTCGCTTCTTATAACCTGACTGTCTACTACCGTCGCATAATACGTCGTCTCTTGCGCACATAATACGTCGCCTCTCACAGAATGAGTTCGAGTTTGCATTCAAAAACTAACAGCCTTACGAAACACTTCCACCATACGTTTCAGGACATGCTCTCGATGCACCTAAAGCCTGATTACCGAAATTGGGGCAATATCCGACGTTTTATTACTTTTGCCTTGAATACTCTAGTTCAAAACACCGGGGGATACACCCCAGTGTACCTTCGGACTGTCGGCAGTCTCCTCACACCTTGGATACCTGGTTCTTCACCGCTCCTGTATCCCCTTCTGAAGCATCTCTTGAACCATTCGTTTCTCGCACCGCACATTACCACCAGATTGCTCCAATATGCCATCAAGCCAGCGGCGTACAGCATTATTACGCTGTTCGTAGAACTATTTACTTCTACACTGTTGACGAAGTCTTTGCCACCGCACCGGTTGGCTTTCCAGACCTCTGCGAGGAATTTTTATATCGCTTTCCTGAACCTGCACCATTCTCGAGGCGGCCTCATACGTAAATTATCGAGCCACCTTAGTTTGTGGAACTTCGGACCACTGTCGTCTTGATACATACATGATGCATGTGTCCTGACTTAAGCCCTTCCCTCACAGTGATCCTGGCTAACCCGCAGCCAGGTGGCCATTTTTCTAGGACCGGGCTTTAGTGGGAACGTTGGGTGCGGATTTTTTCACCAACTGAGGGAGCTGCGCGCCGGAATCTATATATTATTGAATACGCAGCATCAGAATAACACACATATACATAGGCGCAAACAGTGCATATTTTTAATAAAGCTTCAATAAAAGAAGAGCTAACATATTTTATTGACAGAAATGTTCAAGCAAAGCTACATATATACATACATATGCGAGGATGGAGCCCCTGAAGTCCTAATGGAGCAAATACTGTGCGCCGCCAAGAATTTATTCCCGCCAGCCACCGGTGCTTCAACGAATTCAAGTTCGCCATGATTGAATGAAGAATGTTGGCGCGCGAGAGAGCAGTAGAAGACAGCCGGGGATATCCTTCGGAGAAGCCACACTTCACCGAAGGTAATAAAATAAACTAAGTTGGCGTGCCTTCCTTACAACCACCAATTCAAAACCGAAAATCGAACACCTCCGTAGACCCACTTCAACTCTATACTAGCCTGTGTCCAGTTATCCACACCGGTGAGGGATAAATTTTCGTTCTTCACCAGTAAGCAGGATACATTCATTTATAGGGAGCCGCCATGACAAGTAAGAAAACATAATGAAGCCAGACACTCCCACAATTCCCTGCAAGTGTTGTTGTGTTTCATGGTCGTGTGAGCAGATATATTTCTTCACATTCATGTTTCTTTCTTAGGTTTCTTCGGTTTTACTGTTCAAGCGCAGAATGTCACTCTTGTGGATATATTTTGGTGTCCCCCGCTTCTATCGTCTTTTTAAACGAACACTTGCAAGTTTTCGCCTCGGCCAAGTCCTGGCAGCGTCCTATTTGTCTGTATACTCTGCGCACTTCAGTATGAAGCATCACCAACTAGCCCCACTCTACTTCGTTTTGGAGGCATTTAATCGCACGAAACATAAAGGTTCGCAGAAAAGGGACCATCGGCCCCTGTGTGACTGTTCCTGTGAGATAAAAGTACTGTAAAGCTAAGCATTTGGTGTAATTACTATGACTTTTTCCATCCACTCAAATTTCTCTAATGCTAGCAACATGTATGTTATGCACCAAATAAAATGCAGCAAATCTCAAATCTTCTTTTTTATGCTTATTCAGTGATGTTCAAGAATGTTTCCGTGCTTCTTTTTCTATAGACACTAAGGAAAGGAAGGAGGGTACGCAGTTCGAACCTTTTTGCTTAGCTATTGGAGCGTGAAGCTATTGCGCTGCTTTAAAGAGGTGAAAGAATTATCCTAGTTCAAACGAATATTTTCACTGAAGATGGCATGGGTGATAATGCAGAATTTGGCGCCAATGTCCAGATGACTGTACTAGTTCCTACATATAGTAAGACTAACAAGCGTAGTCCAGCTATAGAACGCTCAGTCCCGCGAACATTGAATTTTTGGTTCTGTTGCAATTTTTATAGAGTGCGAATTTTCCTTCAAATATGTGGTTTTTTAAACTGGAAGAAAGCCCCCCTTGCTTCCTTTCTGGATAAAATGGCATCTTTCAATCAAACGTATTTCTATGTAAATTTTCAAATATAGCACTGTCACACTTTTGAAAACCTGCAGGATTTATGTTATTGGCGGACGTACACAGTACCCCAATATAATTGTTTGTTTCTTAGGTCTGTTTTCTAAGCAGTCGTTTTTTTTATGGCAAGTTGTTAGATATTACTGGTATACAAGCGTAGTTCTTTTCGGGGTAATAGAATGCATTAAAATCGGCAGAAGTGAAAGTCGATTCATGAAAAGACACTCGAGATTCGAGAGGATCAATTGAAGAGTTCACATCTCCTAGATTTTCTGTCCTCCGAATCAGGAACTCAGCATGCTTTTTTTGAAACCACGCTATATGTCACTTCGAGTTGCTGGTTATTATTCATTACCGAGCAGTTTAAAGAAATATCAGGTTAAAATTCCAGGGCCTTCTTATTGTGCTGGTTATGGTCAAGTTTCATTGAATATTTACGGTGACCTTTTGAACACAGCCAAGGAATTCAACGCTCTCAATTGAGAGTAAAGGAAAAAAAAAACCTTCGGGCAAAGTATATAACTATAGCACAGGCAGAGAAATAGCTGTAGAAAACGACATTCAGAGCTCTGACAGTAAGCATTCTGTGGTTGCTCACCCTAAAATGAAACCACATAAATTGGCGTCGTCAAAACTTGGCGGGCGCCTTGACCAGCTACAGCTGGGAAAGGGACCAGGGCAAGTGCACGAGCCATGATGAAGCTTTTGCTTCCACTGTCACTGGCATTACAGAGTTTTATACCAAACACGTGAATGGCGGCGCAAAGTGGATGGTGCTCTTTACAGACAAACCGTTATCATAGTCTAGTGAGAACATTTTTTATCGTGAAACAACACCGGTTATAGCGTCCATGTGCCATACGAACAATAGAAACTATACTGACGCCGAGGTGGTCGCGATGTTGGACAAAAAAGTCTGCGAAATATTTGAAGTACTCAAGCTAGCGTAGAAGACGTGTGCAAATAATACACAATAAAATAGCATCCCAGACATTTATTTCACTCTTAACAAAGGGCTTTGGGAAATACTGGAAGATAGACGTCATGAATATCGGTGGCAGTTTCGAGTTTTAACGTAATGGCCGGCGTAACATACATCTGAGAAGCCAAGGCGACTAGCTCTTATTACCTGATAACAATTTTCTGTACAAGCGCTCTTTTATTGCTAACTCTAAGGAACACGTCCACCACAATGATGGGTATAGAGATTGACAAACATGTTTATATCAAAACATATTTTTTTAAATATGGTAAAGTTCTCGAGGACGCGTCCACACAACAACCGCGAGAACGTATAAATCCGCAAAAAAATGGTGTTTGTGATGAACGGTCCCAAAGTGAGCCGTCTTATGGTCGCTTCTAAATTTTCTACCGTAGGCATAACGAGCAAGTTTGAATTTCAAAATAATGAGGCAATTTTTGAGTAAAGATACTCCAGCAGGGGGATGCTCAGTGTCAAACCTAAAAGATTAGTTTAAACCTTAGTCAAGTAAGTCGGTTCTTCAAAACTCACATTACCTTAGGACCATACCAAGCAGGTTTGAACAAGAAGCTGTAGAATGGGCTACTTGTTAATTCATAGTGAAGAAAAGTAGCGCAGCAGAAACACAAGGGACGGAAAGAATACACACGGACGGTTGGAACACGCAATTGAAAGAAGGTTGGAACTGGTATTTATTTGACCTTTTTTTGTCATGATGGTAAAACTGCTGCCTGCATATAATCATCATCATCATAATCATAATATTAGTCATCATCATAATCATAATAATATTATTAGATATTCTGCCTCTGTGCACTCTGTAGAAGCCCAAATTACTCATAACTGTCTTTTTTACAACAAACTAAAATACCAGAGGACAAATATTAATTTTCTAGGTGTGTAGTGATAGTATCCCAAATATGGATTGCTGCATTCTGAAAAGCAAAACATTTATAATATATTCTTTTCAGTTTTTGATTTCATATACACAAAAGCTCCGTGGAGATTACACAATTGCGGTGAAAAAAATTGTTTTGCTATTACAAAAAGAACATAATATGCAGGAATAAGAACATCCCTGAAAGATTGACCAAACAATATCTTCTATTGATCAAAATATAATGATATACATAAGTAACTCTAAATCAACCCTTAATATCTGTACTGCCCGATAGCTTAATTCTGCATACGTCGACATAATATAGTCGGCCGCAAAGATATGCGCACTTTGCTGGCTCGTACTGGCAGAAAGGGACCTATTCTGCCAAGGGGAATGAAATTGCGTATTTCAATTCTACAAATTTCGGTGTCAAGATTTTAAAATACCCTATGAAAACTTGGAAAACAGAGTTATAATTTGTTTTTCAGTGTCCTACACAATACCACAAAATATTAGTTTGTTTGTTAGGCCGGTTTTCAGAGCAGTGCTTTTTTACGAGTACTTATTCATATTACTGGTTACGGAGCGAAGATGTGGTCCTGGTTGAAGAAATATATTATAGTAGGCAAGAGCGAAAGTTTATTCAAGAAAACCTGCTCGAGGTTCGAGAGTATCAAACCACTGATTGACATCTGCATTTTTTTATGTATTGCGATTCAGGAACTCAGCATGCTTTAGTTAGAAACCGCGCCATAAGTGACGTCGAGTTCCAGGATAATATTAATTACAAAGCAGTTTAAGAAAGCATCACAACCAAAAATTGCAACCTTCTTATCTTCATGATAAATGGCACGAATTACACTGAATGTTTACGATGAATAAATTTGTTTGTATATCGCCTATGAGATCTAGCATACAAATTCAATTATCGTGATGTAAAAGCAAAGGAAATACTTCCTGGCAAAACAATGTAACATTAGCACAGGCAACAAAATAGCTGTAAAAATGGTCTTCAGAGCTGTGACAGTAAGCATTACGCAGTAAATTCCCATAAAAACAAAGCACACAAAGGGGGTCGTAGAAACTTCGCTGGCCCCTGGCCAAGTACGAGCCGGGCAAAGGACCAGGGCATGTGCACGAGCAATGGTGAATCTTTTATATCCATTATCAATGGTGTCAGAGATTTTATTACGAATATATGCATGATGCTGCAAGGTGGTTGGCGCTTTTACAGATGAACCGTTACTACTGTCTAGTCTGCAGATTTCCTAGTCTGAGACAACGCTGGTTGTGGTGTCCACATACCGTTTGTACAACAGAAAATGCACTCACGATGAGGGGGTTGAATGTGCGATGAAAACGTTCCGGAAATATTTCAAACGCCCGAGCTGGCGTACCAGGCATGTGCAAATAAAACAGAATGATCGAGCATAATACACACTGAGCTGATTGCTAACAAAGGGCCTTGTATAACACTGGTAGAAAGAGGTCATGCTTTTTATCGGTAGTACCTAGTTCTGATGTAGTCGGTTGCGGAACATGGCTCTAAGAAAGCCACCCCTACCCGCTGTTACTATCTTACAATGCCTTCTACTAGCACTTTTATTGGAAACCCTCTTTAAAGCACATGTAAACCACAGTGACCCGTGTAGAAATTGACCGACATGCTTATATCAAAATTTTGGTTTAAATATGGTGCAGTTCTTTCAAACGCGTCTACAAAACGACCGTGGAAAAAATTTATTAAGCTGTAACAGCACGTTTATGAGAAACAAACCCAAAGTGAGCCCTTTTATGGTCGCGTGTGACTTTCGCACGGTAGGCATAACATGAAAGCTTAAAATTTAAGCTTAAGCTTAAAAGCTGAAGTGTAGACTAGACTGACGACTGTCTGTTCTTAAATATAACTAAGATTTAAAAGAGTGTCTTTATTTAGATATTTTCCTGTTATGAGGACAAAACTGCAGCCTGCACGTAGGTTCTAGTATTCAGGTAATAGTCGTAATAAGAACAGTGTCGTGTTTTGGTGCTGGCTTTCTTTTCTGGAGAAGAAAGCTAAGCATTAAATTTTGACTTTTTTTCATTGTTGCTAAATTAGAAGGGGGTGCTGAAAACGAGCGACGTTTGATACAGCACTTTCACACAATTGACGTTACTCCAAAAAATTTATGGCACCACCCCAAATACTGCAACGATATATTGTAATGGTGGAATGGTTGTCTTGTGTCGTTTGCGATCTGGTCAGCTTGTTTGGTCTGAACTGAAAATAGTGTTTTTTTTTTTTCAGAAGTCGTTGGCGAATACTTTTTTGTATTAGTTGGTTTGCATTTTTTCGATAGCTTAGACATGTTCGTGTAACGTGATGGATTGTTCATCAAGTCAGTAATTGTAGGAGCTTTTCAAATCTCACCATTCCGTAGGAATTGTCATAACTCCGTATAAAATACACAACATCTCCGTGGGGAGAAGCCTCTGTAGCAAGAATTTGGAACTTGTAAACATTGTCGCATATGCACAGACGTCCAGTATCAGCTATAGTGCCTTTGTACACTCTGTAGAACGTCCAAATCACTGTCTGTTGCATCATAAACTAAAAGTGAAAGCGGAGAAACACAAATTTGAAGGAAGGGTAGTGATAATATTTAAAGTTATGAAGTGCTACATTATGAAAAGTAAAAACGTTTATTTTTTTATTTTAGTTTAGTTTATTATTACATACATTAAGTGTCTGGGGCATAGCACAGCCCAGTTAACAAAATTGTTTTGGCTTTGCACAAAAGAAGCAAAATCAGGAATAAAAAATATGCCAGAGACATACAACACAAGAATATCTTCATTTGACCATTACACAAAAAATATACGGAAGTAACCCTAAAATGGAGCGCAGATATCGCGGTACCACCCGAAATATCAATGCTGAATACGTCACCATACTAAAGGAGGTCGCAAACACGCTTGCACTTTGCAGGTTTTTAAGGAACTATGTTGGACGCGCTATGAAAAGCTTACCACGTTCCACCCCCCCCTTGCAAGAATTTGATCCTTACGCCGTCCACTGTAACGGCAAGTGCTCTCATCCAATCACTTGGAAAGAGGGTCCTGATAAACGTAAAGCCGAAGCCAAGGTTCCTCAACACGCTCATTGACGCAGACTCAGTTCCTGCAAAAGAGACAACCCATCACCTTCTGCTTGCCTTGCACTTAAAAACCAACTGCACTTCAGGTAAAGCAATTTCATACCAATGACTGCTGTCAGAACCCTCCACTAAAGGCAAAATATTGAGGACGACGAGACCAGGGCTACCGACTGCCATGACACCGTGATCTCCAGCCACACAGGACCCGTGACACAAAACCGCGAACCCGCCATTCCCTCTTTTACGTACTTCGCGAGGCCAGAAGCCTGCATCAACTCCTATCACATAAGCTTTAAAGCACGTTGTGTTTTCTCCCTTTACTACCACATATACCACACCAACATACTGCACCAATGTCCAACATCATCTCTTTCGCTACACCAGCGCCAAATTTGATGCTTAATAGCCGATTTCTTGAACTAGAATATACGCTCGGGAGATCCTTCTGCAACCCTAACAAACGATTCAATTCCCCAACAATCGGTATCACACTTGCGTTTCAAGCATATCAGACGAACCATGAACAAAGGAAAGCACCTAATATTATGGCAATAGAATTTTGGCCCCCGCAAATAACCTAACTTCCTAGTAGCGTTTAAGAAAGCTCATGATAAACTACTGACATTAACCTTCTGCCGGAATTATACCATGCCGCAGCTGTATCAGGCTAACAACTCTATCTCAGAGGCGACCCTTAAGACCTCATTTCTTGAATTTCGTTACTGTAATAGGCGAATACTTCACCTACACAAAACTGGACACACCAAGTTTTAACACTCCCTACTTTCACCATCATGAGATTTGTGTCAAATACGCCCTTCAGTCCACTATAAACCCCCGAAATATGAGCGCATACCACCATTTAAAGAAGCCAACAGCTCCTTATGAAGCCCTCCTCACCCGCTCTCGTAATCCTAACCAGGACTATATTATCACTTGGTGGCTTGAATTGCAAGCAGTAAGTGGGACTACTCATCTATACTCCCCCACGGTGAAAAAACCTGCAGACGCGTTTGTCTAGGGCCGTTGCTCTCTCATGAAAAACACCTTAATTTTGCCACGTGCCGGCTACCTGGACGATCAGGATACTAACCCTGGCATTGCGTTTTATCAGAGAACCTTCACACCACATGTGGGGGCACTTACATGAAAACCTAGGCAGTGACCACGCAATCATTTCAAGCACCATCACATCTAAAAGGCTGCCCGCCAACGCATGCCCGAATGTTGCGCACTGCCTGAAGATAGTTTCGCGGAAAACACACTCTCACCCTTGACCCAAGGAATGCTTACACTGGGCTGTCCTGTGTCTGTTAAAAGGATTATAAAACACACTAAACTGATTGCGTTCCCTGCAGCCCCCTATGTATACTCACGTAAACTTCCCATGCGAGATGCTCCACGACGCTTATGTGCGGCTGGCGCCGAATTAAGTTTAACCACAATCACCGGTGTAGCTGCCGCCCCCGGCGAGAAATAAACCTATTTTCTCAAGTGGAATAAAATATGCTTGCACGGAGAAGAATAGAGCGAGGATAAGGTCACCAAATGTTGTGGTTACTATTTGATTCTATGAAGGCCTATATACTTAGAGAGCGCGCTTGGTCCCTCAATATTCTCATTCAGTCGGCAGAACGCAAAATCCGGGTTCTCAAGCTTTTACTTGGCACACCAGAGTCCCCTACCGAATCAAGCACTGTATTCCGCTGCTCACAAGTCCACAGCTCCACAAGCAGGGTTTGCGAGCACTCTTCTCTAAGCACCCCGAATACATGCCCAACCTAAAATACACCAGCTATTGCGACTAAATGTAACTCTGGTCGCTACTTGGTAGCCCGGCCGATCTCGAAGAAATTGAACAAGGAATTGTGGTCATAAACAATAATACTAGATCCCATCTTTGTCGACTTCTCCTACCAAATCTTCCGTAAAGTTTATTACTAACAAGAAAGGGAGAGCTGTTGTTATTACCCTCAACAACATCTCCATCGTTGTTATGCCACATCCAAAAACAGGTAAATAAAAATTCTTATTAGTATTCTTGACTACTTCGGTAGTTCGTACTCAAAAATTAGAACATTACACTAAAGAATTGAGAAAATGGCTCATCTCCTACAGCCAGCAAAATCGCCCATCTGCCTTACCCAAAAAACACACTTCAAATTATACATGCATTTACCATGTCCCACCTATGTATTTGCTACAATACTGTATTCCAACGCTACATAAGTAACCAAACTACAGGCCCCTTCACTGCCTTCACATACCTCCCCAGGATGACCTACACTACCGCATCACTTGTTGCAATCACGAGGACTGACCATTCTTAGGCCACATTCCCTCGCCTATGCATTATACCCCACATCGGAATGTGAATCCCTCCAGCGACGCCACCCGCCGACGCCTACACTGTAGAGCCCTCACCAGCGGGTGTCCATCCTAAAAAGCAGTTATCGGCGGTTTATTTTAAATCGAAGGTTTGTACAGATACCAGCCCTGGATTCTTTCCGCACCTTTGCGGTCAACATAAACTCCCGCGAAAAAAAAATCAAAAAATCAAAATTTAAACCTGGACCAAAAAGAGAAACATAGCGAGAGGCTCTTGTCGTACCAACTGAGGTACGAACGCAAGCAGAGACAGCGCCGACAGATGGTGTGCTCACAGAGCCAAGCTTCTCGTACACCCCCTGCATTCTTGCTGAATGGCGCGTTATAGCTTGAGGAGACCTCTGGCACCGCTCTGCGGTCCGCCTTCGGCACGTGTAGCGCCGTGTGAGTGCCTTGCGCATGCACTAGGAGTTCGTCATCTCATTTCACCTCCATCACTGCCCCGGATACACGAATTACTTGCATTTCGGGTACACGCACACAGCTCCAGGATCGATTCAACCGAAACAAATTACAAACGTTTTTAGGGGCGAAGCTTCTTAAGGCGTGGGTCTGTCCATCCTCGACGTATGTATGTAGCCACCTCTAGTTTAGTTCTTGGATTGTTTACTAGATGGCGTGGCTACCTCTAGTTTAGTTCTTGGATTGTTTACGAGATGGCGTTAATTGTATATGTTGAAAAGATGCGCTTGGATTGTTTACTAGATGGCGTGGCTACCTCTAGTTTAGTTCTTGGATTGTTTACTAGATGGCGGGGAGCGTTGTAATAAGATCCGTTCGCTGTTGGCGCGCGCTCGGAGTCGCCCCATGGATAAGGCTGCAGATGTGCGAGCCCGCGAGGCAGAAGTGCTCCGTGAAGCTGCGCGACGCCGCCGCCAAGATCCGGCCGTACAGGAGCGGGAGGCCGAAGCGTGTCGTCTGGCTGCGCGACGACGCCGCCAAGATCCCAGCGTTCGAGAACGAGAGGCCCAAGCGTCACGGCAACGGCGCGAGGACCCTGCCGTACGCGAAGCGGCACGGCTGCGGCGCGAAGAGGATCTCCAAAACGTCAGAGAACGGGAAGCGGCGAGAAATGCACGTATCGGCAGGCAGACCCCTATGGAGTGAGAGCTCATGAGGCGTCTGCAAAGCGCATCAGGCAAGCTCAGCCCCAAAGTGCCGACGCGCGGTTTAAGCGAGACTTTCTAGATGTTACGTTCGGACACAGATGTAGTGGGTGAACTTTCACTGAAGAGTCACGGTTTTACCGATGATTTCCCCTCAGGAGCTTCGCCCACTCATCATAATTCACCCCGTGGATATGCTGTGAATTTTTATGTGTTTGTTGCTGTAGACGCCCCAGGAATACGCAGTTGTGCAGCTGCTACAACATATACCCGGGGTGAAAGCACAAAGTGAGAGTCTGTCTCATACTGATCATAACCCTTTTATAAAAGTAGTGCTGAAGTAAATAATAAATAACGTGTACAGGCATTGTGCAACGAGTAATTATCGCATGTATGCCGTAGTCACGCTTCCCAACCACCTCCATACGGAGAATATGCTATGACTTATTTTCGCCCGCCAGTAATGTTTTCTTCGCCCACACAGGAACCGCACCATGTTCACACCACTCAAGGCTGGTTTCCGCACAAAATCCCTTTAACTTTTTGGAAGAGGCCAACAGGCAAAGATTCGCTTGGGCCATACATCATGCCATTGTCAGAAGCTCCACGGGATATCCAAAATACATCTTACAAGTTTTGAAATTACCCATAGGGAATCATTACGCTGTAGCATCAATCCCTTCTCGGCCAACCTAGTGACTGATACTCTCGTGAGCTATCCCCTTCACGTCTTTTGCCAAGTATGGGTACCTGCCCATACCAACATAGATGCCAGCGTCCCAGTAAACGCGCTTTCTCGATGTATTTCCCATATCGCGTCTATGGTCCGGATACCGTCACACTATTATTGTTACATCAATGTCCGCGCTCGGGCGACCTCTAAAGCACTGTGACAACCACCTTTACCCTCTCGCGCATAGAAAGTTGCGGGACAACAGCTATTGATATTTGCAGGGTGGCTGACCCGTGCGTCTACATGTGTGCCGAAGTTTGCGGAGTTACTGAGTTCACAGTGGGATTATAGGTACGTTTAAAAATTTAATTTTACTGTATGCACAAGACGATATTACAAGAGTACAGACAACGCTTCACCAAAAAAAAGAAACATATTGTAACATGGGCATCAGCTTTGTCAGCGCCGGCACTAAGCTGTGGGATGCCATACAATGGGGGCACGTGCCTGTTGGGCGGCTAAAGCACGGCGTTAACAAGACACAAAACAAAAAAGTGCCCATCTCCCCGCGAGGGGGACTCGAGTAAATGCTTCGCATAGGGGGTGGTTGTATTGCGTTAAAGTTAATTGTTTGGGGAGTTGGTGGTAGTGAATGCGTTGTATCAGCAGCTTCTGGACGTAGTTTGAATGAGTCAAGGATATAAGGCGCGTTCGTAGCCTTTCATTCTGTGTCGGTTTTGTGGCACAGTGGGAAGAGCACCATGTACCTCGCGTTCCGCCCACAGGTAGTGAATGCGTTGTATCAGCAGCTTCTTGATGTAGTTTGAATAAGTCAAGGATATAAGGCGCGTTCGTGGCCTTCCATTCTGTGTCGGCTTTGTGGCGCAGTGGGTAGAGCACCATGTACCTTGTGTTCCGCCCGCAGGGTCATGGGATCGAAACCAGGCGCCGGTAATTTTTTTATATAGCGTAGGGGGAGGGGTGCGGACCTGTTCTTGAGAGCGAGGAGGGTAGCGTGATGCGGGAGAGGAGGAGTGGGGGAGAGGGCGCACCTAGAACGGCTGCTGCGGACGCCGAGGCACGCCGACAACGCCGGGTGACATCGTGAGTTAAAGAAATGCTCTGCATTTAAAAACCAAATCCACAATTGGGGAATATAGAGAGACACTCTCTGGGGAGGGCCATAACGTAGCCCTACGCCACAACAACAAAAAAAAACATAGCAAGGATGTACACTTCATAAGAACACTTCTTAGCAGGCATGCATCTTAACCATAGGCGTGGCTATGGGTAACCGCGACTTCAATGATGGAAAGTACCGGGGAAGTCACATCGGCTTCGCCGGGCAGCCGCTTCAGTTGTTTGGTGCTCCGGTGTGACCCTTAAATATAGTCCCCCAGAGCGCCCGTCTGTCCAGCACACTTGCCCGTCCACCGTCCCCATTGGTTCTTTCTTTCCCTGGGCCCGCGCCAACACGCCGCGTCGGCGAGCGCGGGGCTGCTCTCCCGATTGTGATGTCGTCTTCTCGGAATCGCAGAGGGGCCCGGGCTGTGCCATACCGGTTCACCCTGGCACGCTGACGTCGCCTCCCGAAATAAATGGTGCAGCCGCGAGCCAGCCCAACTGCCGCGACCTCGCCATGTCTCCTCTTCGAAGCAGTGACAAAGAAAGCAGGGACAAAAACGAGCACCGGAAAAGGAGACTGGATGACTCAGTTGCCTAAGCGTGACCAACGATGGCAGTCCCCTGCCGAGGAAGACTTCATGTCGGCCGCCTCAAATGAAAAAAATGAGGGCTCGGTCGGTCGTGTTTAAAAAGGGCCAATAGTCTCCCATCCCCTCGCCGGGCAATACCATATTCTCATTTCACTCGCACTTACACCGTTCTTTTCTGTCAGGCTCATATTCTTTAATGCGACCGCATGTTAAATCGCATGAATAGGCACCTCGGACCCCCTACTTGCCGTCCTTTTGATCATGTTCCTCTATTTGCAACTCCCACGTCGAGCACTGCCACCAAACGTTCTCCCTCTCGGTCCCTAATCACCTCTTAAGAGACATCGCTGGCTCCATCGCCAGGACCAGCCATTCGGGCCAGCCAGGAAGCTATCCGGCTTCATTTGCAGAAAATTTTATTTAACATTCTATCCTAGTATGAAGAGAGAAATGACACAGCCTTCATTATTTACCTGGTCTGAACCTAGCTTGTGAATTGTCACCAAATGTTTCTTTCTTTCTGGTAATATCACTGAAATATCAATAGCCCGCTGAAGGAACCAAATCAGTAATTCAAGGGTAGTATGACCTGAGAATGTCATTTCAAGATATCCTGTACAAACCTTTTATTTTCCGTGTAGACGTTGCTGTTGAAAATCAATCTAGGGAATATTTACATTGGAAAATGAAGATAAGCTGCCTGCTTACGTTCCGCCTTCCATTGGGGCTCCTGGGCAACGGCGCTTTATGTGACGTGTTTTTTTAGGGACATTACAAGGTTGTGTCTTGATAGTGACCTAAAATATAAATTGTGGAGATGTAATAAAGTAGCAATGACATGGTGTTATTCAAGATTCGGGAGTAAGGTGATTAGTTTGACATAGGTCGCGCTGGTATGATTGTTACTCCGAATACCTGAAGCCTACGTCTTGGTAGTGCATGCTTTGATGTGAACATGCATCTGATGCATGCAAGGTCTTCGGCGCACATAGATGTGCTGGCATTAATTATGTGATTATTACCAAATATCGCCATTACCAAACCTTGAAAAGAAAGATTTAGATTGTGGCAAGGAACGCTAATGTAAGAGAGAGTTCGGAAATAATGACGTCGATATTTCTTGCCTGAGAGAGTGATAAGGAATGTGCTCCCCGAGGTATTTCTTTATGTGACTGAGCTCATTGGTACACACCAAATGTAAAACGTGCAATGACAACTGGCGTATTCCCGGGATATTAATCGGGATTAGCGCTTTGTCAAGCTCAATGGCTTGTTTCTCCTAACAAATGCTGTCAACTTAAGATTGCAGTTTAGCATGAATGGAAAGTGGCCATTGTTGTTAGGTACCTAACGGAGTCATAACGAGAGGTGCATAGTTTGATTGTAATGCTACGGCCCACATCATTAACATATAAAACGCGTAGTGCTGTTACGTTTGCACCGTGCAGTACACAAGATGTTCCACTGGGCAAGAGGCGCTTCTCACGAGTTGCCCAGAAAAATGGTGTGCATTCTTTAAGAAAGCCGTCCATGCATGGCAACAGGATCGAATGAACGCTTAGCGAGGATATCTTAGCGAGTAGATGGTTGTGGCTCAAAATATATTGTTGTTGAAACATATATGAATGTCAACACTACATCAAGGTATTAGTTATTTCTTGTAGTACGTCGTCTGTAAATTGTGGTAGCTCATCTCACAAGAGTAGTGTTTACGAAAGCAGTGAGATGCGGGCAAAAACGTTTTTCTTTTGTAGGAAAGCTACTCACACACTCTCTTTGCACCGTCGACCCAGTGGTGCATGCCGCGCACCTTATAAGTCTAATGCCATCATTTCCAATCTATATACAACGATAAGCGATAAGGGTGGCTTCAGAAGACGAACTACGGCCGACTGTGACCGCGGCGTGCGATCAGACACGTTCTCAGCGCTGGGACTAACGCTCTCGTTCACCCACTCTTCATGACAATAAACCCATTTAAACCAAGTATTACCGGGTCACCTGCATGAATTACAAGTGATGGATGGCGTGTTTTGTGGGCCCACTACAGTTAAAAGCCAGGCCCTGCACACAATTACCTACAAAACCCTCTAGCAGCCTCCGTCTTCGGGACCACTTGTCTTATGCTCTGGCTCAATACGCCGGAGGTACCCAGCAATGTTCAGCGGCACCGAGGAAAACAATTGTGAGGCCTGGCCTTCGACCTATGACTGTGTGGATAGCCAAAGAAAATGAGAGAGCACCAAATTAAAAATGCCATCTACACTTACGTCGTCATGAAATATGGCACAAAAATCATGAGTGAGACATTCAGACGTCGTCTGGATTCCCCACTAGCTCTGTCGAAGTGTACCGCCAGCGTAATGCTTGGAATCACCATTCCAAACAGAGTTTATGAGTGTGATACAGCCAGCTGGGGAGACTTTTAAAAGAAGTATAGAGGATGTCATGGACCTGTGCATGAAGACAATTGCAGGGGTACAGCAGACAAGGTGTGACATCCTAAGGGGATATGATAACGACATGTTCCAGCTGATTTTGGACAGAAACCCGGTAACTGTGGCTCCCGTTGTAATCCTGCGCCATATGTTCAGTGATCAGAGCAAGCACCGCGCCCTTACTCAAAAAGCATAAGTTCAGGAGGACTACTTTTGTAGTGAGGCGGCAATGCATGGGGATATCGATGCGGTCTTTGTGCTGACCAAAGACAATTTTTTGAGAAGTGGTTGCTCCTCAAATGTCATTTCTCTCTTCAGCACAGACGCGCTTTCAAACCTGATGCTTTTGCTTCCGAACGTGATCCTTGAGAAGGTCGCTGAGAGACTACTATGAGGCTAGCACAACGTGCCTGTAGCTGCGCCCCTTACTTACTATGCGACAGAGGGAGCGCAATTGCAGCGCCCTGCTATAATCTCCACCAAGCAGTGTTTTCTCAAAATGCCGCGGCAGTTCAGCCGGGAGACACTCATGCTGTGGCTTTATTATACGCGTAACCACTTATAATGCCTGCGACCAGTCCTCGAATAGCAGGTGCATAGAGCTTGCAGAATATTAATCGAATTAATTTTGCATGTGCAATGCAAGGTTATGTCACTCACTACTGTCGCTGCCGCGTATCGCTTCCAGCCAGTTATCCTTCCGATCCTTTTTACGCCAACATTTACTTTTTGTTGTATCACCCTGACCACGCACTGCATAGTTTGCCCTCTGGGAAATCACTTCTTACCGTGCACACTCTCCCCTTCGTCCCTCGCTGTCTTGCTGTTTCCCATGCGTTTCCGCCGTAATTAATTTTGAAAGGGAACACTTGCTGCCGCAGCGTTCGAGGCAAATCTCCGCGTCACATCAAAATGCCAGAAGTCCTTTCTTTTTGTTGATATGATTTATCAAGGGGTTAGGAGAATATTTTTCTTCTGTCTTACAAACCGGTGTTACAGCTGCGGTGTGTTGTACAAGACGACCTCTACCCTGCAATTCAAAATGTCCAGAATCTCCCTGGTGGACTGAATTTCTACACTGCCAGATGGCAACACCTAAATCTTATATCCGTCCGGATTCCTTTTGTCTTCATCCAAAACATTTCGGACACCATAAATTTCATTGTGCTGCTATCTTATTCTCCCGATGTCATTCCCTGATGACAAACGTTTTCCCCCATAACCCAATCAAGTTTGGTTCCCATGCACAATTCAATATTCCCTCTTTGTTCTTGAACAGTTAATATCTGGTACCAAGTACAATCTTACCCATCGATTAGGACACCAACGTCCACCGGCATTCTGCATTGCATGTCTACTGTGTCGTTCCTCTGTCCGCGACGCTGCTGATTTGTTACCACCACTACAAAAGAGCGCAAAAACTCTAGAAGTATGTTGGTTACTAATGTTTTATTTATTTGTTTATGCAGGATACCTTACAGGACCATGAAAGGGCGTAGCGTAAGGGGGCGCACATATTTTTGTAAAGGGGAACTAAAGACAGGGAAACAAACAATGCCACAAGGCACGAAAACAAACACAAGTAAGAAGTCAAAACAATAACAAGTAAGAAGTCAATCTATCTTTGATTGCTGGCGTTCTTCACGGAGAAACACTTGGCTTCCGCGAGCCTGCAGATGATCTTCTAGTTCTTAACTAACCAGATAAACGTTTCCGTTGTTTAGATCAGAAAACTGGTGCTTCTCTATTACCTCCCGGACCATTGCAACTAGGTGCCTATCCCCACTTCATCGACAACCACCTGGACGCGGCCCAGCGAGAATGACATTTTCCATTGCTTTCGAAGTTTCGTTTTACTTTGAATTTGCACAATGCTCGATGTGCCACACATTCACTGTTCCGCACTTAAGTTACACCGGATCGCTGGCTCCTGTTCTACACCGCACGTATCGTGTGTCAACCGTTTAGCGTGAAAAGACTGAAAACCCTGTAAGGGGCATGCTGCTGTGTGGCTGTATTTATTGTTTGAAAAGTTCGTTGGCTCGCGAGTGATTCTTATTACAAAAAAGGCGACCTTCTCTATTTTGTCTTTTTACCGCCCCTCTGTGCTATACACAGAAAATGCGCTGACCGTCTTTTCTAGCTATAGCATGCGGCGACTATTTGCAGAGAGCAGACGTTTTTTGGTACTTAGAATTACCGTCCGGAAAATGGTAAGTTATACCAAAGAAAACAGATCGTGAAAAAATGACTTTTTTGCGTGAAATATCCGATACCAATTTTTCTCCATGCGGTTAGGCTTAGCGACACCAATAGCGCATTCAAAAGAATGTTGAACCGTCTGCTTTTCGGCCTCTAGTAAAATACATCCGTTGTTTACTGAACCGCTCATGTGTTTTGTATTCCAATTTTGCGATGCTCCTGATATGCTTAGGACACGTCCTGGAAGAACGTGCGAAGGCCGTCCTTCGGTTGAACATAAAAAAGGGCCACTTCGCCGCATGCGTGTTAACCATCCTTTGCCATGTCATTTCTTAGGCGTTCGTTATAGCACGCAAAGCTTAGGGAAATTGCGTGTTTGGAAAGCCGACCACAATGAAAGTGTAGTGAAGGGCCGGTGCAGAGTGGTGGCCAATCCGCCGCTACCAGTGGCGTAACGTTTGCGCAAGAGAAAGCGGCATCGAAGAAGGGGAGGAAGACGAGGAAGGAGCTCGGAAGCGGTCGGGCAAGACGACACCAGGACGGCGCCCTCGCGGTGTAGGCCCGAGGTCCGTCACCGGCACTTCCTCCCAAGTTTCCGTGCGTCGCGGTGTGGGCCCGACGACAGGCCTGGACGCCGCCAGGAGAAACTGGGGTCCTGTCAGCGTGAGCGGTGTTCCGGTGGCATGGAGCGCGGGCAGCGAGGCCTCGCCGTGGCGCAGGCCTAAGCCCTTCCGTCCCGCCGCTAGCCATCGGCTACCGTCACGTCCCTGCCAGCGAGAGGGCACCTCCTCATCGATTTCACTAGTCTGCTCCGGCGCCATCCAGAGCAGTACATCTCCGCGTCGTCGCATCAGCGATCGTCTCGTCGCACGATCGGCGTCTGTGAGCGCGTGACTTTCTTTCTTCCGCACCTGAATATTCTCGCATCTTGTTCGTTCGTGTGCTCTCTTCCGGCTTTCTCCATTATCCAGCTAATATAACGTTGTGTGTGCGTGTGCGAGAACGCAGTAGTCAAGTCTCGTGACTCTCTATGCGGCCCGGCCCAACATTCATGACAAAAGTGGCGAGCCTGCCAGGATCCGCAGTTTAGAGAGGAGCCCTACTACTGTTCTTCGCATTTCGCCGGCATATGAAAATGTATATAGCCGGACTGGAAAAAATAATGAAGGCCGGACAGGGGCTAGGCTTGACCGGCGAAGAGCTTCGGAACTACTTCGACAGCGAGCGCGAGAAACTTAAAGTGGAGTTAGCTCTGAACAGAGAGGCCAGGCGACTTGGCGTCGATGTTGCTGTATTAAGACAAAGTGGTTTGCCCAAAGAAGAGGTCGTGAGGCAATATGAGCAAAAGGAGGATGAAGAGGAAAGGGATGCACTGAGGGAGTATGAGAAGAGGAAGGAAGAGGATGAACGAAGGATAGCCGCCCTCAAGAAGCAGATCGCCGCTTTGGAATCGCGAGCGTGCCTCGTTCGTCCTAACGACCTAGCTCTTCCCCCCGTGCATGTGCCAGGCTCCCAACCTAGCCACCCAGTGCCTGTTCAAGGAGAGCTTGACTTACAGGCACCTGACATCAATGACATTAACGAAGAAGCTCCTGAGGAAGATGAGCCACAGGGTTCACTTAGTCTCGAAGCGTGTTCGAACAACGTCCGCGAAGTCATTATTCCAAATGAACGCCAAGGTGTCAGGGAGATGTTTTCGCGTTTACAAATGCTACCGCCGATACGAAAGAGCCGCAAGAAGACTGCGATGAACTCAGCCACGAAAGCATCGAAAACATCTGTCTGTACTCCTCATAGCCGCGTACCCCAAAAGCAAGATTGTCAAGGGCGTTTCAAGCATTGCAAGAATCGACGTTTGCCTAAGCTGAGTCGCAAAAGCAAATGCCATGTCATGCGCCACGCTAACAGATTTTCAATCGGCTCATTATTTCGTAGGAGTGTAAGGATGTGCAACCTTTGCACAGGATCAACCCCACTTTCAGGATACCCCCGCGAAGCCGTACGCAGCGTAAAACAACTCTGTACAAGCATTTTCGTAACCGGGTTAAACCCAGACGCAAACAGAGGAGAAAGACACAAAGGCGTAAGCAACGAGATATGTTTCCAAGAGTTCATGATACACTGTCTCCTACCGGATTGTCTGAACACGAACACCCGACTAAGAAACGCAAGAAAGGAAATCAGTGCGTCTTTCACAGCAGGGATCATGCTGCCCGACGCGGAAGAGGCGCCGACTTTTATAGGCAACCTTAGGCTCTTCTGGTGTACACACATGCCTGGACCTGGAAATATGAATCTGAACAAGGATTTCCGGCTGTACATAACTCCGTGTGCTATCTTTTTTGAACTGTTTTATTGTGAACTGTTTTCTCGTGTGAACTGTTTTAATTTCTACAAACTCGAACAAAGTGACTGTGCTGTATGACTCTGCTACATGGATTAGTTTTTAGACTGTCTCGTCGATACGGACTGGCCTTCACCCTCAGCATCTCCAGAATAGTTCTCCTATAAACTTTCTGAAGAGGGGGGTAGTGTAGTGAAGGGCCGGTGCAGAGTGGTGGCCAATCCGCCGGTACCAGTGGCGTAACGTTTGCGCAAGAGAAAGCGGCATCGAAGAAGGGGAGGAAGACGAGGAAGGAGCTCGGAAGCGGTCGGGCAAGACGACACCAGGACGGCGCCCTCGCGGTGTAGGCCCGAGGTCCGTCACCGGCACTTCCTCCCAAGTTTCTGTGCGTCGCGGTGTAGGCCCGACGACAGGCCTGGACGCCGCCAGGAGAAACTGGGGTCCTCTCAGCGTGAGCGGTGTTCCGGTGGCATGGAGCGCGGGCAGCGAGGCCTCGCCGTGGCGCAGGCCTAAGCCCTTCCGTCCCGCCGCTAGCCATCGGCTACCGTCACGTCGCTGCCAGCGAGAGAGCACCTCCTCATCGATTTCACTAGTCTGCTCCGGCGCCATCCAGAGCAGTACATCTCCGCGTCGTCGCATCAGCGATCGTCTCGTCGCGCGATCGGCGTCTGTGAGCGCGTGACTTTCTTTCTTCCGCACCTGAATATTCTAGCATCTTGTTCGTTCGTGTGCTCTGTTCCGGCTTTCTCCATTATCCAGCTAATATAACGTTGTGTGTCCGTGTGCGAGAACGCAGTAGTCAAGTCTCGTGACTCTCTATGCGGCCCGGCCCAGCATTCATGACAGAAAGCTGTTCGAAGCATCACGTGGTCATATTCTTTGTTTCGTGTTTTTTTGCAAGTCTTCGTACATCATCTCGCCCCTTAACAAGCTTGGCTGTAGCGTCAGCTGTGTTTCTGCTTCGAAACCATCCTGCGACGAGGCGTTTGTGACACTGCCTTGTCTGTTGACATTGCGCCTCTTATACGGCCCTTCGACACTTCGGCCCCCCACAAACATGCATTCTATGATTGTGGGATACAAATCGGGGCCATGCTCACCAAGCGGAAATCAGGGTTTGAGGATCATGTTGTCGATAACGGAAGCAGGATGCTGCTGAAGCCGGAAGCTAGCTATTCTGGGCGAAAACGACTCTTTGCATAACAGCGCTGGGAAGGTTCCCACATAAGCATGGCCGTCCGTTTCGCACAGTAACGGATCACCATACGCCATGGCCACTGGCAACGGTTAAATAACCTTTTGGTCGCCTTTGGCGTAAGGACCTTCATCTACAAAAGTATAACATGGGTGTAATTCACCGTATTAACCCCAAACATTGCTATGAGCTCTCTGAAGCTCCCCAACGCCGACGGACGCGTCTCACCTCGCAACATCCCAACGCAGCACGCCGTCTCTCAGTGTCACAAGCAGAAATGCCAAGCATTGTAAGGGCCACTGTGTCAGAAACACCTTTTGTGCACACATTCCTCTGTACCGTTGGTATCCGCCGCGACAAGATAGCGTTCGGGGCTAGCCGGGGCGCCGATTAAGATATATAAAATTTGTGGCGGCACGTTGCTTAACCTAGCTCCGAGCACGCCTCCACACGGTGTTCGTGTTTTGTAGCACGGTCGTAATGTGGCTGGTGCTGGGAGCGTGATGTGTTAAACTGAGCTGTGGCGCTGAATGATTTAGGAAATGGGACTCAAGTGCTTCGTTGCAAAATAGGATCGTGGTGAAGGAAGGAATAATAAGCGAGTGCCGCATTTGACACCTTCTTCTAATGCGCGCCTTAGACATACACAATTAACATTTGTTACTCTTGCTGAACCAAGTAACTGTTCTCGCACGTCATGCATTATAACGCAAGGATGCTTTACTTAAAGGCCGCATGTTCAGTATGGCAACATGACTTAGAATAGACAGTCAGAGAAGAAGGAGCCCGCAAAGCGGTGCTTGTCTTAATCTTCCAGCATATGACATATGCGAAGATGCCCAGTGTAGGCCAGCAGTTCGTAACGAAGTAATCCATGTTTGCACAAATGTGTGCCACATTTACGCATATGCTCCGTGCACGAGTTTACAACTGGTGGTGCCTGACGTGAATGGTTTTTGAGCTTTTCACAGGTGCTTGGCATTCGGTGTATGTGCGATCTTATATATATATATATATATATATATATATATATATATATATATATATATATATATATATATATATATCTATACATATATATATATATATATATATATATATATATATATATATATATATATATATATATATATATATATAGGGTGATTAAGGTTAAGTCGAAAGCTTTTTAAAATACGAACTTAGATTTACACGAAGACCACCTAAAGGTGGACTTCGCGTAAATCGAAGGAGAACATAATTAGGAGGTTTTTTGATTGCGGAGGCTTAAATAAGTAAAATTGATTCATCAACGTTTTAGTGGCTGCAGTAACAGGCATGTTTTATTGGAAAGTTAGGCGCAATCGTGTTTCTACGAAGTTTCAATTGGCGGAATTTTATAGCGCATCCGTAGTCCTGGATATGAAATGGCTAAGTTTAACTGCCGTTCACATGATTACGAATGCGAGACAGTTCGCACCGGCGCAAAGCTCCTCCCTTCTGTTACGTGCCTGCTGTGTACGGTGCTTAGTTCGACAAAGGAGTGCAGGCATAGGCAGAAGTGATAACTGGCCCCAATCCATTCTTGGTTGGCGTTATCACAATCTGCAGTACTCGGAACTGCTATCAAAACACAGAACAAAAGGGAACCGGTCTTGACTTATAGCATGCCGGTCTTGACTTATAGCATGCGTAATCATGCGAGCGGCAAGTAAATTTCGGAGTTCGATATCTCGGAGTCCGGATGCGCTAGAAGAATTCTGCCAAATGAAACTGCGTAGAAGACCGATTTCGCCTAACTTTTCAATACAAACATGCCTGGTTACTGTATCGGCTGAAAAGGTAATTTCCAAAATTTTCCAAAATAAAAAATTACCTCTTGAGTACGTGTCTCCCTGGGTGCATAACTTCACTGTAGAATATATATATATATATATATATATATATATATATATATATATATATATATATATATTGTAGAGGCGTGAAACATTGCGAAAGAAAACCTCAGGGCAAGGTCACCGGCCAATCCACTAACCAACAAAGGAAGACGGTGGCCGACAGGAAGAGAAGGAAGAAGAAGCGGGGAGCGTGTTCTCGCAGATAATAAACATGGTTCATTACAAGTGGGGCAGTCGACATGTTTTCAAGCCCCGAGTCGACGCAGCCTGCTGACCTGCTCTCCCTCGCGGCGATCCAGGCGCAGAGACGGCCCTCAGCAGCGGCCAACGCCTGGCACGCCTTCCAGCCCTGCTGCCCGAGTTCATCGGTGAAGCCGTAGTCCCGCCACGAGCGCGCACGCGAGCAACGCCCAGCCCCCAGGCGAGCCAACGTTGGGCGTGACATTCCCCAGCTGCCGACGTCTTCTTTACTCGCCGCTGCATCCGCCGTTCGCGCTTTGATTTCTGCACGTTGGATTCTCCTTCGTAATTGAGCAACCTCTCCCTATGACGACCACTGCTGTGAATGCTAGCCACCATTTTTGGACGGCCCAGGCCCTCAAATAGATGTGTCAGCAGCTCCGCGGTACCATTCCCAGCCCGTTTGCATCGCCCGCACACACGGTCATCCCCATCTTGCGAGGGTTCCAGGACGATGCTGTTTCTTGGGTAAAGCTTATCGACACATTTGCTACACATCACGCCTGGCCCTATCACACCAAACTGTTCGTTGCACAAGAACGCTTGCGCGACGCTGCCCGAGCGGGGCACCTTTACGAAGGGCACTCTCATCCAACTTTGGAAAGCTGGACTAGGGCATTAATCGCTGCGTTCAGTAGATTGTCAGCCAACTACGACTCTCGCTTCATGGAAATGCGTGCCCGCCTGCAAGGCCATAGCGAGAACGTTGCTGTCTACATCTACGTCAAGCTCCGCCTTCTCGCAGGATGCGACTTCGCCTGGGCATCTCCTGTTGCGAGGCGGTACGTCATAGATGGCCTGGCCGACCCCGTTCTAGCTGAAGTCTTGACTGTGCAGACACCAGATTTGAGCCCACAAGCCTTTGTCCGTCTGGCTGTGCGACTGCAGCAGGGAGCAACGCTGCCGGCACAGGAGCATCACCTGCAAGCCTCGACGCAGACCCTGGCAGAAACTCCTGGCCCTGGCCCTGAATTGCGTGATATGGCTTTCAAGGAGGAGGCAACCAGCGAGGTGACCACAATTGGGACTGAAGAAGAGCCCCGTGTGCCGAGTCTCCGTACCAAGCCGATGACCTGCCTGCGGTTTCTTCTCTGCTGACGCCAGCCTTTCTCGCCTGTGAGCCACCTTCGCCGTGTCACACGAACTATTCCAGGGAGCTCATTTTATCCTCAGTGGTTGGAAAAACGACAATCGAGAAACAAACCCCGACCAACTCATCCCCTCGTACTTCTGAGATATCTGCTTAGGAACAATATGACCTGTCAGTTCTGCCCGAGGAGGATGAATGAATACATGCAACCGGAAATCAGCAACGATGCTCCACCAAGCGTTCAAACGGGTGATGAAAGGCGTGAAGCACACAAGGATGCAGATGTCGTTGACGAGCACATTTCAGCGACAGTTTTTGACGCAGACCACGGCGAACCGGCAAGAGGCAAGGACGCTGAAGCCAATGCAGGGTCACTTTAAAGCAAAACAATGACCAAATATACAATAGAGGCAAACCCAACCTGACCGACACCAACTGCAAGAACCGAATGACGTGCCTGTTCAGCGAACAGGACATTTTTTTGGAAGTCATCATAGATTCCCCATCAACAAAGGACAATGTAGCCCAGCCACAAGCCCGAACGAACAAGATGAACACAGCCGCGAGAGCCCAGCACCCACACCAACAATTTGCTTGGGGGCGTCTTCGCAGTGTGGGCGAGTGTAGAGACGGGAAACATTGCGAAGAAAAACCTCAGGGCAAGATCACCGGCCAATCCACTACCCAACGAAGGACGACGTCGGCCGACTGGAAGCGAACGAAGAAGAAGCGGGGAGCGCGTTCTGGCAGAGAATAAACATGGCGTCGTAGGCATCGGACGTTGATGCATTACAAAATATATATATATATATATATATATATATATATATAAATATATATATATATATATATATATATTTATATATATATATATATATATATATATATTTATATATATTTATATATTTATATATATATATGGGTGCTTGTGGAATGTTTGATTTACTCATTTTTGCATAGATATAGAAGTGGACTCAGAAACACACACCTTTGCACACAACGAATAATAAGTACACGGTCGTACCTACCCTTTTCCATCAAACACATGTTCCCAGCCCGTATCAAGATGGGCTGTCTCAAGTAAGTAAAATTTCGATACAAATAATTTTCCTTACGGAAAATGAATTTGCTAAGAGAGAAGCAGAAAATGCGAAAATAAACTATCACAGCAGAGAAACTGTGATAGGATCAGTTTGAAAACTATGAGATAATCTTAAACCTAAACTAAGAATACGTCATTGTGTTCTGCATAAATTGCAGACACGTGTAGACCGCCTGAATCTGTGATGTCTTTTACATAAACTATAAACATTAACGGGTCAAGCTTCCACCCTTTTAGGGCACCCTGTTTACGACATATAATGTGGAATGCCATGAACTAAGGCGGTAAGAAATATTAGATGTTTAATTGAGCAAACTGTTCTTCTTATTCCAAAACCTTATTAAAAAGTTTCTTTTCTGTTCACAGAGTCCTTATGTGTCCAATATATTGGGAAGAGCCCCCGCACGGGGCACGTTGAGTATTGATGGTGACCTCAAACAGTGGCCGTCTCAGCCCAGGTCAAGGTCCCGCGGATGGGCTCCCAGCCTGTTTAGCAGGCAGGGACCTCCGACCCCTCTCTCGGTATCAGGGTAACCCGAGTGGAGGAAGTACCCCCGTCCCCTGCGTTTTCCTATCCCATATAAATAAATAAAAACTCTACTAAAAACCTGATCGGTCCTTGAAAAGGGGCCGCACCGAAGTTTCCTTCCCATCTCTACCAACCATCAACATTCCGAATCCTCACAACAATCCCCCTTTTTCGGTCCTTCAATCATTAGATAAATCGACACCCGTCTCCTCCCAGTCTGCATTCTTTGTCGCCAAGTTCCTTGAAGGAATCAATTGGCAAATCTTTCGAGGCAAAATATGCAAACAGACGAGTTGTTGGTTGTAGATCTCATCTCCGAAACCAATGCCGACCTTCTGGAAGGCTTAATGGATCATGGCGTTACTACTGTAAAACGAATATTTATACGCCGCGATGACAAGAAGAAAGCAACTGAACACATTATCCTGACCTTTGATCGATCTACCCTTGCTGAATTCATAAATGCTGGTTTTATACCCTATTGTGTCCGCCCGTACATCCCGAACCTACGGATCTGGTTCAAGTGGCAACGGTTCGGGCGTGGCACAAACTCTTGCCGTGGCCGACATACCTGCGCTGGTTGCGGCCAGCATGACCATCCATCAGAAAACTGTGAATCCGAAGCCATGACCTGTGTGAACTGCCAGGGACCTCAAGCCGCGTACTGGCGAAAATATGAAATATTGTAAGCAGGAGCAGGAATAAATCAATCTTAACATCACGGAAAACATCACATGCCCAGAGGCGCAGAAGAGGTTCGCCTCTTTTCCCCTGGGGAGGTACGCCGACGCAGCTTCCCGGGAGGCAGAACGGCATCTGGTTTCGGCGTGCACCCAGTACCAAGAATCAGGCTTTGTTGCGCCGGCACCCCGTCCCTTGGGCTGCCTCGGGTAGCCCAACACGCCTCCACACCGTTCGCTGAGCAAGCAGCGGCTGTGGTGACAGCAGCCACCGTCGGGACCGGTGCTCCTACGGCCCCTCCTTTCCAACCATCCCTGCTTCCACAGGAGCATGAGGAGCAGATGGACACCGGGGGTCCCGCATAGGCCCCCACCCCTGCCTTACCGCCCGTGCCACCTGTATTGCTGCCAACACTTTCGGCGGTAGCGACTCAAAAAACTAAAAGCACCCGAATGGGTGCCATGTCCAAGGAGCCTAGTTCATCTGGCACCCCTAGGACATACCAGGATGAGATGGACGTGGAGCCGTTCCTTTTTGTGTCGTAGCGTAAGGAATGGGTCCCTTCATCCAATACTGTTGAGAGGCCGAAAAAACACCCTCCGAGAGCCCAAGCCCCAAAAAGGCGATACATAAACAACACACTCCAGTAGCTCCGAGCACTTCTTAACGGGAAGATAAAACATAGTCCGATAGAACTGCAGAGACCTCCTTAAAAATATTGACGATGTATACAAAATACGACATTCTAATCAGTCAAGTTTGATATTTGTTCAAGAAACACACTTGAATTTCAAGAACACAAATTTCTTGAATAACTACGTGGTCTTCAGAAAGGACAGGGATGGCTGCACACACTCTTCTGGCGGTGTAGCCATAATCACCCAGAAAACCCTAGAATGCCCCCTGTCACTTTGAACACCGTCCCTGAGGCTGTAGCGATTCGCACAATAATATAAATTAGGTTGGTAACGGTGTTCTTCATATACATTTCTCCTGATCTTGCACTTTCGAGCTTTGACTTTGACGTGCTTGTTGACCAGCTGCCCGAACCATACATTCTCACAGGAGACCTTATTGCACACAATTATCTTTTGGGGCTCTTCTCGCACGGATATCAGCGGTCACCTGATACAGAAGTTTTTAACCACCTCTGGTGCATGCCTTGTCTACAAAAAGCAGCCTACATACCATAACATAAAACACAACACATACCGATATCTTGACTTGGGTATTGGCTCCGCAGTTCTCCTTCCTTGTCTTAAGTGGGGCGTGGGCACGGACCAATATGGCAATGACCACTTCTCCCCTTCACTAAGGCTCATGCAGTCAATCTTCACAAAACAGGTTAAATTAAGCAAAAGCTAACTGGAGTAACACCAGACCACACCACAACTACACCACACATTCATAGGACACGTACACATTGAAGAAGCTACCCAACTCATCACGGCCCACATCGTCGACACAGCCAAAAAATTCACAGCATATCCACGGGGTGAATGATGATGAGTTGGCGAAGCTCCTGAGGGGAAATCATCGGTAAAACCGTGACTCTTCAGTGAAAGTTCGCCCACTACATCTGTGTCCGAACGTAACGTCCAGAAAGTCTCGCTTAAACCGCGCGTCGGCACCTTGGGGCTGAGCTCGCCTGATGCGTTTTGCAGACTCCTCACGAGCTCTCACTGCATGAGGGTCTGCCTGCCGATACGCGCGCTTTCTCGCCGCTTCCCATTCTCTGACGTTTTGGAGATCCTCTTCGCGCCGCAGCCGTGACGCTTCACGTACGGCTGGGTCCTCGCGCCGTTGCCGTGACGCTTAGGCCTCTCGTTCTCGAACGCTGAGATCTTGGCGGCGTCGTCGCGCAGCCAGACGACACGCTTCGGCCTCCCGCTCTCGTACGGCAGGATCTTGGCGGCGGCTAGCGTCACTAAATAAGCTACGCTTAAGAGTACCGCAACTTCGCGCACCCGGAGGCGTCTGGGGGCCATTTTGTTTCTGGCTTGCAGTGCTGCCATCTCACCGAACGAAACCGCCGCTGGTTGTGACGGGCAGAGTGCGACCAGCCGCTCTAGCACCCGCGCAGCCGAGAGAGAGAGAGGAGATGCGCCCAAAAACAAAATGGCTGCGCCCATATGTAAACAAACATCACGTGCTGCCGACCGACCAATGGAAATCCCGGCGGCACATAACAATAATAGAAAAGAGTGCCGATACTCTAAAAGCCTTTATTTAGTGACGCTAGCGGCGGCCGCCTTGCGCGCTCGCCGCTCTGCAGCCTTATCCATCGGGCGACTCCGAGCGCGCGCCAACAGCGAACGGATTTTATTACAACGCTCCCCGACATCTAGTAAACAATCCAAGAAGTAAACTAGAGGTAGCCACGCCATCTAGTAAACAATCCAAGAACTAAAGTAGAGGTGGCTACATACATACGTCGAGGATGGACAGACCCACGCCTTTAGGAGCTTCGCCCCTAAAAGACCACTGCCCATGGCTCTGGTGACCCGCGCCACCAGAGGAGGCCGTGGTTCAATGAGTACTGTAGACGGGTGCGAGAGGCCCAGAACAAGGCATGGGGTATCTTGCGTCGATACTCCATTTCAAGAAACCTTTTTTTGTTCAAAAGGGGAAAGGTGAGTGGAAAACGGATTCGTGGTGAGGCAAACCGAGACAGATGTCATTCATTATTACCATCCACAAACTGATGCAACCACACTCACAGTCTGGACCTGAATATGCCAACTAGAAGAACAACAAACAGCCTGCCCTTGGTTAGTACAACAAGGAATACACTGGAAGACCAAGCTAACACGCTTGCATATGTGTGCCCGTCAACATGTGTCCAACCTGTGTCTAGTTCATCCCACTACACTAAACCTTTTATGAAACAGAAACAATAGGCCGAAAAGAAGTCTTTACATCATAACGACAAGCCGACCTCCTCTTAAAACTCCGAGTTTTGACTTCATGTGCTGACAGCCGCTCGGAGCACTTGTAAACCCTCATCTCCAGGCAGAGACAACATCACATATACAATAATAAAGCACCTACACTCAGACAATCTTCTAACACTCCTGCACCTATATAACAAGATACGGCTTTCGGGGCACATTCCAAATTCTTGGAGGGAAGCTATGGTTGTAGCTTGATTGAGAGAGCGAAAGGACCCTTCCTCTTCCGCTAGCTATCTACCCATTTCCCTGACCAGCTGCCTGGTCAAGATTTTCGAGAAGATGATAAAGCGGATACTCGTGTACTTTGTGAAGTACGGTGGTCTTCGCGAGAGCTGCCAGGCAGGCTTCAGTGTGGGCGATCTACCTACGATCAAATTGATAAGTTGGAATCCTTCATAAAATATACATTTGTACATAACCAGTTCTGCCTTACAGAATTTTTAATCTTGAAAAGGCTTACAGCCCAGCCTGGCGATACGGCCCCTTAGCGACATCAAGTCCAGCGGAGTGTCAGGTAACATGTTAAACACCCTTTCTAGTTACATGTCCACGACGACATTTCGTGTGAAGGTTGGTTCATTCCTGTTTGGGATACATGTGCAGGAAAATAGTGTGCCGCAAAACGGAGTTTTAAGCTGCGCATTGTTTATAGTTAACATGAACTCCCTCCGAGAGGCACTGTCGCGATTTATTGCCTGTTCCATCTATGTAGGCGATGTACAAGTATGCTTTTAATTCTGTAACCTGTAAATTTATGACAATCAAGTACAGCTCGGTGTTGAGAAACGTGCTAGCTGGGTAAACCTTAATGGGTTTAAACTAAACCCGGGCAAAAGTACTTGTGTTCGGTTCTCTAACAAGCACGGCAATATTGCGGACCCTAAGAGGACCCTTCAGTGTACATCCATTCCTGTAAAAAAAGAGCACAAGTTTTTAGGTGTCATATTTGATGAAAAACTCCCGTTCGTCCCACAGAAAAAACAACTTAAACATAAGTGCCTAAAAACACTCAACATTCTGAAGTTCCTCTACCACCAACAATCTAGTGTGGATGAAGAACTCCTTTTCCTCGTTTTTACCGCCTTGGTCGGCTCTCGGTAAGACTACGGTGGTGTCGTGTATGTTGGGAATCAAAAAGAGCAATAAAGATTCTTGATCCAGTGCTCTACTTAGGCTGCGCCTGGAGTCTGGTGCGTTCCCCACCAGCCCAGCCCAGAGTCTGTACGTTGAAAGCAATAGATGATGCCTGGAACATCAACGAATGTACATACATATTTTATATGCTTTTAAGGTTTAAATAATGAATAATCATCCCTTTAAACCTCTCCTTAGCAATACATCTACAACCCGGCTATTCTCAAATCGTCCATGTGTTTCTTTGCCCTGCTGACTGAGGGTGAGAGAGAAGGTTCAGGTCTTTCTGTTGGGTTATTAGGTGTATGCACATCATCATCAATTTCTGACGTTGTACCACTACGGCAAGTGCAGCCTCTAAGTTGTGATGTTTCTTTTATGAACATGAATGCAAGAAGTGCTGCGATTCTGCAGCACTTCTTGCCCCTGCGGGATAAATATATATGGGCCGAATTTTAAAGTGATGCCCCAATAACTTCCACTATGATGTTTTGCGCCGCTCATGGTACTAACTTTAATTCTTGCCGAACCATGAGCGTACACACCACTATATTTTCAGCAAAATCCCATGTCATTTTAATCACTGTTCAGCTCTAACTTAACCGTGTAATGCCCAACCAATGAAAACAATAGACAAAAATTCTAATGCTTCGTTACATTGTAGTTTGTGACTGAAACAATTAAAACTCGAAGAAATTTTCCACCGATCTCAAGCCACACATAAGAAAACACCGTCGCAAAACATGCAAAGCCAACTGGCATACACAGAACAACAAGTTACAAATAATAAAACCGGCCAAAGGAGGGTACGCTACTGACTCATAAAACAGATTCATCGAAGTTACCATAGCTAGATTACGGATAGGCCACTCACACGCGACACTCTCCCATCAGCTCATTGGTGCTCCAAGACCGTTGTGTAGCGGGTGTGTAGAGGGCCTCTCCGTAATTCACATTGTTATTATATGCAAAGCACTCCACACAACAAGATGCAAACATTTCCACAAATATACAGACAACACATCCGACTACAGCCAGTATTATTTCTAGCGGATGATCCCATAATTTCTGTGCAACACGCCTTTAAGTTTCTTAACGAAATCATCTTTTTACACCTCACTTCATATCACGCGTACTTTTCAACCTTATTTATTGCCACGCACAATCACAACATGGCCTTTTACACCGGACATCCGCATTGTCTTTTACTGATTTTACATTTGTTTTTCTTGAACAATATTAGAGTTTACGTACATCCTTCATACCAAACCACCGTTTTGGCGCTTTTTGCCGTAGTCGGCGTTGCGCCATAAACACCGAACTATCATTGTCGTTATTTGAAAGAATGTTTTAATCACCTGAATCAGATGCCTTTATATATAAAAACAGCCTAATTATGAACTGCCTGTTTTGAGCGTTTGATAATATGTTTTTGTTGTACAATAATGCTTAATGTTTGATTTATATATTTCGAAATCGTATTTTTATTTCCAAGTAACCAAGTGTTTCAGAAAGAAAGTCGATAATCCACTGTAGAAAACTTCCTCAAATAATTTGAAAAGAACTGCAAGGACAGGCATTGGAGGAAATTGATGTATTTTTTCGTGCTATAATTGATATATTTCTCTCTCTCTCTTTCTCAGTTTTAAATTTGCGTAACAAGGAAACAAACAAAGAAAACACGCGACCAGAGTGGGGACCTAACCCAAGCCTTTAAATTTGATCCCGAATGCCTTAAGCACTGGCTACCACCCCAAAGAGTCAGATACAGGTGTAGTAAATATAAATACCCCAGAAAGTGAAGGATAACACAGTCGCCTTGATAGCCGCATTGCTAATGCATTCAGGATAAATTTTCTGTACCCACTCTGGATAAAAGTTTCGTACCCACTCTGTGCGCCTGTTTTAATTTTTTTCTTTCATTGTTACGCAAATTTCAAATATGTAACTTCTAAATCTGGCAACGCGTAACTTCCGTATCGGCTTGTGACGTCAACTGCGGAGCATATAAGCGCCATCCTTCAGCCGCCTACTCTGGGTACGGCGCCGCATCTGGGATGGGTGACTCACGACCACTGATGTTACAGGTTAGTGTTATGAAGGGTGCTTCCTGTACTAAGTGTAGTCGCTCCTGTCTCATTGCGGTGTCGTGCCCACCAGAGTTTTGTGATATACTGAAGCGAGTGTTGTGTTTGCCGAAGAAGTTGTGTTCGCACGCCTTGAAAACATTGCTAATGCTTTCCGGTGACGTCGAGTCGAATCCGGGACCAATGAGTAAAGCTGAAGCTGATTCGTTTGCTTCTGCATTAGAAAAAATAAAAAAACTTGAAGCTGATTACGCCGTGACGCTGATTACGCCTGATTAGCACTGACGACTAAAAAGGAGATTGAAATATTTCATGCTAAAATCGCTGCCCTCAAGGCAACTCTTGCATTGCAATATAACGCCGAAGGATCCACTGGCAATGCCCTGCTGCAAGTTTCAGATCGGTTGACGGAAATCACATCTAGATGCGACGAAGCTGAAAAAAGGCAGCGGCGGTCTACTCTTCTGTTCTTTGGAATTGAAGATAGCGAAAAAGAGGAATAGGCCGAGGCCGAGAAAAAAATAATTAACACTTGCTCTTAACGACTCCAAATAACAACAACTAGTTCACAGTTTGAACGGGTTCACAGGATTGGCAAGTTCACCGAGGGAAAAAACCGACCAATAATTGCCAAACTAACCTTCTTCAAAGATAAAAATCAGATTTTGTCCTCTGCACGGAAACTAAAAGGTACGACGTATTTAATCGGCGACAATTTTTCTCCGGCGACGCGATAGGCCAGACGCAAATTGGTGGGCTTTGCGAAAACCCAAAACAAGGCTTTCAAAGTGTCAGTTGACAGGTTGCACATTGATCAAAAACATACGTCTAAGACATCAACACGGACGCAGTTGTGCTATCAAGCAGATAGCTAAAGTTGAACAAGTCCTTGCAAGATCCCAGTGTGACTTCACTTCATACCATTCCAACATTATCGCTATCATCTACTAATATCCGTAGACTAATGACGAAACCGGATTTGGTCTGTTCATTTCTAGATGACAGCGACTGCGACATACTTGCCCTTACTGAAACGTGGCTTACCCAGATATCACCGATAATGAAATTTTTCCCGATCATAACAACTTCGACATATATCGAAATGACCGTAAAAATAGGCGTCGCGGAGGTGTTCTTCTTGCAGGAAGAAAGTATGTGCAATCATACGCTATGAATGTTCACTCTGATTTAGAAATGATCTGGGTAGCCTGTGCTACGAAGTTCACCGCACTACTTATCGGAAATTGTTACCGGCCCCCTTATTGTTATCATTCATTTGTAAATGACTGCGCAATAGCATAACCCAGGCGACCAAGTTGTGTCGCACCGACGCCATTTACATTTTCGTGGACTTTAACTTTCCCGAAATAGATTGCATCCACTTGTCTTCCTCTTTCCGCAGTTCCAAGGAATTTATAAACCTTGCGTTAGATTTTAACCTATTTCAAATAGTGAACCAACCCCCACGCGGTTCTAACATCCTTCACCTAATTCTTACGACAGTTCCTGAAACAATAGGTACCGTTCTTAACATAGATGGTTCCAGCGACCACAGCCTCCTCCAAGTAAATCTTAACATTCCACTACCTTTCTCCGGCACCGAGCACAAAAAAATTCGGGACTATAGTAAGGCCAACTACAGCCACATTAACGCCGAAGTCGAAACGTTTTGCTCTGACACATTCCTACCATTTTTCGACCGTCGTTCAGTAGATGATAACTAGGTGCTGTACTGAGATAAGCTATGTGCACTAACTAATCAGTATGTCACTCTCATAAAAATGAAAAACGATAATCAAACCTGAGGTTTACGAAATCTCTCAGGCAAATTAGAAATAAGAAGCGTTTATACCACACAGCTAAACGCCATGACAGGCCCTCTGCACGGCCTGCATACAAAAACTTTACGAAAAACTACTGTTAGGCCGTAAAAATCTGCTAAACATAAATATTACTCTGTTGATCTACCTTCCCTCTTGAAACCAAATTCTAAGAAGTTCTGGACACTTGTTTCTCCTGAACAAAACGGCCAACAAATTTCTTTGCTAGATGACAACCATGTCCAACTTTCAGATAGTCATTGCACATCAGCATTCAACGCATTTTTATTATCCGGTTTCACCCTGGAAGACCATTCCGACGTACCATACGTTCACGAACTTGAAATTGCATACATGGAACCGATAAAAATAACGCCCGAGGGTATAACTCTTCTAGTTATTGACCTCAAGCCATCCACGTCAGCCGGCATTTACAACATCAATTCTAAGATTCTTAAAAACACCGCCTCCGTTTCTGTTGCAGTTTTGTATCACTTTTTCAGGCAATTGTTAGCGACAGGTTAACTCTCTTCTGACTGGAAAATTGGTAAAATTGTGCCTGTGTTTAAAGCAGGCAATAATCATTCACCCGAAAGTTACCGTCTAAATTCTCTTACATGTATATGCTTCAAACTTCTTGAACACATAATCGCTTCGCATGTTTTCCGACACTTAAAATCAAATACATTATTCTTTAGGAACCAACACGGATTCCGAAAGGGTTGTTCTTGAGAAACACAGCGGCTAGAACTATCAACTGAGCTGCATTTCAATATGAAAAGTAACCTTCAGACTGAGTGCATCTTTCTCAATTTTTCTAAAGCTTTCGATCATGTAGCCTATTGCCGTCTGATTTCTAAATTATCTGCCCTGAGATTAGGCTCTCTAACCCTATCTTGGGTTCGTAACTTTTTTCACTTCGTCAGCAGTTTACTGTAATTAAAAATTCGCCTTCCCCTCTTTTTCACGTAATCTCTGGCGTACCACAACGGTGCGGCCTCGGCCCCCTATTGTTCTTAATGTATATAAATGATCTGCCCAATAACATGTCATCCTGCATTCGAATTTTCGCAGATGATTGCTTAATATATCGTCCTATATCATCCTCCGGCCACCAAAGGACTCTACAATGCGACCTTCACCGCATGTTGACTGGTGTAACAAATGGTTATGTTCTTGAAAACGAAAAAAATGTAAAATATTCTCTTTTACGCGCAAACAAAACGTTTACACCCTCCGCTACAATATCTATATATCGGCACTGTCACAGGCATCTTCCTATAAGTACCTTGGTGTCCATTTCACACCCAATTTCTCCTGGTCTCACTACATCACAACAATTTGCGCGAAAGCTTCCAAGTCGTTAGGATATCTACTCCATAATTTAAATAGCTAGTGGATAAGGCGTTGCGCTGCTGAGCACGAGGTCGCGGGTTCGATTTCCGGCCGCGGCGGCCGCTTTTCCGATGGAGGCGAAAAGCAAAAACGCCCGTGTGTACGAGATTTCGGCGCACTTTAAAGATCCCCAGGTGGTCAAATTTAATCCGGAGCCCTCCACTACGGCGCGCCTCATCGCCTGCGTTGCGTCGGCGCGTTAAACCCTACAATCAATCAATCAATTTACATAGCTGTCCCACTCACGTCAGTCAACTAGCCTATCAAACCTTTGTCCGCTCACAGCTTGAATTTTTGGCTCCTATCTGGTCCCCTTATCAAAACTACTTAATAACATGCTTGAAGCGATTCATAATAGGGCGGCCCGTTTCATTTCACGCATTCATGACTATCACAGCAGCAAAACGCAAATTAAAAACAACCTTTCTCTTCAACCCCTGAGCACTCGTCGCGACATTTCTCTTCTTTGCCTCTTTCACAAATAAGTGTACACCAACCGACCCTTCCCACTTCACCTCAATGTTCCTTCCATTACTTCACGTAGGTTGCATAATCACTTAGGTTTCACGCGATTATACGAAGCACCTGATGCATGCAACTCATCTGCTGTTCCTCGCGCCTTACGTTTGTGAAATGGTCTTTCAGATAACATCGCATCTGTAGCAGATAATAATTCTTTCCGTGCGTTCCTGCTTACTCTCTTTTCGCAATAAGGTGTTACCACTGTTCTGCACATTCTTTTTCTTTTTTTTTCTGCCATGCCCTGTATGCTTGAACACCACAGAACTTGTCTTCGGTGTTGCAAAGCAGGTGATTTGTTATCTTTTTTTTTCTTTTTTTAGTGTCGCATTTTGTGCCTGATTATGATCGTTGCATACCGGAAATGTTTTCGGCGTATGGGCAAAGGTTATGCGTTTCTTTGATGATTTTTAATGGTGTGTTGTGAATATTACCAACTGTCATTGGTGCGCGTTGGTCGGTAAAGCCAGCTATCTTTGGTTCATGTCGCCTTCTAATACTATAATGATTGTACCTGTTTATTTGTCGCGTGTGCACTAGGAAATTGCCTTTTCGTTTTTCTTGTTATCGTCTGCTGACTTCAACTTATTTTGCAAACCTTGTCGCAATTCATTGTGCTGCTGTGCTTTGTAACGCGTGAATCAATTTTGTTTCATTTGCAACACTTCACCAATTACCCCCTTGTTAAATGCCTTTTTAAGGGACCTGTAAGGAATTTTAAATAAATATATAAATCAATAAATAAATGAATACCCGTAGCAAAAAAAGCCTAAATATTCCCCAAGGCCACCTTACGCGTTGGAGACTGCAAACCTATTTATAAATAAATATATATATGTATATATATATGTGTGTGTGTGTGTATGTGTGTGTAGCGAATCAGAATAGGCTATGAGGGGCTCGTTGAACGTAACACGGAAATCAGAGTTGGCAGTCAAAAAAACATTGAAAAACAAAGAAGATGATGTTGTAGGTCATTGAAACAGATAAAATATTTGGAAAGAAAGAAAGAAAGTGGAGATGCGAGAGGATGCGAGAGGATGCGAGAGGAAATGCGAGAGGAAATGTGATGCGAGAGGATGCGGTTCTGGTGGTTTTACCAGCCCGACGTGTGCCTGTGGCACTGCAAGAACCTTTTCGACAGGAGTTGGAGTGCCTGGAACGAGGCGGCATCGAAAAAGTGGACGAGCCAACTGACTGGCTGAGTCGATTCGTCATTGCGTGGAAAAAGGATGGCACCCGGCGTGTCTGCTTTCATCCTAGGCGCATAAACGAATGTCTTAAGCGCGAGAACTACCAGATGCCAAACCGGCAAGAAATCGAAGAGCTCGCGGGGGCGAAGTATTTTTTGCGGCTGGATGAGAACTCCGGATTTCAACAAATTCCCATCGACGAAGCAACGTCGATAATCTCCACATTCGGTACACCCTTTGGGCGTTACCGCTTTTTGATGCTACCATTTGGCATATCGTCAGCACCCGAGGTGTTTCAAAAGACTTTTAGTGAAATTTTTGATCGGGCTCTGGGTGTGCGCGTATATGTTGACGATGTCTTAATATGGGGACCCACTAAAGCAGAACACGACGCACGCCTTCCCAATGCCCTGCAGCTAGCAAGCCAAGCAGGCCTGACCTTTCTTCCACACAAGTGCAAGTTCGCGCTTCAGGAAGTAGACTTTCTAGGCGATGTTATCAGCCACAACGGTATAAGACCAAATACCGCGCTTAGTGCATCACTGGCCAAGATGCCAATCCCGTAGGACAAGGCAGCCGTACATCGGATGCTGGGCGTAGCAATCCATTTTGGAAAGTACATACCCCAATCTGGCAGATAAGACGAAGCTATTGCGCAGCCTTGTCAAGAAGGACACTGTTTTCGAATGGAGTGATAATCACAAAGCGGAGTGGAAAGGCATATGCGAGACACTCAGCAGTGCACCGTTGTTGGCACTCTTTGATGCGGCCAAGGAAACAAAAATTAGCTCAGATGCGTCAAAAGGTGGCCTTGGAGACGCTATTTCGCAACTTCACGGTGATAGCTGGCGTCCTGTCGCCTACGCGTCACGCGTTGTGACATAAAATGAACAAAGATACTCTCAGATAAGAAAGAAACAATGAGCATAACGTTTGGTTGTGAAAAGTTTCATCATTTTGTCTACAGCCGACAGATCACTATCGAGACCGAACACCGACCACTTAAAGCGATCGCGTCCAAAGGAATTGGGAATATGCCACCCCGCCTTCAACGTTTCTTTCGCTCTTGCTGAAATATGATTATGTGCTTCAGTTTGTCCCAGGAAAGGAGTTGCTGCTAGCCGACATGCTGTCGAGGTCACCCCCCTGCAACGCAGGCGACACTTCAGGATCGACAGAAGACGTAGACATTTATGCAATGGCCATGGTCTCGGACATGGTAAGCAAGAAAACATTTATTCGTCTGGTTGATGCTACTGCGAACGATGCTGATCTGCAGAAAGCACTGGCGTACTTGAGAGGAAGTGGTGATCTCGGTGGCAGTTTGAAGCCATTCGCTGCAGAACTGTCGACCATTCAAGGCATTTTGCTGAAGGGCACCAAAGTAGTTGTCCCTAAGTCGATGCGAGCAGAAATGCTGCAACGCATACATGAGGGCCATTTGGGCATGAACAAGTGCACAGCGGAGACTCGACTGTTGGTGTTCTGGCCTGGGCGCAACGGTGATATCGAGAAGATGTTGAAGGAATGCGCTGTATGCCGCAAGTACGCGTACAAGCAGCAAAGTGAGCCATATATTCTTAGACCAATACCGAACCACGCTTGGTACAGAGTCGGCGTCGATATCTTCCAACACGGCGGGAACTCTATCTGTGCGTCTTTGATGCGCTCTCCAGTTTCCCAGAAGTTGAACGATTAAGAGACACAACACCAAACACTGTGATTGACAGGTTGAGTTGCATCTTTGCGAGATACGGGATTCCGGTCGAAGTATGCAGCGACAACGACCCTCAGTTTTCTTCTCATGAATTTGCTCTTTTCGCATCCAGGTACGATTTCAAGCACGTGACGTCGAGCCCTGGATTCCCGCAGTCAAAAGGACTTGCGGAGAAAGGTTTCTAAGTGGTAAAAACAATATTGAAAAAAACGCAGGAAACCCATGACGACTTTTGGCTTGGCCTTCTTGGTTACCGTTCGACTCCGCTGGAAGATGGACGATCACCGGGTGAACTTTTACAAGGGAGGAGGCTGCGCACCTAACTACCACACTTCAGACGGCAGCCCAGATGCCGGGTTTTCAAGCGCAAGCAACGTGATCCCAGTAAGAGGAACCTGACAGACCTTAAGGAAAGGGGAGGTTGTGAGGGTTCTTGGGAAGGCATTTACCGGAAAAGGTAAAGTGGTAGGACTGACTGCGCCGAGGTCCTATCGTGTTGTTACCGAAGATAACCAAGTGCTCCGACGCAACCGCAAGCACCTGATGCCTACGCTCGAGCCGTTTCAGCAGATTCCGGTCGAAAGCGACGAGTCCGACCGCGAGGAGGGCCCGGACGTACAACCGCCACTGATGCCGCAGTCAATGGTCCTTCAACCGGCACCGCTGGAGCAAGACAGTCCGGTCGAACAACTCGCCAACCAAGATGCCTTGGCTACGACCAAAACTTTAACCAAGTGGATTCCATATATGCAACTAACCAGTGAAAAACAAGAGAAGATGTATCGTGCAAGCTGCGCATGCTCATTCAAACCTGCCGTGGCTATCAATGCAAGAAATTACAGCCACACGTGACTGTGTTCGGCATAGCTATAAAAGCACGAAGCTACAACCCATAAAGGCTTTTCCCTCCGTTCTGTCTTGACTAATACAATATATAAATATATATATATATATACATATATATATATATATATATATATATATATATATATATATATATATATATATATATATATATATATATATATAGCGAATCAGCAAATGGGAAATGAGGGGCTCCGTGAAATAAGACAGAAAATAATTTTTAGCAGTCAAGAAAACCTCGGGAAGCAAAGGGGAGGTAGTGGTGGGTCATAAAAAGAGATGAAGAATTTTTTGAGTCGAATAGAAAGTGGTGAAAACATGCCCGCCGGGTGGGATCCGAACCCACGTCCTCCAGAATACTGGTCTGGTGCGATGTGGTGCATCGGACCGGACCAGTCTTGTGGAGGTCGTGGGTTCGGATCCCACCCGGCGGGCGTTTTTTCACCATTTCTTTTCGACTCTAAAAATTCTTCATCTTTTCTATGACCCACCACAACCTCCCCTTTGCTTTCCAAAGTTTTCTTGACTGCCAACCCTTATTTTCTGTATATATATATATATATATATATATATATATATATATATTGGCACGAGAAAAATGAAACAGGAGAGTTTAATGGTGTAGACACACCGGGAGAAAACACACTAGGCCGCGATACTGTAGCACTGGCAAAACAGGCAGAACGCGTCTCGATCCTCTTCCTCGTCTTCCTTTCAGTCCTTTCATACCGGCGCTATTACGCACTGCGGCATTGCCCCCTCCCCCGAAAGGCATCGTCCCGTTGCTTTACAAACAGGTCCTTTAAAAGGAAAAACAAGAGAAATGACAGTTTCAGGCAACACCACAGTTGTCCGAGGTTGAGTTCAAGGAGCGTGATAAGGTTCCATTCGTGCAAAATGGACAACATGAGCTCGCATAGGGGCCTGCGGGGAACGCACTGTTCCTTCAGAAATAACCTCATAATTCACGTCACTCATCTGGCGCAAGACAGTGTATGGTCCAAAGTAGCGTCGCAGTAACTTCTCGGAGTGGCCTCGTCCACGAACCGGGGTCCACACCCACACCTGTTCTCCTGGCCGGTAAGTAACTTCTCTGTGCCGGAGGTTGTACCGCCGCGCATCACGGGTTTGCTGGTGTCGAATGCGCTGAAGTGCTAGCTGGCGTGGGGCTTCTGCGCGCTGAACGATTTCTTCAGCACCACAAGTGACATTGGCGCACCCTTCAGGAAGAAGCATCGAGTCGTGCATTGTGATGACATCCCGACCATATACTAAGCGGAAAGGAGAAAAGCGCGTAGTTTCTTGTTCCGCCGTATTGTAGGCGAACGTCACATATGGAAGGATGTCATCCCATTTACGGTGGTCTATGTCTACGTACATTGAAAGAATATCTGCTAGTGTCTTGTTTAACCGTTCTGTAAGACCATTAAACTGAGTGTGATACACGGTTGTTTTACGGGTCCTGTTGCAGCTAAGCTTCATGACTTCGTCAAGCAGTTGCGCAGTGAAAGCAGTTCCTCTGTCTGTGATGACTACCGTCGGGGCCCCATGGCGAAGTACAATGTTTTCAACGAAGAACTTCGTCACCTTTGTGGCACTGCCCTGGAAAATAGCTTTGGTCTCACAATAACGAATAAAATAATCAGTAGCGACAATTATCCACTTTTTGCCAGACGAGGACAGAGGAAAAGGACCCAAAAGCTCCGCCCCCACTTGTTGCAAGGGCACTTCTGGAGGATCTATGGGCTGCAGAAATCCCGCTGGCTTTGTCGGTGGCATCTTGCGCCTCTGAAAGTCACGACAGGTTCTAATATACCGCTTCACGCTCTCAGTCAGCTTCGGCCAGTAATACTTGAGGCGTATGCGCTCCAAGGTGCCGGAGAAGCCGAGATGGCCGGAGGACGGCTCGTCGTGACAGGCTTCCAGGATATCCTCAAGGAGTGTTTTGGGAGTGACGAGTAGGTACGTTGTTTGCGTGGGACCAAAATTCTTCCTGTACAGGATGCTGTCGAGGAGACAAAACGATGTACGGCAGCGTGCGAAAATTGGAGGTAACCGAGAGGTTTGCCCTTCGATGTAATCAATTAGGGGACTGAGCTCTGAATCATCTCGCTGCTCTTGAGCCAGAGCCATTGGGTTTTTGGCACCGAGGAAGCCGCCATCATCGTCTGCATCGGTTTAGTCCTGAGTAAAAGGGGCGCGAGACAAGCAGTCTGCGTCGCTGTGCATGCAGCCCGACTTGTACACTATCGTGACGTCGAACTCCTGTAATCGGAGGGTCCAGCGGGATAGACGCGCTGAAGGATCTTCCAGGTTCGCCAGCCAACAGAGGGAGTGATGATCCGTTGCCACTTTGAAAGGTCGCCCGTATAAATGTGGCCGGAATTTGGTGACCGCCCACACGACTGCCAAGCATTCTTTTTCTGTTGTGGAGTAGTTGCCTTCGGAGCGTGAAAGAGTATGGCTGGCATATGCTATTACACGCTCGACACCATCTTGCCAGTGTACAAGTACCGCTCCTAGGCCGATATTGCTTGCATCGGTGTGTATTTTCGTTTCTGCATCTTCATCAAAGTGGCCAAGGACAGGCGTGCTCTGTAACCGATTTTTGAGTTCGCCAAATGCTCCGGACTCCTCCAGGCCCCAACTGAAGGGAACGTCATTTCTCGTCAAACGGGTAAAAGGCTCCGCGATTTTAGAAAAATTCGGCACACAGCTCCGATAGTATCCACAGAGGCCCAAAAAGCGGCGGACAGCCCCTTTGTCAGTAGGAACAGCAAATGCGGCTACGGCAGCTGTTTTCTCTGGATCGGGAGGGATGCTTTCATCACTGACAACATGGCCTAAACATTTCAGTTCCTTGTACCCAAAGTGGCACTTTTCTGGTTTGAGAGAAAGTTGCGCAGAACGAATGGCTTGCAGAACTGAATGGAGTCGCGCTAAGTGCTCTTCGAAAGATTCAGAAAACACCACCACGTCATCTGGATAGACAAGGCATGTCTGCCATTTGAGGCCAGATAAAACAGCGTTCATCATTCTCTGGAACGTTGCAGAAGCGGTACACTAGCCGAATTGGAGCACTTTAAATTCGCAGAGCCCGTCTGAAGTAATGAATGCGGTTTTCTCGCTGTCTTTTTCGTCAACCTCGGTTAGCCAATATCCACTGCGTAAGTCAATCGATGAGAAAAACGTAACATGGCGGAGGCGATCTAAAGAGTCATCGATACGCGGGAGAGAGTACACATCTTTTTTTTCTCCTTGTTCAGTTTCCTGCAATCCACACAGAAACGGAGCGTACCTTGTTTCTTTTCTACGAGGACAACAGGTGATGCCCACGGACTCGTTGATGGTTGTATGACGTCGTCGGCGAGCATTTCTTTCACCTGCCGGCGAATCGAATCCCCTTCCTTTGCCGAAAATTGGTAAGGGTGCTGGTGTATGGGTCGCTCGTTTTCGTCGGTTATGATACGATGTTTTGTTATGCTGGTCTGCCGTACTTTTGATGACGTACCAAAGCAATCGCTAAAAGAGTGTACAATCTCGAGAAGCTGCCGCTGTTGTTTTGCTGTCAGGGTGGGGTTCCCGTCAACCATTGTAGTTCTTGAAACATGAGTTCAGGTGGATGACTCCACTAAACTGTGCAGCTTGAGACCGTGGCTGACTTCTTCGAAGTAGGCGATGGCTGTATGGAATTGCAGATGCTGCTGTTCTGCGCTGAAATTCGTCAAGAGAATTCCGGTTCACCCGTTAATAAGGTTAACCAGGCCACGGGCGTGGCAAATTTGCCGAACGAGGAGAAGCGAACCGTTTTGCTCCGCGATGCCACAATTGGCCGGTGCTCGCTGACATTCAACGGTGACAAACATGCTGGCTTGAGGCAACAGCGTCACGTTGTCTTCGCAGATGCGGATTGCCGATCTTGACTGAGCCTTCTCGTCGTACCGTGTTTGTGGGGCAGAAAATGTGACGACCAGCTCCCGTAGGTTTATGATTGCGCCGTACTCGCGAAGGAAGTCCAGGCCAAGTATAAGCTGCTTTGAGCATTCATGCGGCACAACGAAACAACCGGTAAAGGTCATACCGCGACTTTTCATCCTCGCAGTACACATGCCAATGGGCACCACGAGGTGACCGCCCGCTGTACGGATTGGCGAGCCATTCCAGGGTGTTGTAACCTTCGGAAGCTTTGCTGCGAGGGAGCCATTTATGACAGAATAATTGGCACCAGTATCGACTAGAGCCGTTACTGGGTGATTATCGACGAATACTGGAATGTCGGCGGAAATTATTTTATTTTCATCAAAGTTTGTTATCTGGGTCGGGTGCGCTAAAGGAGGCTCTGGACCTTGATAAGCAGCGGCCTTGCCACCGGAGGTCGCAGGCTTCAGTTTCCCCGACGTGGGCTGAGGGACCTGTTCCGAGTCTGGTCAGAACTGAGGGGACGGCCAGGCGAGGAGTAGCGTCGGGGTGAGGGAGACCTGGATTGGTGCACTACTCGAGGTGTTGAGGGTAGCTCGTTCACGGCCAGGTACTCCTGAATTTCCTGTGGTCGTTCTCCATAGCGCGGTCGCGGCGCATCCAGCGAAAACCCACTGAGCCCCATTCGGTGATAAGGGCAGTGGTGAATTACATGACCGTCTTCTCCACAATGGTAGCACAGGGGCCGGTTGTCAGAAGTGCGCCACAAGGCCGCTTTGCGTTCCAGGCGTTTTGATTCGTAGCAGGTCGCAGGGACGCGCTGAAATGGCTGTGGGAAAGCAGGCCGAAACACAGGCGCTACAGGAGCAGGAGTGAGGACCACATCAGTATAAGCTGACACTAGACGTGTCACGGGAGCTGCGGTGCGCAGCACATCCGTGTAAGTTGGAACCGACCGTTCGACTTCAGATCTTGGCCGTTCCACCGCTCGGCGCACCTCTTCACGGATAACTTCGGCAATGGTAGCGACGGTTGGCTGGTTGCCTCCTCGCTGTAGCAGCTGCAGTTCTTCGCGCAGAACGCTACGCACAAGTTCCCGGAGGGATCTCATGTCGTCAAATGGTGATCCGCAACCGGCAATATTCACTTGACGTCGATACTGCATGGCGCGTCGCCACAGCGAGCGTTCCATTGTGGACGCCTCTCATACGAATTCGGCTACTGTCGTAGAAGGGCTTCGATCAAGTCCAGCGAAAAGCTGTTTCTTGACACCATGCATGAGGTGGCGCACCTTCACTGCTTCACTCATTTCGCGGTGGGCGCGCCTGAACAAAAACGACATGTCTTCCACAAACATGGCCACGCTCTCATTTGGCTTCTGAGCCCGGGACTGAAGAGCCTGCTCTGCCTTCTCTTTCCGCTCCTCGCTGCCGTAGGTGTTCAGCAACCTACGCGGGAACTCTGGCCAGCTGGTCACCTTGCGCTCATTATTTACGAACCATATTCGAGCGGACTCTTCCAGCGAAACGTAAACGTGGCGGAGCTTGCGATTGTCGTCCCAGTCATTAAACTCGGCTACGCGATTGAAATCGCCCAGCCAGTCCTCCACGTCCTCATAGGGTTCTCCGTGAAACGGCCGTGGTGTGCGTGGTATGTGAAAAACCACCGGCGAGGTGGAACCGCTGCACTGGGTGGTTTGGCTGGCGGTGCTGGTCATGACGGCCCTTGTTCGAGTTGTAAGACAGCCGAATTCGGGTTCAAGGCCTCACAGGTGGCGGCTCACCTTGTGGATGGGTGTTGTGTCCACTCAGCTTGGTTTGAAGGCGACGGTCTCTTTGGGGTCGAAGTGCAGGGGTTGGTACCCCGCGCACTCCACCAAAAATGTCACGGGAAAAATGAAACAGGAGAGTTTAATGGTGCAGACACACCGGGAGAAAACACACTAGGCCGCGATGCCGTAGCACTGGCAAAGCAGGCAGAACGCGTCTCGATCCTCTTCCTCGCCTTCCTTTCAGTCCTTTCATATCGGTGCTATGAAGCACTGCGGCAATATGTATATAAGTAGATATCTATATATATATACATATATATATATATATATATATATATATATATATATATATATATATATATATATATATATATATATATATATATATATATATATATATATATATATATATATATATATATATATATATTTATATATATATATGTATATATATATATATATATATATATATATATATATATATATATATATATTGTAGTGGGGTTTATTTAGACAGCCGACGAGGAACCGAGGGGATCAAGCGACGGAGGCAGTAGAAGCTCGAGCAGCCGAAGAAGCAGGGCAGTCAGCACTGAACACGATCACGCTGCGAACGCTGCGCGCTTGATGCGTGGGGATTGTCCTGCTTCAGCTTGGATTTCGGCCTGACCTTTCATCCCTTGACCCGGACCTCTCTTCTTCGTTACAATTACCCCCGGGTGACAAGGAGCCATCCTGGCGACTTCATGGCGAGGGTGAGACGATGGGCTCGTGGTAGGGCTTGAAACGGTTGGCGTGGACAGTCTCGCAGCCACGGCGACGAAGGTCGTCAGATGGTGTGAGCGGCTCGACGACGTAGTTTACTGGTGATGCGCCCTCTATGAAGCGATACGGGCCATGATATTTGGCGAGGAACTTAGAAGACAGGCCTGGCGTTGTAAGCGGTATTCATAGCCAAACGAGAGATCCAGGAGGAAAGAAGGCGGAGATGACCCACCTTGATCGTGTTGGTACTTTTGGCGACTTTGTTCACTGGACGTGAAGGAACGTGCTAACTGGCGACATTCTTTAGCGTATCGCGCTATATCGGAGACGGGCTTGCATTCCGAGTCATCGGGGCTGTATGGGAGGTTGGTGTCCTTGGTGCATGAGGGCTGGCGTCCGTAAAGAAGGAAAAAGGGAGAAAACCCGGCGGTGGTGTGCGTTGCGGTATTATACGTGAAAGTAACGAATGGAAGCACCACGTCCCAGTTAGAGTGGTCCGATGCTATGCACATGAAAAGCATGTCCCCAAGCGTGCGATTGAATCGTTCCGTCAAACCATTTGTCTGCGGGTGGTAGGAAGTACACGTCCGGTGAACAATCTTGCATTCACTGAGGAGAGCTTCCAGAACTTCGGACAGAAAGACGCGTTCTCTGTCGCTGCGAAGCTCCTTGGGGGAACCATGACGTAGGATGAAGTGATGAAGAAGGAACAGGGTGACGTCGCGTGCCGTAGCGATGGGAAGCGCGGACGTTTTCGCGTAGCGCGTAAGATGGTCTACGGCGACGATAATCCACCTGTTCCCAGAAGGCGTGAATGGTAATGGTCCGTAAAGATCAATTCCAACCCGGTCAAAGGAGCGCGAAGGGCACGGTAGAGATTGCAAGTCTGCTTCAGGAATTGGATGGGGTAGCTTGCGTCGTTGGCAGGCCTCACAGCCACGGATGTACTTGTGCACAAAACCATACATTCCCTTCCAGTAATACCACTGACGAAGCCTAGCGTAAGTTTTTAGACGCCAGCGTGGGCGGATTGGGGGTCAGCGTGGAAAGCTGCACATATTGTCACGAAGACAAGGACGCTGCAGTGGTGTTGAATGAGAAACACGTTTATTGGAGCGAACTTGTGCTCCCCTAACAACTCAAAAGAATACAGAGGCGGCGAAGCAGCGGTCAACAAAGTGACTTGCACAGGCGAGTGTCGTCGAATCGAATGCCCCGGCGTCCGCACTGCAGGCTTTTTATCTTTTGGCGCGCGTGGTTCTCGAAACGTCGATTCGCATCGAGAACATAGTAGATCCAAGAAGATTATTCTGGGCTGTTCACGTTAGATCGGAATGCTCTCCCTATCACAACAGATAACACATGCGGCACAGAAAGAAAGAATGGAACACGCGCTTCCCTTGGCGCAGAGATAACACAGACCGGCGCAGCCGGGCGGTAAAAGCAAAACACAAATAAACAAACCCAATGTATGGTTCGCGGCATTACTCCCCCCTCTAAGAGTGCATCGACCCGATGCTAACATAAGCGACAGTCCGAACAAATGAAAATAAAAGTTCGTCATCGTCCGTAGAAAGGTTTTAAGCGAACCACGTGGACGACTTCAGGCCGCGTGCGTCGTCGTGATGTGCCGGAGTCACCATCGGGGATCACTTCGTAGGTAAGTTGGCCAACACGTCGTAGAATCTGGTAGGGTCCGAAATACCGTCGCAGGAGCTTCTCACTGAGTCCGCGTCGTCGGATGGGAGTCCAAACCCACACACGATCCCCTGGTTGGTACTCGGCGTCTCGGCGTCGGAGGTTGTAGCGGCCCGCATCCACCAGCTGCTGGTCCGTTATACGAACTCGAGCGAGCTGGCGGGCCTCCTCCGCACGTTGAAGATATCCGTGGACGTCGGCGTTGAGGTCGTCGTCTTCTACGTGCGGAAGCATGGCGTCGAGCATCGTAGTCGGCCTTCTACCGTAGACAAGCTCGAACGGCGTCAGCTGTGTCGTCTCCTGGATAGCCGTGTTGTACGCAAACGTGACATACGGGAGCACTTCGTCCCAAGTCTTATGTTCAACGTCAACGTACATTGACAGCATATCTGCGATTGTCTTGTTCAGACGTTCTGTTAGTCCGTTCGTTTGGGGGTGGTACGCCGTCGTTCTTCGGTGATCCGTGTTGCTGTAGCGTAATACTCCTTGCATCAGCTCCGCAGTAAATGCCGTTCCGCGGTCTGTGATTAGTACTTCCGGGGCTCCATGTCGCAGCACAACTTGGCTTATAAAGAACTTCGCCACTTCTTGTGGAGTCCCCCTCGGAAGAGCGGCGGTCTCTGCGTAGCGCGTCATGTAGTCTGTCGCTACGACAATCCACTTGTTCTGTGATCGTGACGTAGGGAACGATCCTAAAAGGTCCATTCCAATCTGTTGAAATGGTCTCGATGGGACGGCGATCGGTTGCAGAAGTCCGGCGGGTCTTGTCGGCGGCGTTTTTCGTCGCTGGCAGTCACGGCAGCTCCGGACGTAGTGGGTGACGTCAGAGGTAAGGCCGGGCCAGTAGTACCTCGCCTTGATTTTTCCCATAGTGCGGGCTGTGCCCAGATGTCCGGAAGACGGGTCGTCGTGGCACGCTTCCAAAATTTCGTCACGAAGGTCCGCGGGGATGACGAGAAGGTAATTCGCTCTTGTTCCGGGGCTGAAATTCTTCTTCACAATGTGCCGTCTTTTTTCTTTACGAGTACGACGGGCGCAGCCCAGGGGCTTTTCGATGGCTGTATAATGTCATCGCTCAGCATGTCGTCGACTTGAGTCCGGATGGCTTCCCGTTCGTGTGAAGAGACGCGGTACGGTGACTGTCGGGTAGGTCGGGCTCCATCTTCGGTTATTATTCGGTGCTTCGCTAGAGGGGTCTGACGTAGTTTTGCGCTCGACGAAAAACATTCGCTATAGCGACGCAGCAAAGCCAATAATTTTTTCCGTTGTTCTTGCGGTAGCGCCGGATTCACGTCGAATGGCTGCGGGAGCTTGAATGTTTCTACGGGTGTGCGTTCAAAGTCGGCGACTGCGATCACATCACTTGCTTCTTGCGTTTCTTCGAGGAACGCAATTGCAGCTCCCTTGTTTAAATGCTGGTACTCTTCGGTGAAATTAGTGACCAAAACGTGAGATTGGCGTTGCTTAAAGTGCGCAATGCCTCTTGCGACGGAGACACCGCGGTCGAGAAGCAACCTTCGATCACTCTCTACGATAGCGTCGATGTCAGAAGCAGCATCCTCACAGTAGACGGCGATCATCAAGCTTGCGCGGGGTGGCAGGGTGATGTGATCGTCGGCGATCCTGACAGCAGCATGGTGATCGGGGTTCGGCTGCGGCGTCGTGGAGTGATTGGAGGAAAATGTTATCGACTTGGTCTGCAGATCAATTATTGCACCGTTGTCCGTCAAAAAGTCCATTCCGAGAATCACGTCGCGGGAGCAGTTAGGCAGAACGACGAACGCCGCAGGGTACGTTGTGCCGTCTATGGTGACGCGTGATGTGCACGTTCCACTTGGCGTCACGAGGTGGCCTCCTGCTGTGCGTATGTGCGGACCGTCCCATCTGGTCATAACTTTCTTCAGTTTAGACGCAAATGGTCCGCTCATTACCGAATAGTCAGCTCCCGTGTCTACGAGGGCGACTACGTCAAAGCCGTCGATGGACACCTTGACGTCAGATGCAGTCGTCCTCGAGTTGCGGGTTCGTCGGGGCGTCGTATCTCTGCTTGTACGTGTTGATGGTCGGGCACTGTGCATCGTCGTTGTCGTCGTCTTCTCAACGGACGTCTTGGTCAGGTCGGGTACGCGTCGCGCCGTGTAGCTGTCGTCGTGTTCAGGAGTCTCGTTAGGGCTAGGTCGGGTCGTCGGGATGAGGGCATGTCGTGAATGATGGTCTTCAGCGAGTCGCTGCGTCGTTGGAGGGTTTTCATTTTTCCGCCGTTGTGCAACTTTACCTCCCGAAGTTGCTGCTTTTAGTTTCCCCCGCGTGGGCTGGGGGACCTTCCACGTGAGAAGTCAGCAGTGCTGCGGCGGTTTGGTGACTGAGACGGGTAGGGCGACGGTGAACGGTTGAAGCGGGCTGGTCCTCGGTTGGTGTTGGAGAGGTATTCTTCGATCTCAGCAGGGCGCTGGCCGTATCGGGGGCGTGGGGCGTCGACGGAGAACCCTCGCAAACCGAGCCTCTTGTAGGGACAGCGACGGTAGATGTGGTCGGCCTCTCCGCAGTGGTAGCACAGCGGGCGATTATCGGGCGTTCGCCACACGTCGGTCTTCCTTGGCGTCTGGTATTGGTCTACAGGGCGTCGGGCGGGCGGCGTTGGACGGCGGTATGGCTCAGCCTCTTGACGACGGGTTGGAGCAGGGCGGGGTTGACGAACAGCCGAGGAGTAGGTCATGGCTTGTGGTTCGCGGGGTGCTTCCGACGGCGTAGAAGTTCCCAGTGCGTTTTGGACTTCTTCTCGGATTACGTCGGTCAGGGAAGCCACTTGAGGTTGCGGCGTCGTTGGAAAAAGCTTCCAAAGCTCCTCCGTGACCACTGCTCGGATGGTCTCTCGCAATGTATCGGAGCTTCCATTTGCAGCACCGATGGTCTCCGAGAACAGCGCGTTGACAGGGCGGTCGTACTGCCTGGTTCGAATTTCTAGCGTCTTCTCCATCGCGGCCGCCTCAGACGCGAATTCGGCCACTGTCTTCGGAGGGTTACGGACTAGACAAGCAAAAAGCTCTTGCTTCACTCCTCGCATTAGAAACCTGAGCTTCTTTTCCTCTGTCATTTCAGGGTCCGCACGACGAAAAAGTCGCTTCATCTCCTCAACGAAAATCACGACTCCTTCGTTGGGGTGCTGCGTTTGAGTTTCAAGCAAAAGCGCAGCTCGCTCTTTTCTCACCAGGGTAGTGAAGGTCTTAAGGAACTCCCTCTTGAATTGAGTCCAGTCGGTCAAAGAGCTCTCATGGTTCTCGAACCAAGTTCGAGCAGCATCTTCTAAGTAAAAGAAGACATGCCGGAAAGTTTCTTCATCGTCCCACCTGTTGAAGATGCGGACGCGCTCCAACTTCTCCAACCATTCTTCGGGGTCTTCTGCGGGGGCTCCCCGGAACGATGGCGGTTCTCGGGGCTGCTGCAGGATGATTGGCGACGTTGTTTCTTGCACCATGGTGTTGGTTGCAGCGTTCCTTCTCTTGGGCCCTTCTGGCAGAAGACCGAACTCGGGCGGTAAATCTTGCAGGCGGGGGCTGGCTCTTGTTGGACTGGCTTGGCGGCTTTTCGAGGTTGTAGTGGGCATGAAGGGTGCGTACCCAGCACCTCCACCAGATGTCACGAAGACAAGGACGATGCAGTGGTGTTGAATGAGAAACACGTTTATTGGAGCGAACTTGTGCTCCCCTAACAACTCAAAAGAATACAGAGGCGGCGAAGCAGCGGTCAACAAAGTGACTTGCACAGGCGAGTGTCGTCGAATCGAATGCCCCGGCGTCCGCACTGCAGGCTTTTTATCTTTTGGCGCGCGTGGTTCTCGAAACGTCGATTCGCATCGAGAACATAGTAGATCCAAGAAGATTATTCTGGGCTGTTCACGTTAGATCGGAATGCTCTCCCTATCACAACAGATAACACATGCGGCACAGAAAGAAAGAATGGAACACGCGCTTCCCTTGGCGCAGAGATAACACAGACCGGCGCAGCCGGGCGGTAAAAGCAAAACACAAATAATCAAACCCAATGTATGGTTCGCGGCAATATTTCGGCTCGTAGATGACGTGGTATTACGAGCAGCGATTTACTTCTGTCAGACATATTGTTGCGACGGTATAGAAGACCTTCCCGCACAGAGAAATGAGCTGCTTGCCGTCGTAGTGTTCGAGGTTGGGAGGTGGCCGTCGGGGCGGTAAGGTACGTTATAATAGAAGAGACCCAAGGGTCTTGTTGCTGGCGAAGGGTCAGGTCAGTAAGCGTGAGCGTCGAGACGATGGACTCCGGTGAATCGGGGCACGTCGTCGAATCTGGCAGAGGCGAGCGAGAGAGGGCATCGGCGTCAGAGTGTTTGCGCCCTGATCTGTAAACGACGCGAATGTCGTATTCTTGCATATGTAGGGCCCAACGCGCAAGCCGTCCCGTGGAGTCTTTGAGAGACGACAACCAACATAGGGCGTGGTGGTCGGTGACAACGTAGAATGTGCGACCATATAACTTTCCCAAGGCCCAAACAATTGCCAAGCACTTTTTTCCGTTACGGAATAACTGGACTCCTCTTTCGTGAGGGTCCGGCTGGCGTATGCAGCGACGTATTCCGGGTAACCAGACTTTCGCTTTGGGAGAACAGCACCGAGGCCGACACCACTGGCATCCGTGTGCACTTCGGTTGGGGCGTGGGTGTCGTTTTGGTGCAAAATGGGTGGTGACGTCAATAAGCGCCGTAAAGTAGAAAAAGCCTCGTCACACTCTGGCGACCACGAAGTTATTCCTTTGTCGCTGCCCAGTAGTCTTGTTAGGGGCACTATTATGGAAGCGAAATTTCGGACAAAGCGGCGGAAAGAAGAGAAAACCGAGGGAAGATATATATATATATATATATATATATATATATATATATATATATATATATATATATATATACATATATATATATATATACATATATATATACATATATATATACAGGGTCTTGATTGGTGAAATTGGTTTATTTACAGTGAAGTGACTCAGGAACAGTCAAGCGAGCAGATCGTGAAGCGCCAGCCACAGTCACTACCTTAACCTGCTCTTGTACCAAAACCACAGCGGTATTAGACAATTTTTTCGTTAGAAGCCCGGGAGATATCCCTCGTAGTGACTGCACGTAACACTTCCACGGGGCCAGACGAAGCTTACCGAGCGAGTTAAACTTTTTGCGGTTGCGAAGGCTTCAGGCGGGTGATGGCTTCAGGCGGGTCAGTATTGACGCCTACTATTTCCCAGCCTATGAACTTCCGCAACTTTTCGCACGCGCTACTTCTAGCGCAACCCCCACTTACTACTCAGCTGAACAGTCGACCTCGACGCCTTCAAGCCGACATCCCTTTTCTCCGCTTCACTGCTCCGTTCCCCCGATGCGCCCACGTGCCAACCGCGCAACGGAGGCAAACTAGAGGCCGCAGGTCCGGAGGCAACAACTGCGCCAACATAAAACTGCTCAAGTCCTCCATTTTCACCTAACAATGTGATTGACGTTACCGTAGAAGGTCCTTCCGCAGTCGCTCTTATCGATACTGGTGCCGCTGTGTCTGTAATACGTGAAAGTCTTTGTCGTTCCTTGAGAAAAGTCAACATTCCTCTTTCTAGCCTCACCCTCCGGACCGCGAATGCTCAAGACGTGAAACCATTGGCCACGGGCACCGCCAGAAGTACAATCCAGCAAAACGTCTTTATCATCTTGTTCATCGTTTTGTCCTCCTGTTCGCACGATATCATCCTCGGTTGGGACTTTTTGTCACGACATCACGCTATCATTCGGTGTGCTTGCGCTGAAGTTGGACTTTTCCCATTTGCCGACATCGCTATCCCCGAACGTACTGCCAAATTGATTGCCACCGATGATACCGACATTTCGCGGGGCCCCCGAGTGCTTGTTTCGGTGTCTTCTGACTGTCTGTCGTACCCCACCGTTTTTTACGCCGTTGACACTCTTCAGCGCACGGAATTGTTTGCCGCCACCTTTCGCGGTCCTTGAAATTCGCTCTGGTCTCGGTACAATCCTCGTTTCAAACCTGTCTACATGCCCCGCCACACTGCTTCGCAGTGAATGTCGTGTCCGCGTCGAGCCAGTTGACGATCACCTTATTGTCTACGCATCCGAAAGCGCTTCATCACTGCACCTCGCCGCACTTGGGCCTAGTGTGAACTGTGACTTCGATGCCTTTTTACGTTTCCTCGGCGACGCTTTAGCTCCTGCGCAACGAGACGAGCTTCTGGCCCTTCTACATCATTTCTGAGACTCTTTCGATGCCCAACGCGTCGAATAGGGCTGGGCATGCAGTGTTTCGCACCATATTGACACCGGATCTCACGCACCCCTAACACAGCGGCTATACCGTGCGTCGGCCACTGACCGCCAAGTCATTTGTGAGGACGTCGCGGACATGCTCAAGCGCGACGTTGTACGCCCTTCGACAAGCCCCTGGGCCTCTCCCGTAGGACATGTCACAAAAAAAGATGGCTCAATTCGCTTCTGCTTGGACTACCGGCGCCTAAACAAGATCCTGAGGAAGGACGTCTGTCTATCTTCCTCGCACATACGATGCCCTCGATTGCTTGCAAGGAGCCGAGTTCTTCTCTTCTCTGGATTTACGGTCCGGCTATTGGCAAGTTTATATGGCAGAATCGGATCATCTCAAAACAGCCTTTGTCACACCTGGCGGGCTGTACAAATTCAACCATATGGCCTGCGTGCTTTGCAATGCGCCAGCAACCTTCGAAAGGATGATGGACAACATAATGCGTGGCCTGAAGTGAAAAAACATGCTTGTGTTACGTAGATGACATAGTCGTGTTTTCCCCTGATTTTGCGATGCAACTCACCAGCCTCGAACAAGCGTTAACTTGCCTTTCCACAGCCAGCCTGCAGTTAAACTTGAAGAAATGCCGCTTTGCAGCTCAAAAACTTACTCTTCTAGGCTACGTGGTGTCAAAAGACGGTGTCCTTCCTCACCCATCAAAACTTCGCGCCGTGGGGAAATTTCCCAAACCGACGACAATGAAATAACTTCGCAGATTTATGACTGCTATTACTTCTGTCGCTTTGTTCGCAATTTCGCCACCATTATTGCGCATTTGACGAAGTTCTTGGTTGTAGCAACGAGATCGGCGATTGGTCACCCGCCTGCGAGAACGCCTTCATTATGTTGCGCAGCCTTCTTGTTTCCTCACTGGTACTGCGACATTTTGATCCCAGCGCTCCCACGAAAATTTATACCGGTGCCACCGGTGTGGGCCTGGGCGCAGTACTCCCGCAACGCAAGGCCGGATTCGAAAAGTACACCTTCGCTTACGCCAGCCGTACCCTTAAAAAAGCCGAAGTCAACTACTCCGTGACCGAAAACGAAGGTATTGCGATCGTTTCGGCTATTACGAAATTTCGCCCGTACCTCTACGGACGCCCATTCGACGTGGTGACGGACCACCACGCCCTTTGTTGGCTCTCGTCGCTAAAGGATCCGTCTGGCCGCCTCGGTCGATTGGCCCTACGGCTGAAAGAGCATGACATACGAGCGGTACACAAACGCAGACATACACAAAACGCAGACGCCAATTCTAGGTCTCCTCTACCATCCGACGCTGAAGAATTATCTTCTTTAGAGTACACTCTGGCGCCCCGAGATATCACCGACATGGCTGCTGAACCGCGAAATAATCCGTGGATCGCTTCCATTGTGGAAGTTTTGTTCTGTTCATCGCCAGCAGCCGCGCCCCGCTCTCTCCGCCGCCGGGCTGCCCAATTCTCTGTCCATAACCAACTTCTTTACTGCCGAAACTATTCGTCCGAAGGTCGCAAATGGCTCTTGGTCATCCCTCATCATTTACGCGTGCACATCTGTTCTTCGTTCCACAGTGACGCGCAGTGTGCCCACGGAGGTGTCCTGAGGACATACCGAAGACTTCGCCTCCGTTTTTAGTGGCGAGGCACGTACACCGTCGTCACAAAATATGTTCATTCCTGCACACACTGCCAGTGCCATAAGTCCCCCCCGCGATCAACAACGAGCGAACTGCAGCCTCTGCCGTGCCCTGCCCGCCTCTTCGATAAAGTGGGCATCGACCTCTACGGGCCGTTGCCGTGAACATCCAGAGAGCACCGCTGGATAATTGTTGCGGTAGATCATCTCACGCAATACGCTGAAACAGCAGCCCTTTCTGCAGCCACAGCCCGTAACGTGGCGTCCTTCCTCCTTCATCGTTTCATCCTTCGACACGGAGCGCGCCAAGAGCTGCTGAGCGACAGAGGTCGCGTATTTTTATCGAAAGTTATCAAAGCGCTGTTGGCCGAGTGTAACATCGTTCACCGCACTACCACAGTGTACCATCCGCAAACGAACGGCTAACCAACGATTCAACCGCACTCTGGGAGGAATGCCGTCTATGTATTTTTCATCAGACCATTCAAACTGGGTTCAGGTCCTTCCGTTCATCACGTACACGTACAATACCGCAACGCAGTCGACTACCCAATTTTCACCTTTCTTCTTCCTCTACGGACGCGAGCCGACCTGCACGCTGGACACGGTACTTCCATACCACACTGATCCCACCGAGTGCACACCGATTTTCCAGAGTTAGCAGTTTGCTGAGGAATGGCGCCAGCTCGCTCCTTCATTCACTTCTAAACACCAGCATGAAGAGAAAGCTCGAATTGACGCGTCCAGTGCTCACGCAAATTCTTTCACGGCTCCCTTGTTTGGCGTTGGGCGCCACGTCCCGTCCAGGTCTCCCCGAAGCTTACATCAAAATACCACGGTCCTTACCGTGTTATCAAAAGCACTTCGCCAGTGAATAATACCGTCGAACCAGTTATGCCCTGATAGGATCTTCGGCGCCACGGCTTTGAGACTGGGAATCTTCACCGACTCAAGCCCTACTATGATCCGCTGAACCAATCGTCACAATAGGTCGCCAGAATGGCTCCCTCTTTTCGCCAGGGGTGATTGTAGTGAAGAACTTTAACATCAGCAGATGGACACTTTTCCAGTGGGTATGTCCTGTCATAACATCACAGTTGGTGGACAATCTTTCGATAAGGTTATGTGCCATGCAGCACTTTCGGAAGGGGACAAAGTGTGTCCTCGCACACCTCGAATCCTAAGCCCCGATTTCCGTCGTCCGTTCGGACACGTGACCGTTTCCAGGTGTTAATAAACGTCACCACACAATATATTGCGTTATATATAAATATATATATATATATATATATATATATATATATATATATATATATATAAACCTAGAGAAAGATAAACTCACAAAGTGCCACAGGAATAGTATAAGTAAACAGTCGGACGAACACATTTCGTATATTGGTTTGCAGAAAACTCTCAGAAGGAGCGGAAAATGTTTCGCAAATGGAGAGTGTGCCTACAGTCGGGCTACGAATATGTTACAACAACAACAAACCCCCCAAAAAAAGAAAGGGGGGGGGAGCGAGAGAGAGAAAAAGGGGTCGGGTTAACAAAACAGCGTTCAAGGTTGCACCATGAAGGGTCAACGTATGCCACGCGGGCTGCAAGTTCAGACAATGCGGGAAACTGGACCTCCGCTGTTTCAAAAGAAAGGGAAGAGTATACAGTAAGGTATTCAGTGGCTTGGGAGACTGGGTGGGGCGGAATCGAAGGTGGGTGTGCCCCACGCGGATGAAGAGAACAGATAAGGGGCACAAAAGAGCATTTCACAGAAGCTAGCAACTGAACAAGAAATAGGTAGGGTCACAAAATGTTAAACATGAATAGATCACAAAGAGTTAAACATTGTTAAGTGGTGGTGGGAACGACGCCTCCTTCCCCAGGACAAATGGCATTGTTGAGGCGCATTAGGCTAATAAAGCTGCTGTATTAGGAGAGTTTCTGCGAATTCTGATGGGAAACTCGAGGGTAGGAATAATTACATAGTTATAAAAAATACAAAGCTGCCATTTTAAATCGAGGGATAAACACGTTAGTTTTCCGTAACTTTCATTATTTCCAAGTGTGGTTGACCTAATCTTATAAATGAGATAAGATTCCCGAACCTCGCGGTCGTGGTGCGTTTTGAAGGAGGATTCTAAAATTGTTGCTTTAAGATGTTCAAATGCATGGCCAGGATTGTTCACATGTCTTGACAGGGGCAAATAAGGGCAGCATTTTGCATGAGAGCGGTGATTATTGAACCGTATTCGGAAGAGCGTTTCAGTTTGGCCGATATATTGTGTCCTACAAACAGTGCACTCTAGAAGATATACGCATTAGCGGAGTCACAGTTAAAGTTAGCTTTTATATTTACGTAGTAGTCTGAAGCCACGCTGGTGGCGCGCTGTGTAGTGGTAATGTGTGGGTATAGTTTACATCGGGGTTTATTTCAGGGCATGCAGCCAGTAGTTGCCGGTCGGTTGATACGAGAGTTAGTAAGAAAGTCACCTAAATTCTTATTACGCCAGTAGACAATGTATGGTGGTTCGGGGAATATGTTTTTAAGCGGTCACTTTGCATAATGATATTGTGATGTTTTTTAGCACGGTTGACACTCTTGGAACGGAGGATGAGTGGGTTAAAACTAAGTTTGCGGGTTCCCGTTCGCTTTTTTCTCACAGACTTCGTTACGGTCTAATTGGTTGGCTCGCACAATAGCGTCGTCGATAACGTTTTCGGGGTATTTTTTATTCAGGAGGGTGGTCTTGGGTTCTCGACAGTTTGATTCAAAGTCGGCTTGGTTTGAGCAAATTGTCCTAAATCGGTGGGCTTGGATGTAAGGTATTGCTGTCTTGCAGTGCCTGACAAGGCTACTTCGGAAGTGCAAATACTGCCGCGTGTCTGTCGGTTTTCTATACAGTTTATTTTGAAGCGGACCTTGGAAGGTAGTAACAATGACGTCTACAAAGTTTACACTGTGTTACGAATAGAAATGAGCAAGGGAAATACTAGGATGGGCTAGGTTAAATGCCTCAATGAAGGTGAGGAGCTCCACCTCACCGTGTTGCCAGACCATGAATATGTCATGAATATTCCTTTTATAGTACATTGGCTTTAAATTTTGGGTGTCAAGAAAGTTTGATTCGAGGTGAGCCATAAAGATATTAACGTAGTTAGGTCCGATTCAAGTTCCCATTGACGTTCCGCTGACTTCCACGTAATGAACTCCGTCGAACTCAAAATTGTTAAGTTCAAGAATAAGCCTAAGGAATGTTTGGAGAGCAGAAGAATCGATAGGTTTGTCGCACGATGACTGCTCATACGCAAGGGATACAGCGGCGATGCCATCTTCATGGGGGATGTTAGTATACAGTGACGCAACATCAAGGGTGACTAGAAGGCAGTAATCAGGAATTTCATTTTTCGAGATGTCTGAGAGAAGGTCATTGGTATCCTTAATGAACGAGGGAAAGCTGGGCGGAATGTCGCAAATGAGATTATCCACATAGCGCAAGAGGTTTTCGGTAACCGTGCCAATGGTAGAAACAATAGGACGCCCTGGGTTGTTCACCTTGTGAATCTTTGGGAGAAGATCGAATTTACCGGAACAAGCCGTGGTTTCATTTATTGTTTTATTTTTAACAAGCTCAGCAAGTTTATCTTTGGCAATTTGCTTATAATCTTGACTGGCATCATTCGGTAGTGCTTTATAGAATCTCGATACTGATAGTTGATTATTGGCCTCGTTAACATAGTTGGTTTTGTCAAGGATTACGATTGCGCCTTCCTTGTCGGCAGATTCATTAATTATGTCGGGACTGCTTGCGAGTTCCTCCAGGGGTTTCTTTTTGTTGATAGTCATGTTGTGGTGGAAAAAAATGTGTGTTTGGTATGCTTTTCGCACATCGCGTTGGGCAGCTTTGATGTACATGTCGAAGCAAGTATCACGCTGTGTGGGAGGGGTCCATTGCTTATAGCTAGGTAGGATTCTGCGCGCTTCTTCCGTCGCGGGGTGATCGTAGAAGTATTCTCGTAGCCTCGTGTTTCTGGCGAAGTTATCTAAGTCCTTAAAACGTTGAAATTCAAAAAACCACCAGTAGCCGGGCAAAAGCTTAGGCCCTTTGACAAGACGTTCTTCTGAGCTGGGGAGAGGGTTATACTTGAAAGGTTCATTACATTCCCGTTAAGGTTTTTTTTGTGACTGCAGGCGAGGGAAAATTATTAGTACAGGGGTGTAACTGAACTGTTTGGGGTGCAGTACTGGAAGCATTTATTACAGTCGTAGTGACTTTATCGGTCGTATTGTGAGAGTTGGGGCAGTTACTAGTGCCGGAGCTTGTTAGGTTCTTACGCATGTGGCCAGTGTTAGAAATCTTATCTCGGTTAAACTTTTGGTTTTTTGTTCTGGATATGTCGGAGGCCGTCTTAGATTCGTAGTTGCTTGAAAGGTTCAACTCTCTTTTGCTTAGTTGCTGACTAAGTATTTCCTCTATCTTTCGGGGAGAATGGGCCGTAGTTTCGTAGTGATATAGGATTATTTCAGTTAATTGTAAAGACGCTTTATCGAGTACCTGTTTCCACTTATTCATGTTGGACGGGGAGAGTTCGGTAGTAGCAGGTTTTATTCTAATCCTAAGACCCCTGGGAGCAACCACGGCAGTCAAGTACTGTGCAAAAGCGGAAACGTGCTATTCGGAACGTATGCGCTTTTCGGTGATTTTCCTTAGCTTTAAAAACTGTCTTGAAACGGGGAAGGAGGCCGCGTTACCTGTTTTTTGTGTTGTAGTCAGTTGCTGCTATGCTGATGGTTTGGAAGGTTGTAAGGGCATGTGGCACGGAGGGCTGGATTTTGGACCCCGTAAGGCCCGGCGGAAGCGCTACTGTTGGTTTTTGTGGGCTCGGCGGTCGCTGAGGATGCGGAGCTTGGGCGTGGCATGCTGGTGGTGCGGCGCTGGTCAGGGTGCTTCGTAGCGTCACTCCGAGCGTTCCCTCGGGGCGTTGTGGCCGCTGCAGGTTTGCCAGTAGGGGTTGGCATGTCGCTGGCGCGACGCTCGTCCGTGGACCTCGGGGTTGGGGCGCTGGCGCTCGCCCGGGGCGCCATGGTTTCGATGGATCTGGGAGGCGGGGGCGGTGGGCTGCAGGCACGACACTGCTCCGGGGTCCTTACACTGGATAGAATTGGAGGCAGTGAAAGAAAGTCGCTGTCATTTGGCAAGTAGCCGGGGCTGCAACTGGGTCGGCGGTGCATGCGAAGTCGCGCCAGCCCAGAGGATTGCAGCGCTGTTGCATGAAGCAGAGTGCACGAATGTTGCCAGCCAGCAAGGCCACACCCTCGAAGCTCGGGTGTAAGCAGTCCTTAGCGAGTACTCGGCAGGCTGGAAGGTTCTCAAAACAATGATCGACGAAGCGGACAAAGCGTGAGTGGCGGCAAAATTCGCGGAGAAGTGAGTTGAAACGGCGTGCCTTTTCGTTGCAGCAGCGAGCGAAGCGAGAGATGCGGTAGTCGCGGCTGCGGTTAGCGTAGCGGTGAAGAATGAGACTGGCGTTAATTGTGGAAATGTTCGGTCGAGATTCCAGAATCAGGTCAGTCAGTCAGTGGTAGTCTGAGAAAGCATGTTCAGCAGGAAGTAGAGCTGAGATCATTACTACCAACATGCAGAAAAACTGTAGTGGCAGAGGCAGGGATAAAGTCGATCAGTGAGCGTGCGTCAGCAACGCATGCGCCAGGCTGAGAAACAAAAGCGGGGGTTCCAGGGCAGAGGGGATCGAAGTGATGATACAAATACTTGGTCTGGGAGTCCCCGATCACAACTGTTGTGGTTTCGGCCAGCGGAAATTTCCAGATGATGATCTTTGCTGTGGTCCTGTCAGCGGTCATGGTAGAAACAAATCTAGAGAAAGATAAACTCACAAAGCGCGCAGAAATAGTATAAGCAAAGAGTCGGATACACAGCAAGAACAATAAAAACAAGGTGTACTTGCAGGCTTACATGCAACAGCGGTTTACTTATATGCAACAGCGCTGCAATCCTCTGGGCTGGCGCGACTTCGCATGCACCGCTGACCAAGTTGCAGCCCCGGCTATCTTGCCAAATGACAGCGACGTTCCTCCACTGCCTCCAATTCTACCCAGTGTAAGGACCCCGGAGCAGTGTCGTGCCAGCAGCCCACCGCCACCGCAACCACGGCGACCCGGGCAAGCTCCAGCGCCCTAACCCCGACGTCTACGGACGAGCGTCGCGCCAGCGACATGCCAACCCCTACTGGCACACCTGCAGCGGCCACAACGCCCCGAGGGAACGCCCAAGGTGACACTACGAAGCTCCCTGATCAGCGCCGCACCACCAGCATGCCACAGCCAAGCTCCGCATCCTCAGCGACCGCCAAGCCCACGAAAACCAACAGCAGCGCGTCCGCCGGACCTTCCGGGGTCCAAAATCCAGCCCTCCGTTCCACATGTTCTTACAACCTCCGAAAGAATCAGCATAGCAGCAACTGACTACAACACACACAAAAAAAACAGGTAACGTGGCCTCCTTCCCCGTTTCAAGACAGTTTTTACAGCTAAGAAAAATCACCGAAAACCGCATACCTTTCTTATTGCACGTTTCCGCTCTTGGACAGTACTTAACTGCCGCGGTCGCTCTCAGGGGTCTTAGGAATTGAATAAATCCTGCTACTACTGAACTCTCCCCGTCCAACATGAATAAGTGGAAACAGGTACTCGATAAAGCGTCTTTACAATAACCTGAAATAATCCTCAATCACTACGAAACTGCGGCCCATTCTCTCCGAAAGAAAGGGGAACTACTTAGTCAGGAACTAAGCAAATAAGAGTTGAACATTTTAAGCAACTACGAATCTAAGACGGCCTCTGCCATATCCCGAACAAAAGACCGAAAGTTTGACCGACATAAGATTTCTAACACTGGCTACATGCGTAAGAACCTAACAAGCTCCGGCACTAGTAACTGCCCCCACTTTGACAATACGACCGATAATGTCACTACGACTGTAATAAATGCTTCGACTACTACACCCCAAACAGTTCATTTAAACCCCTGTACTAACAATTTTCCCTCGCCTGCCATCACAAAAAAAACCTAACCGGGAATGTAATGAACCTTTCTAGTATAACCCTCTCCCCATCTCAGATGAACATCTTGTCACAGGGCCTAAACTTTTGCCCGGCTACTGGTGGTTTTGATGAATTTCAACTTTTTAAGGATTAGATAACTTCGCCAGAAACATGAGGCTACGAGAATACTTCTACAATCACCCCGCGACGGAAGAAGCCCGCAGAACCCTACCTAGCTATAAGCACTAGACCCCTCCCACACAGCGTGATAGTTGCCTCGACATGTACATCAAAGCTGTCCAACGCAATGTGCGAAAAGCATACCAAACACAAATTTCTTTCCACCACAACATGACTATCAACGAAGAAAAAGCCCTAGAGGAACTCGCAATCTGTCCCGACATAATTATTAAACCTGCCGACAAGGAAGGCGCAATCGTAATCCTTGACAAAACCGACTATGTTAACGAGGCCAATAAGCAACTATCAGTATCGACGTTCTATAAAGCACTACCCAATGATCCCACTCACGATTATAAGCAAATTGTCAAAGATAAACTTGCTGAGCTTGTTAAAAATAAAACAATAAATGAAACCACTGCTCGTTCCCTGATCTCCTTAAGCCCAGTAGCCGGTACATTTTATCTTCTCCCAAAGATTCACAAGGTGAACAACCGAGGGCACCCCATTGTTTCTGGCATTGGCACTGTTACCGAAAACCTCTCGCGCTATGTGGATAATGTCATTTGCGACATTCCGCCCAGCTTTCCCTCCATCATTAAGGATACCAATGACTTTCTTTCAGACATCTCAAAAATTGAAATTCTTGATAACTGCCTTCTAGTCAGTTGCTTCACTGTATACTAACATCCCCCATGAAGATGTCATCGCCGCTGGATCCCTTGCGTACGAGCAGTCATCGTGCGACAAACCTATCGATTCTTCAGCTCTCCAAACATTCCTTAGGCTTATACTTGAACTTAACAATTTTGAGTTCGACGGAGTTCATTGCGTGCAAGTCAGCGGAACGTCAATGGGAACTTGAATCGGACCTAGCTACGCTAATATCTTTATGACTCACCTCAAATCAAACTTTCTTGAGATACCAAATTTAAAGCCAATGTACTATAAAAGGTATATTGATGACATATTCATGATCTGGCAACACGGTTAGGCGGACCTCCTCATCTTCACTGAGGCATTCAACCTAGCCCATCCTAGTATTTGCCTTGCTCATTTCTATTCGGAACACAGTGTAAACTTCCTGGGCGTCACCGTTACTACCTTCCAAGGTCTGCTTCAAACTAAACTGTATAGAAAACCGACAGACATGCGGCAGTTTTTGCACTTCCGAAGTAGCCATGTCAGACACTGGAAGACAGCAATACCTTAAAGCCAAGCCCACCGATTTAGGACAATTTTATCAAACCAAGCCGAATTTCACTCAAACTGTCGAGAACTCAAGACCGCCCTCCTGAATAAAAAATACCCGGAAAAAGTTATCGACGACGCTTTTGTGCGAGCCAACCAATTAAACCGTAACGAAATCTGTGAGAAAAAAGCCCCGAACGGGAACCCGCAAACTAACTTAGTTTTAACCCACTCATCCTCCGTTCCAAGAGTGTCAACCATGCTAAAAAAACATCACAATATCCTAATGCAAAGTGACGCTTAAAAAGCATATTCCCCGAACCACCACGCGTTGTCTACGGGCGTAATAAAAATTTAGATGACTTTCTTACTAACTCTCGTATCAACCGACCGGCAACTACTGGCTGCATGCCCTGCCATAAACCCCGATGTAAAGTATGCGCACACATGACCACTACACAGCGCGCCACGAGCACGGCTTCAGGCTACTACGTAAATACAAAAGGTAACTTTAACTGTGACTCCGCTAATGTTGTATATCTTCTAGAGTGCACTGTTTGTAGGACACAATATATCGGCCAAACTGAAACGCCCTTCCGAATACGGTTCAATATTCACCACTCTCATGCAAAAAGCTGCCCTTATTTGCCCCTGTCAAGACATGTGAACAGTCCCGGCCATGCATCTGAACATTTTAAAGCAAGGATTTTAGAATCCGCCTTCAAAACGCACCACGACCGCGAGGTTCGGGAATCTTATCTCATATAAAAGTTTGGGTCAGGCACACTTGGAATTATTGAAAGTTATGAAAAACTAACGTGCTTATCCCTCGGTTAAAAATGGCGGCTTCATAGTTTTTATAACTAAGTTCATTATTCCTACCCTCGAGTTTCTCGTCAAAATTCGCAGAAACTCTCCTAATACAGCAGCTTTATTAGCCTAATGCGGCTCAACAATGCCATTTGTCCTGGGGAAGGAGGCCTCCTTCCCACCACCACTTAGGAATGTTTAACTTTTTGTGATCTATTCATGTTTAACCTTTTGTGACCCTACCTATTTCCTGTTCAGTGGCTGGCTTCTGTGAAATGCTCTTTTGTGCCCCCTATCTATTCTCTTCATCCGCGGGGGGCACACCCATCTTCGATTTCTCCCCACCCAGCCTCCGAAGCCACTGAATACCTTACTGTATACTCTTCCCTTTCTTTTGAAACAGCGGTGGTCCAGTTTCCCGCATTGTCTTAACTTGCAGCCCGCGCGGCATACGTTGACCCGTCATGGTGCAGCCTTGAACGCTGTTTTGTTAACACAACCCCTTTTTCTCTCTCTCGCTCCCCCTCCCCCTTTCTTTTTTTGGGGGGGTTAGTTATTTTTGTAACATATTCGTAGCCCTACTGTATGCACACTCTCCATTTCTAAAACATTTTCGGCTCCTTCTCACAGTTTTCTGCAAACCTATATAAGAAATGTGTTCGAAATGTTTGCGACAGCAAAATCATGTAATTTTACTCTGATGAAGGGAAGTCCCGTTGCCGCTACGTAAGTAAACCTTGCTTGCTTTTGTTCTTGGTGTGTATCCGACTCTTTACTTATACTATATATACTATATATATATATATATATATATATATAATAGATTTATAATAAGAAAGGAGAGGCGCAACGGTTGCAGTCAAGAAAACCTTGGAAAGCAAGGAGGATGATGTTGTAGGTATTTGAAACAGATAAACAATTTGGAAAGAAAGAGAGAGGATAAAAAATGCCTGCCAGGTGGGATCTGAACCCACGACCCATAGAATACCAGTCCGGTGCGATGATTGCTACGTTACAGGCGGGGATTTACGTTGAGGTATTTTCGTTTCCTGCATTGAGGGTGGTATCCAGTGCCACTCGGACTACTGGGAATGAAGGGGGCCTTCGTTTTGAAGCGTTCAACCCTCTTAAGCTCCCAATGGCACCAAGACTGCCAGAACAGAGGCCCTCGCTATGCATGTAGTGAATCAGAATAGGAATTGAGGTGCTCTATGATATAAGACACATATAAGGGTTGACAGTCAAGAAAACCTAGGAAAGCAAACGGAGGATGTGGTAGGTCGTTTAGAAAAGATAAGGAACTTGAAAAGAAACTGGAGAAAAAATGAACACTTTCTCAACTTTTTTTCTCCACTTTCTTTTTCTCCACTTTCTTTCTTTCTTTCCAAATTCTTTGCCTCTTTCAATGATCTACCACAACCTCCTCTTTGCTTTCTGAGGTTTTCTTGACTGCCAACCTTTATTTCTGTGTTATTTTCACCAGCTCCTCATTTCTTATTCGGACTCGCTACATCCATAGCGAGGGCTTCTGTTCTGGCAGTTTTGGGGCCATGGACAGCGTAAGAGGGTTGAACGCTCGTCCACAACTCTCGACATGTCGTAGACACTGGAGTGACGACCCAGGGGTTAAAAATAAGGTCCCCTTCACCCCGGGTAGTCCGAGTGGCGTTGGATACCACCACAAGCACTATGAAGTGGTGGCCAACTATGAAGTGGTGGGGAAAACAGCCTCGCCCGTAGCGTAGTGGTCATCCCTCCAAACGCGTATTTTGAAGGTCATGGGTTCTTATCCCACCCGGCGGCCATGTATTCACCACTTTCTTTCTCAAAAAAGTCTTCAGCAGTTTGTATGACCTACCCTACTCTCCCCTTTTCTTTCCGAGTTTTTTTTACTGCCAACCGTTATTTCGGTCTTATTTCAAAAATCCCCTCAATTACATTTTCTGATTCGATACATGCACAGCTAGGCCCTCTGTAATGGCGGTCCTGGTGCCATAGAAAGCTCAACAGGGTTCAACGCTGGTGGACCACCCTCGACATGACGTAGACACTCCAGTCACAGTCCGGGATTCAAAAGAAGGTCCCACTCACCACGAGTAGCACTAGTTGCGCTGGATACCTCCCCCAAGTGCAGGAAACAAAATACCTTTACATGAATACCCGATAAGGTGGTGGGCACAGCAGCCCCGCTGATAGTCTAGTTGTCATCACACCGGACGCGTATTTTGACGGTCGTGGGTTCGGATCCCAACCGGCTGGCATTTTTTCACCACTTTGTTTCTGTCTTAAAAAATCTCTTCAGCTGTTTGTATGACCTACTCTACTCTCCCCTGTTCTTTCAGATGCTTTCTTGACTGCCAACCCTTATTTTTGTTTTAATTCAATGAGCCTCTCATTTCCCATTTCTGATTCGGTACATGCATAGCGAGGGCCATTCTTTTGGCGGTCTTGGTGCCATACGGAGCTAAAGCGGGTTCAACGCGTTGTCGACCACACTCGACATGTTGTAGACACTCCAGTCACGGCCGTGGGTTAAAAAGAAGGTCCCGTTTACCCTGAGTAGTACGAGTGGCACTGGCTACCACCCTCAAGTGCAATAAACAGAAATCCTAAACACAAATACCCCAGAAACTGGCGGGGAGAACCGCCTCGCCAGTAGCGTAGTGGTCATCGCACCAGACGCGTGTTCCAGAGGTCGTGGGTTGGGATTCCACACTGTGGCCATTTTTTGACCACTTTCTTAAAAAAAATTGTCGTTTATTTGTGTGACCTACAGCATTCTTCCCTTTGCTTTTCGAGGTAGTATTGACTGCCAACCCTTATTTCTGTCTTAATTCAACGAGCCCCCCATTTCCCGCTCTGATTCGCTACATGCATAGAGAAGGCCTCTCTTCTGGCAGGCGGTGCGAAAGCGTGCTGAAGATTGTTCAACGCTGGTCGATCACTCTCGACATGTCGTAGACAATTTAGTCACGGCCAGGGGGTTAAAAAGGAGGTCTCCTTCCCCCGAGTAGCCCGAGAGGCGCTGGCTACAATCCCCAAGTGAAGCAAACAAAAGACCTTAATATAAATACCCGATAAAGTGGTGGGGAAAACAGCCCCGCCGATAGCGTAGTGCTCATCGCACCAGACGCGTATTCTGCAGGTCGTGGGGTCGGATCGCACCCGGCGGGCATTTTTTTAGCACTGTCTTTTTGTCTCCAAAAATTCTTCATCTGTTTGTAGCATCTAATTGCACCCCTCATTTCCTATTCTGATTAAATATATATATATATATATATATATATATATATATATATATATATATATATATATATATATATTGTAGCGTTGATTGCGGAAGCTTCCTGCTGAGCAGCGTCTCTGCACACGAGCACAGCGTCCTGGAGAGTCCTTCACAAGTTATATCGAGGATGTTGTAGACCTATGGAACCATGTTGATTCAGCGATGGCTTAAGCAGAGAAAATTAAGCACCTGATGAAAAGAATCGATGATGATGCTTTCCAGATGCTGTTAGCGAAATACCTGCGAACCGTTGGTGACATCATCACCCAGTGCCGAAGCTACGAAGAACTCCGCAGACAGAGGGCGCTTACCTGGAGCTCTTCAGTCCAGGGAAAGCCGCTGTCGAGCTCGACAGAGGCGGGCGCCGACGCATCCTTGATGCGGCAGCTTCAACAGTTTGTTTGCGAAGAAGTCGCTCGGCAAGTGTCACTTCTTACCCTGGAGCCTAGATCAACGATGCCCCCGTCTGTTCCTGGCCCATCTCTCCAATACTTAGTGCCTCCGCAGCCTACTGAAGTGAATCCTTCCGTTGTCTCGCCGACGCTTCCAGTGCTTCGTCACATGATCAAGCAACAGGTGGCTGAGGCACTGCCACCCACTCTGTTTTATGCACCCCTCACGTATGCCGAAGCCATGGGGAGACCAGTACAGCCAGGTGGAACGTCTTTTCGGGCCATGCCGCCAACCCCGCCACGCTCTGTAGTACACAGGAATCCGCCACCGGGGAATTCGTGGCGCACGCGTGATAATCGCATCATCTGTTTCGCCTTCCGACTTCCAGGCCATGTGGCCCGTGACTGCCACCGCCGCGTGTCCGCGATGAATGATGACGTTGGAATCCACACTTTTGGCTCTCCACACGGGTCTTCGCAGCTAATGACCGACGTGTCACCCAGGTCGCCGTTGCCTGCCTCCGGATACAACGATTTCAGCGGTCGTGACGCCGATAGCCGCCGTTCAAGCTCCCCACGTCGCCGCTCACTATCGCCTATGCGAAGTCGTTCAAGCCCAACTGAACAGGAAAACTAGCCGCCGCCGTTCCGGAGGCAAGAGCTGCGCGACTTTTGAAATGTAAAAGGCCTACAAATGTAATCGATGTATGTGTTGAGGGTGTATGTACAGTCGCACTAGTCGACCCAGGCGCAGCCATATCCGTCATTACAGCCGATATTTGCCGCTCGCTTAGAAACGTTACGATGCAGCTGCAGCAATTTTCGTTATGTACCGCAAATGCGCAACCTGTAACCTTTGGCAGCCTGCACGGCGCGTGTCACGATCCAGCACGTTGTGTACCCCGTTGAGATCCTCGTGCTGCCATTCTGCTCCCATGACGTCTATTTAGGCTGGGACGTTTTATCTCGCCATCGTGAAATATTCGACTGTGCGCGTGAACAAATAGAATTTGATTCTCCTTTAGACGCTCCTTATGCCGACCTTCAGTCCACTGCCCCTGCGAAGATCACCATGGCTCACGACACGAACATTCCTCCCGTTCGGCTGCTGTCGTACCACTGTTCTGCTCTTCCATTCCCGACGCACCTGTTCTTTTTACGCCGTCGCCCTATTTCTACATCGAAAATCGCTGTCCCTGCCATTCGCCCTACTGACAGTTTATGACAGTTTATGACCATTCGCCCTACTGACGAGCGCCATAGTGGTCACCAACGAGTCCTTGGAGCCACTTCGTCTCATGCACGGTGAGGTCCTTGGCTGTCTCGACGTTGTGGGGCCACAGCTTGTCACCGCCGTACGAGACGACTTTTCCTCATGGGTTCCAGTGGCTGGACTGAGTCCTACCGAGCCAGCACCAGACCTGTCGCTTCCGGACATTGGCGCTTCGATCGATCATACCCTCAGACCAGACCAACGAGTGATGTTCCTCGCTCTGCTATATCTGTTCCGCCCTTCTTTTGATGGCGCAAAGGCAACGCTGGGCCGAGCATCTGCAGTTTCTCACTCCATCGACACCGGCTCGCATGCACCACTGCACCAACGACCGTACCATGTGTCGCCGAAAAAGCGCAGTACTATTGACGAACAGGTGAACGATATGCTCAAGCGAGGAGTAATTCGGCCCTCCAACAGTCCCTGGGTTTCTCCCGTGGTGCTTGTAACAAAAAAGGACGGTTCTATCCGCTTTTGCGTGGATAATCCCTGTCTGAACAGCATAACGGGGAAGGATGTCTATTCTTTACTACGGATTGATGATGCCATTGACAGTTTTCAAGGCGCCGGGTTTTTTTCTTCCTTGATCTGCGGCCTGGATATCGGCAGGTACCCATGGCGGAGGTCGATCGCGCGAAAACGGCATTCTTCACTCCTAACGGCCTTTATGAATTTAACGTCACGCCGTTTGGCCTGTGCAACGCTCCTGCAACGTTCGAGAGTATAATGGACACCATTTTGCGCGGCCCGAGGTGGAAAACGTGTCTCTGTTATCTCGATGACATAGTAGTTTTTTCTCCCGACTTCGACACTCATTTGAGGCGCCTCGAGCAGGTTTTGACTTGCCTTGCCAATGCCAGATTGCAACTCAACAGAAAGAAATGCCTCTTTGCGGTGCGAAAGTTGACAATACTGGGCCCAGCTGTGTCGATGGAGGGAATTCTTCCTGATGCCGCCAAACTTCGCGTGGTCGCCGAGTTCCCTAAACAGACCACCATGAAGGCTGTAAGGATCTTTATTGGACTATGTTCGTATTTCCGCCGCTTTATTCGCAACTTTGACACCATAATTGCGCCTTTGAAGGCGCTTCTCGCCAAAGAAAGCGGTATTGGCGCTTGGTCGAGGGATTGCGATGAAGCCTTCGCAAATTTACGGCGACTCCTTACTTCCCCGCCTATTCTGCGACACTTTGACCCAACCGCGCAACAGAAATCTACACGGATGCCAGCGGCGCCGGAATCAGTGCAGTGCTGGCCCAACGAAAAGCTGGTTTTTACGATTATGTCGTCGCTTATGTCAGTCGTACTCTCACAAAAGCTGAGTTAAAATATTCGGTCACGGAAAAGAAGTGCTTGGCCATCGTACGGGCGCTTACAAATTTCTACCATATTTGTACGGTCGTCCTTTTGACGTTGTAACGGACCACCACGCATTGTGGTGGTTGTCCTCGCTCAAAGACCCGTCTGGTCGCCTTGGTCGCTGGGCTCTGCGACCTCAAGAGCATGGCATCCGTGTGCTGTACCGTTCCGGCCTGAAGCATTCAGACGCTGACGCTCTGTCCCGCTCCCCCCTGCCGGCGGAAGACTCGTGTTCAGTTTCAGTTGATGCCGGCCTCTCGTCCGTCGACATCACGAACATGCCAGCCGAGCAGCGCAATAACCCCTGGATTGCCTCGCTTATTGACTTCCTTTCTGGCGTATCCTCTGCTCAAGAATCGCGTGCGCTGCGCTGAAAAGCTGCCCATTTTGCACTCCGCGACGAAATGCTCTTGAGGCGCAACTACCAATCAGGAGGTCGCAAATGGTTACTGGTAATACCTAGCCATTTTCGCAGGGTCATAAGCGCATCCTTCCATGCTGACCACAGCTGCGCTCACGCCGGTGTGTTAAAAACATATGAGTGGCTTCGCCCACGCTACTACTGGCGGGGAATGTACACGTTCGTCTGCAAGTACATCCGGTCATGTATCTACTGTCAGCGGCGCAAATGCCCTCCTACTTCCGCGGCGGGCCCGCTGCAGCCGTTGCCGTGCCAAGAAAGACCGTTCGATTACATTGGGATAGACCTTTACGGCCGCCTACCGTGCACAGCTGCTGGCAACCGTTGGGTCATTGTGGCGGTGGATCACCTTACGCGCTATCCAGAAACCGCTGCTCTAGCGCCTGCCACGGCACGTGACGTCGCGTCTTTCCTGTTACGCCGCTTCTCACTTCGCCATGGTGCTCCTCGAGAGCTGCTGAGTGACCGAGGCCGCGTCTTCCTCTCAGAAGTCATCGAAGCACTCCAGTGGGAATGTCGCATTGGTGACCGAACTACGTCGTCTTACCACCCGCAAACGAATGGACTCACAGAACGATTTAACCTCACTTTGAATGATATGCTTTCGATGTACGTGACGTGTGATCATTCTGACTGGGACGTGTTACTTCCCTTTATCACATACGCCTACAACCCGGCCACGCAGACGACGACGGGAATCTCGCCTTTTTTCCTGCTCTACGGACGGGAGCCGGCTTGCACTCTTGAAACAATTTTGCAGTACCGCTCAGATAAGACTGAGTTCGCACCCATTTCGGAAATAGTCAAGCATGCCGAAGAGTGCCGTCAGCTCTCCCGCTCGCTGACATCTGAACACCAGCAACACCAGAAGCATAATCTCGACGTTTCCACCGCGTTTCCAACCTATCGGCCTCATTCACTTGTCTGGCTTTGGGTCCCATGCCCTAAACCTGATCTCTCACCGAAGCTTGTTCCAAAATATCATAGACCATACAGAGTCGTCAAGCAAAGTTCACCGGTGAACTACCTCGTCTAACCGGTTGCGCCCGCACCCGACCGTCAACACCATGGACGCGGGATAGTTCACGCCAACCGGTTGAAAGTATATTAGGACCCTGTCGTCTCCTCGTCACCTTGAGTCGCCAAAATGGCTCTTTTTCCACAGGGGGCGAATATTGTAGCGTTGATTGTGGACGCGATGATTGTAATCGTCGTAGGCGTTCATGCACGAACAATTCCCCGTTGGGGATATTTGGCTTGTTGCACGCCCGAAGACGAGAAGGCAGAAGCATCGCATGGCGCACGGGCCATCGACGAAAAGCGATGACGTGCTGACGCGCGTTCCCCACTTCCTTATCTCGTTCTGCCGCCTTTACTCCTTTCTCTTCCCCGCCCCCGCTTCTTCTGTTAATTCCTATGAGGAGAGGCGCCAATTTACCTCCTTCCTAGACGCCCCTTTGCATTTTTCTTTTCTCTTTGTTGTACCACTTGCCAATAACTACTTTTAAACAGGGCGCATTGTAGCGCACCTTTTCTCCCAAAAAAGAGGGAGGGCAGTGCTTTCCCTCTCATGTGTATGTCTTGCGTTTTTTCTTGTTTTGCTTGTTTTGCTGCCAATAACTACTTTTAAACAGGGCGCATTGTAGCGCACCTTTTCTCCCAAAAAAGAGGGAGGGCAGTGCATTCCCTCTCATGTGTATGTCTTGCGTTTTTTCTTGTTTTGCTGAATGATGACGTATGATTTCTTTCAAAGAGGGCGCACTGTAGCGCAACTTCCTCCTCTCTCCACACGCACCTATAAAAGCGTTCTGCAGTGTACTCTAAATGTTACTCCGATGAAGACTGGACCACCAGTCGAAACGTTAGTAAACATGTTTGTTTTTGTTTTTTGAGACTTGCGTCGGACTCTACTTTTTGATATACATATATATATATATATATATAAATATATATATATATATATATATATATATATATATATATATATATATATATATATATATATATATATACATATCTGCATATATATATATATATATATATAAACCCCGCGGTATCGTCAAGAGAGGAGTCGCCGCAGAACTAGCTATATAGTGAGCAAAGCACGCGTTATGCGGAGGTTGTGGGTTCGATTCCCGCTTCCGGAAAAAACGGCGCATTTTTTCTCGACTTGAATTTTCAATTATTTATTCCTGCATAAAAAAGGCAATCATACCTCATTAGGCAATATAAAACATTGTTAAAACGCCAAACAGCACTGGCAATAAGGACTGCAACTTTGATATGTGTCCTTACGGAATCCCTCGTCCCGTACGTCTCTGTTCTACAATGTATATATATATATATATATATATATATATATATATATATATTGAAAGGCATGGGTTTTTCTTTCTTTCGTTTTGCTCTCTACGTCAATTATTAATAACAAAATATAACTTCACTAACGGTCAAAATATGGTGTAACCATTCCCCTATGCCTCTTTTGGCGTTGTAGACTGCCGGCAATAATTTCTGTATTTCCTAAGGAGCCCCTCATATTTAAATCATATATGTATATATATTGTGACGTGGCAATGAAGGCACTGCTCATAATAAATGTATTGACAGGCAAATACAAGCCGGTAGGTAAAAAAGCTCCGATGTTCAAGAAACAGCGCGCATTTCCGCAAGGCTCTCAGCGACATAGCCGTCTCTCTCCCACGGCTATGTACAGCTTGGCAGCGACGGATATCCCTGGAGGAGAGCTTGGCCATAAGTGAACACCTGGATAGCGAAAGTGCAAGAGAACATTTGTCCACACTCGTCCTAATAAGCTGTTGGGTCACATGATCGAACTCAAGAGAAAAATAACAAAGAACAGTTATTCCTTGTTTCATTACAGTGCTGATTGAATTCGAGATTAACGAACGAGTGAATCGGCGACATCGGTGCGTTCTGTGGTTATCAGACGTAGCGCTTCACTGTTTTTATGTGTCATAGAAGAGATGGTCGCGGCCGTCTTTAACTGTGATCACGTCATAAACTTGTAAGATATCAGCAGACGATGGCGTGGTCGCGCTGGTGGCAGGGAAGGTGATAACGCAATAAAGCTTTCATTGAAGCAGAGAGCCCTGCAATGTTACTAAAAGCGATTGAAAGAAAAAAAAAAACATACGGTACATAAATTGTATGACGTCCTTTAGCTCGACATTCGCCTTTCGCTCGCTTTTGGAGCAACGTTAGTCGATTGCCATGTGATTTGATGCCCGCTTGACGGGTTCTCGCACATTGGCAATCCAAGTGTTCAGTTATGGCCAACCTCTCCTCAAGGGATATTCGCCAGTGCCAATATGGTACACAGCCTGGAGCGACAGACGACGACGCTGAGAGCCTTGCGGACATGCGCGCTGTTCCTTGAACATTGGAGCTGCTTTACCCACCGGCTTGCATTTGCCTGTCAATACATTTTATTACGAGCAGTGCCTTCATTGCCACGTCACATCTTGTGGTGAAGGTGCAGGTTCCCTACCTCTGCGCGGCCAGTCTTGGCACAACACGGAGCTTCGGCGACGACTTCACACCCATCGCGAGACGATGCCACCAACCCCTGAGCCTGCATCCACCAACCCGATAGTCATTGTCTCCCCACCTCGCCTCCCCGGCTTTTTCTCTGGTGCTGACAATGAGGACATTGATCAATGGCTCAGCATGTACGAGCGCGACACTTTCATGCTAGCAAATCTACCCTTCACTCTGAACAAACCCGCTCTGGTGTGGTTCCGAACCAACGAAGACAGGCTGACCAGTTGGGATCAATGCAAGGAGAAACTGCGGGATTTGTTTCGGCAACTCCGTGGCGCGCCAGCTTGCCGCAACGAAAGACCTATCTTCTCACGTCCAGTCATCTACCGAGTCGTACGGGGCTTACATTCTGGACGTTTTGGCGCTCAGCCAAAACGTAGACACCAGCATGCCTGAATCCGACAAGGTTGGGCACAACCTTAAGGGCATTGCGGACGATGCTTTTAATTTGCTGATTTACAAAGAGTGCACCACCGTTGAGTGCGTCTTTAAGGAATGCCGCCTGTTTGAAGAAGCAAAGTGGCGTCGCGTAGCCCACTCGTGCACCCGCCTCCCTCACACCGCGGCAACATTGTCGTGCGCGGTGGCGGTAACGCCACCCCACCCACCACCGACCTATAACCTGGCGACTCATACCGACCCCGTGACAACGATAGTGCGCCCCAAAATAGAGGCAATAGCTCCGGCTATCGCGACTCAATACTGCCATGCCGGAAATGCACCGACTGTAGCACTCATCCAAGCAGTCTTGGGTGAAGAAGTCGCCAACCTGAGCATTCATCCTGTGCGTGCTGTGACGTGCACGCACACGCCCGCTAGATCCTCCACTACCTTTCCACGTAGCGGAATGCCCAGCCGCTAGGACAACCCACCCCGTTAACACCGCCGCAGATCTACAGAATGGCACACTGCTGACAACCGGCCCATCTGCTTTACTTGTTCTCGTGTTGGGCAGGTGGCTGTCTACTGCCATTACCACTGGTCGTCGCCGCCGCTGCCAAGGTTTCCTGGTACAAGCTACTCCAGCGACAGAACCTACAAATTCATGCTTGGTTACCAGCAGCGTGACGTTTCCGGCAGTCCTCTAAGCACCCGTCTTGACCGCTCCCCGTCCCCACAACGTCGCCAGTCTCGTTCGCCCCAACACCACCGCGCTTCCCCGTCTGCTTCTTACGCCGCTACCTCTACGGGAAAATAGCTCATGCAGCTCCCGGAGGCGATGCTGCATTCCCGACCTGGTCCGAAAATCTTGTCTTCACTATTACCACGAAACACAATCTTTTTGAAATTGATATTGACCGTATTTGTGTGGACGCCCTAATCGACACAGGGGCAAACATTTCGGTTATAAGCTCGCATCTTCGCTGCCGCCTGCACAAAGATATGACGTCTGCTCCTTCCATCGTTGTACGAGTCGCCGACGGCCGGACGTCCTTCCAGTATCCTTCGTCCTTCCAGACTGCGCTTCCAGTATCCTTCATCTGGATCTGCCGATCGGTCCTGTGGCGGACACTGAACCTTATCACCGTCTATGCTCTGCCGAACCCCTCCGAATACCTCCAAAAGTCACAACCTACGTATTTTTGTCCCCGTGCCCACCTGTCCCGGACGGCGAGTGCATTGTTTCCCCTCTGACTGATATTCTCCTACGACACGACGTGGCGCTTCCTCATACAGTCGTTACGGTCGCACAAAATCAAAAAAGCTTCCCGTTCTTGAATGTTGGTCCTTCCTGCCAAGTGCTTCCACAGAGAATATCACTGGCCACTGTTTTTCCGTTCGATGGATGCCAGCTCTCTTCTGTGTCCACTGATTTCTCATCAAGCGCGCCCGACAGCCCGAAAGGTCATCCGCCGACCTCCGATGACTTAACAAAGATGATTCCGTCAGACCTTTCCGCCTGACAATCTCGGAAACTGCACGAGCTACTGGCATTTTATCAGGACATCTTTGATTTGGACAACGGTCCGTTAGCCCAGACTTTGGAGGTAACGCATCGCATCGCCGGCCCTATACACCAGCGACCATATTGGGTGTTTCATACGGAACGAGCAATCATCCAAAAGGAGGTAGAGAAAATGCTGATCAAGGACGTCATTGAACCTTTTTCAAGATCGTGGGCGTCACCAGTCGTCTTGGTGCAAAAGAAAGATGGTTCGTGGCACTTCTGCGTCGACTACCGGCATTCGAATAAAATCACTAAGAAGGACGTTTACCCGCTCCCTCGTATAGATGATGCCCTCGATTGCCTTCACGGTGCGTCATAATTCTCGTCTATCGACCTGCGATCTGGCTATTGGCAGATTGCTGTTGACACCGCGGACCGCGATAAAACCGCTTTCGTGACGCCAGGCGGCTTGTACCAATTCAATGTCATGCCGGTTGGTCTTTGTAATGCGGATGCGACGTTCGAAAGGATGATCGACTCGTTTTTGCGCGGTTTCAAGTGGTCAAAATGCATCTTCTACTTGGATGGCGTCATCGTGTTTGACCCAACATTCGAGACACACCTCCAACGTCTTTCGGACATCCTTGCGGTCTTCCGCAGAGCCGGCCCCAAGCTCAACGCGTCCAAATTCCATTTCGTCAGCCAACAACTTAAGATCCTGGGACATGTAGTCGACGCTGATGGTGTGCGACCTGACCCTGACAAGGTGCGCGCAATGAACGAGTTTTCTGTCCCTCGATCTGCGAAGGACATTTGCAGCTTTGTTGGTCTATGTTCCTCATTCCGCCGCTTCGTCGAGCACTTCGCTTACAGAGCCCTCCCGCTAACATAGCTTCTGAAGACCGATACCTTGTTCTCGTGGGGCTCCGCGCAAGCCACAGCTTTTTCCTCTTTCATTGAACGTCTCACCCGTTGCCTAATTTTGGCCAATTTCGATGCTACGGCTCCGACAGAAGTTTGTACTGATGCGAGTGGGCACGGCATAGGAGCTATATTGGTCCAGCAACAGGCCAGTCGCACCAAAGTGATGGCGTATCCGTCTTCCTCCTGCATGATGTAACCTTGCACCACGGCGCTCATCGTCAACTGCTTACGGACAGTGGACGCTACTTCTTGTCTAAGTTATTGATGACCTACTTCGTTCCTGGCGTACCAAGCACAGCCTTACCACCACCTATCACCCCCAGAAAAACGGACTTACTGAACGCTTCAACAAGACGCTCACGGATATCCTGGCCATGTACGAGTCCGCCGACCACCATGACGGGACGTACCACTACCCTCCGCTACTTTTTCTTATAATTCTTCTCGCCTCGACACTGCTGGCTACTCTCCTTTCTTCTTTTTGGGCGCGACCCTGCCTTGCCATTGGACACGTACTGCCTAACTCGGGGACGATTAGAAGCGAATATGCATGAGACGCGGTAGCGCAAGCTTACTTGGCCCAACAGGTTGCCCGCGCCAGGATATCGACAGCTCAAGCAGCCCAGAAAGGGCGCGAATACCAGCACCATCAGTGATGTGTACTTCGCCCCTGGCAGTTTAGTCATCCTGTGGACCCCGTCGTGCCAGGTCGGCCTCTCTGAAGAACTGCTCTGTTTTTTCACGGGCCCTTACCGAACCCTACGCATGGTCACTCCCGTTACCTACGAAATTGGACCCCTCCCGCCTTCGTCGTCATCCCATTCAACGTCACAATTTGTGCACGTCTCCCGTCTGAAGCCGTACCATTCCCGTGACCCAAGCTGCCTCTAACCTTGTTCCGTCATTTGCACCGGGTCGGTGCTCTCGCCGCCGGGGGTTATGTCCCGGGTTCTCGCACATTGGCAATTCAGGTGTTCAATTATGGCCAACCTCTCCTCCAGGGATATGCGCCACTGCCAAGCTGGTACACAGCCTTGCGAGAGAGACGACGACGACGCTGAGAGCCTTGCGGACGTGCGCGCTCTTCCTTGAACATTGAAGCTGCTTTACCTACCGGCTTGTATTTGCCTCTCAATACATTGGTCACAGTTGGTCACAGTTGGCACAGGACCGAAGTAATTGGAGAATAATGGGAGAGGCCTTTGCCCTGCAGTGGGCGTAGATAGGCTGGTGACGATGATGCTGATGACATTTTATTCCGAGCAGTGCCTTCATTGCCACGTCAAAAAAAAGTATATATATATATATATATATATATATATTATATATTTATACAGCGAGAGAGAGAGAGAGATTAGATTCTTTCGCAGCAATCTATTAGCACGGCGCCGTCGTTAAACTGCCAACAGCAAGCACAACTCTGACTAGAGTACTCGACCGCTTGGCATCCCTTCTTCTTTTGCTGACTTGTCCATGCCTGGGTAGCCGGAGTGTATTGCAGGCATCTGAGTGAGGAACAGTTGGCGTCGTTCGTCCATGCCAGCGCTCGTCTTGCTCAGGGGGGCAAGTAAAGGTCCAGTGGCAAATAATTCCACCTTTTTGGGAGCCATTCATTTTCGTAGAGACAATGGAAAGAAACAGCAGAAAGGCGATTGCCTCCACTATGTCGAACAGAGCATGGCACGACAAGATTTGAGTAGTTCGTGCGGAGTGCGTAAACGCGGATACTGCTATGCCTTTGTAAACAACACTTTATTCAGGGCTACGCAATTTTATTTATCGATGCTAGCACATTTACAGAGTTCTGAGTGGCCACCATGATTTTAGCGATAACATTCGACACGCAAATCACAGTAAAAGAGTTCATTTTCACCTAAGGCTGCCTGTCTCTCCCTGCTCTGCTTTAACAAATACTCTGCTCTGCCAACCAAATACTCACAGTTATGCCCCCCTGTTTACCACATAAACTCAATCAGCCAACGTTTGTTCACCCTCCAGCCGTGCCCTCTGCCACTCATCCAGAGCCACAAAGCTGCATTACCAGTGCAACAGCATGAACCTAGATTTGTAACCGTTTCTAACCAGCCTGATCGACGGGCAAACACCTATCTTAACCTGTTTTTAAGTTTCACCCGTAACACTTGGAGGCAATGAAAACTGCCTTCACATAGTAACCGCCAGTCGCAGTGCCCTCAAGCATCACCTCCCCCAACTTTTCTTATCCCATCACAATCACAATCCCTGCGCAACAACCCCATTGTATCATTAACATAAAACTGTTTATAGAGGCTACGGCATTTTTGATATCGCATATGCTGCGGCTTCATAGGCTCTGGAAAGAATATCTTTATTTCATGCCAGCAAGTTCCTGCTAAAATGTCAAGTTACGGGGGCAGCTGAACTGGACAGTACCTGGTGTGCTCACAGGGATACCAGTAAGGGCTGCTTGCGTAATATTCCCGTCTGGAGAATTAAAATTGTTGCAGCTGCTGTACTCAAACGGGCAGCTGAACTGCACCGTACCTGGTGTGCTCACAGGGATACCAGCAAGGGCTGCTTGCGTAATATTCCCGTCTGGAGAATTAAAATTGTCGCAGCTGCTGTACTCAAACGGAATGTGTTTCTCCAATCATTTCGGAAAACTCTTCTGGGTGTAGCAGCCGCTTTCGTTTTTAGCCAACAAGGCGGATACACTTTCACAGCCAGCCTCAGTGCCACACTAGATGCAAGACAAGAGCGTTTTGTCGTATACAGCACGCCGAGTTATTTTATAATATGCGCTGCTTATAGGAAATTTTCATGCCAGGGTTGGTTAAAAATAAAGATGTGAATGCAGGGCAACCGGATCATAACAGACTTGCTTTTTTTAAAAAGTGATCGGCATATAGCACATCTTTGAACCTTCTCTCGAGAAACTACAAATAACCCAGGAAAAAATGTCTTGCACTTGAAATGTTTCTCTGACAGAGCGTCAATTTCTGGTTTCACATCAAAGCAGCATATACTATGTAAGCAATAAAAATGCATACCGTTTCAATATCTGCTGGTGGCAACCTCTGCGGGATCTCACCAAATGTCCATGCTTCTAACTGCTTCACGGCTGTAGATACAACCACACATACAGCTGTAATACATTTTTTAAAAGATAATACCATTGCTGACACTTTGCACGAACTAAAATAACAGTTATTTTGCTGGTTGTGGAGGCTTCTTTACAGTTGCAAGAAGTAAATGCTAACCCTCACACTTTATATCATGGAGAGACTGAGGAAAAAAATAGTTTCGAAATACCAAAGTCGTAGTTACAAGAGAAATGCCTTCTACACAAAACACGCACAAAATAGCGTTCTTTTTCACTTTGCTAACGTGGTGAAAACAGTAGGGGACGTCTTTGCTTTCACAACCTCCTTTCAGATGACTCATTGCAAAAGTGCAGGTTATTTTTGTAAGTGTCAGAGGACGTTTAACAAAGCTACAACCAAACATAAAAAATAACCATTCCAAGAAATTGTAACTTTTGTTGACAATAATCGGTTTATGTTATACAGAACGTTTTTCATAAATCCCTCTGGTGTTTTGCCTGCAGTACCCCTCTGTTGTGTTGCCTGCAGTATGTTGCTTCTTCCACGAACGTACACTGCAGTGAACACTGATCGGAAACAACCTGAAGAAGACTCGAAATGTTAATCCAATGGCTATTAGATTACAATGTCATGAACATATGTAGAGCGAATATTTCTTTCGGATGAAATAAAACCATGCCGAGGACAAGAGGAGGTGTGTGCTGTGATCATGTGCGTAATAATTCTTAGTCTTCATGAGGGTCAGCGCCAACGGAAACACACAGAGAAGAGAATAGACGACACAGGTGCTGTCTAGCAACTGAAATTTTATTGGAAGAACAACTGGTATTTATGCAATAAAGAAGAGATAAAAAAAATCATAAACGAGTCACACAATCATGTCCCGTACGCACTTTATACACACGACTTGTCAAGAAAATCTATTTTCTCATCTATTAGTGCGATAGACGGGTGGCTCACGCACGTGTCACCGCTTTTTATAATTTTGTACGCCTCCGCAATTTCCCTCGTGCGCTGGCTTCTGCTTCTCATCACCACGACAGTTTTTTCAAAGTCGGGAGTGCAACCGCATTCCTTGCAGTGGCGGGACTATAATAGATGAGTAAAAAGATTTTCTTGACAAGTCGTGTGTCTAAAGTGCGTACGTGATATGGTTGTGTGACTCGTGTATGATTTCATCAATTTTTTATCTCTTGTTTATTGCCTAAATAACACGTGTTCTTCCAATAAAATTTCAGTTGCTAGACAGCGCCTGTGCCGTCTATTCTCTTCTTTGTGTGTTTCCGTTCGCGCTGACAACCATGAATGCTATCCAACTCGCAGAATTTGCTACCTTCTTAGTCTTTGAAGTGCAAAAGTTCATACGAACAAACAAGTACTACGAATATTTATAAGGCAACTGTTTCTTTAAATAACGTGCACAATTTCCAGCAGCAGTTAATTGTATCGCCCAAACTGACAACTAGCCGAGTCGCCCAACTCCCAGTTGTCGGGTTTCGGGTTCGTTGAGTATTTTAACAGAGAAGCAGTTTTTGAAATCGTTGGAGATTTGTGTCCGCTGTTAAAGACACCAAGTGAATGTCCAACGCGCATGTGTGCGTGCCTCGCGTCTACCACACAGCGTCCACTGTATACGTTTGTTAAGCCACATTGCTTAGCAGTGCTGAACATTGATGCTACATATGCTAGATAACCGTGCACCTAACCTTTCTGCAGTTGCCTGCAATCTGAATAATTGCATTTTACCACACCTTTAAATGAAAGGTGGTCTCAGATTGAGACTATACAACAGGGCATAGCTTCTATCTGCAGCTACATTAACGGGTTCATAAATCTGTAGGCTTTGATAACCCCGCCAAAGTAGCAAATTGAATATATTCACAAGAGAGAACAAAACACAAGTTCTACATTTTATTAAAATAAATTATCTTTACATTGTTTTCTTGTACCCCCATATACAATATGTAACCCGTGCTTTATGATTTTAATGTGGCTTGTAAAATACCAGGTACAAATGGTGCCAAACATAAATATGTAAATGTTTCCGCATCCAACAATCTGCTGAATATGTATTTGGGTGCAGTTGCCGGCAATCTGAGTAATTGCCTTTTACCATTTATTTCATTAAAAGGGGGTCTCATAGTGAGATTATAGAACCGGGCATAGCTCCTATCTGCAGAATATTAACACATGCATCTAAATATATGGTTTATGTTCACATCTCCCTACCAATATTACACTCAGTACAAACCTCTAGCACTTTGACACGAGTCTTTTTTACATGCTTCAATTGCTAGTTTAAGGCGTGAAGAATGGAACGGTAAAAATTAGGGCTACGGCAGGTTTTTTTCTGCCATTTTTATGCCTAGTCCTTCCCATTACCCGCAAGCGGGGCAGTGACTCGTGCGGAGTACCAGTATATTAGGCAGCCAGGCATGGCTGTTTTTAAAAAATATTTTACATCACTCTCTTATCAACGCCTACAATAAAATTACAGGGCTTATTATTAGCAATTACTATCTCGTGCTTGCATTCAATGGTGATTTTCTGTCGTCTAATGAAATAGCTAGCAATAGAACATATCGTTAATTTCTACACATTTTTCTACTCGGTTGTGATCCTGTATTCAGAGTACATAAGTATAACTTTTTAGATAGTTCGGGGAACAGCCTGTTATAAAACAATGGCAGACTCACAGGCACGTAGGATGCCGAGTACATAATCTTTAACAATCGCATTGCAGTGGTGACCAATAAAATCACAGATCGCAATTGTTGAAACACAAATAGTGCAGAGCCAACGTTCAGGCACACAAAAAGAGATGCAAAAAGAAATATGATACTGTTGATTTATATTGCCGTATTGATCCATATTATTAGTGTTATTATTCCACACCGGAAAATAATTCTACATTGCGTGTGCTTTGAAACACTGCTCTCAGTGTTCAGAAAAAAACTATCGTGGAGAAACAAAAGTGCCCGCTCCAATTATTTGACGATTCCATTCGCCGAGCAGGAGCGCTGAGCCGCAATGAACTCTTTAACTCCAGGAAGCCAGCCGACCGACGCCCTTCAAGTAACCTAGTTCTCACTCAATCCGCATCTGTGCCGAATGTTTTTGGCATATTTCGAAAGCATCACAACATATTAGGTCAAAGTCCTCGAATTGCATCTATATTTTCCGAACCACCACGTGTTGTGTACAGGCGAAACAAAAACCTGCGCGACATCCTGACATCTTCGAGGCTCAGCCATTCACCAGTGACCGGTTGTGGGCCCCTCAACAAGCCTCGTTGTCAGGTACGCCCCCACATGACGAAAACAAAAACCGCCTCTAGCACCGCCTCGCACTTCTCTGTAAAACTGAAGGGAAATTTTAACTGTGACAGCGCCAACCTAGTTTACCTGCTCGAGTGCAATACCTGCCACCTGCAATATATTGGCCAAACGGCGAATGCTTTTAGATTAAGGTTCAAAAATCATAGGGCACACGCCAAGTCTCTCCCTAACGTTCCTTTGTCCCGTCACGTCGGAATCTGGGGTCATTCATTTAATAATTTGAGGATAACAATAATTGAATCCAATTTCAACAGCTACCACGCAAGCGAAGTTCGCGAATCATATCTCATATTTAAGTTCAAAACCGCATCCTCTGGGTTGAACGAAGGCGTGGGTGCGCTGCCATGTTTGCCACAGTAATTACTCGCGTTTCTTCCGTTCGCTTCTTGCCTGACCAATCCTCTTTTTAGGCATACCAGGGCCGGCTTATACTCTCCAGGTTCACTCACTTAGCCTCTTAGCGCCGGCTTAGCCACATAGCGCCGGCTTCACGTGACACATTCCTAAGACGAAAAGTGAAGGCGTGCTGACGCGTGCTCCCCAGTTCCTTATCTCGTTCTGTAGCCTTTCCCTCTTCTCCCCCCCCCCGCTTCTTCTGTTGACACATTCCTAAGCGTGACACATTCCTTAGATGAAAAGTGCTGACGTGATGACGCGCGCTCCCCAGTTCCTTATCTCGTTGTGCCGCATTTATTCCTTTCTCTTCCCCGTCCCCGCTTCTTCTCTTAATTCCTATAAGGCTAGCCGCCAATTTACCTCCTTCCTAGACGTCCCTTTGCATTTTTCTTTTCTCTTTGTGTTCTACCACTTGCAATAACTACTTCTAAACACAGCGCATTGTAGCGCACCTTTTCTCCCAAAAAGAGGGAGGGCAGTGCATTCCCTCTCATGTGTATGTCTTGCATTTTTTCTTGTGTTGCTGAATGATGACGTGTGATTTCTTTTAAAGAGGGCGCACTGTAGCGCAACTTCCTCTCTCTACCCGCACCTACAAGAGCGTTCTGCAGTGTACTGTAAATGTTACTCCGATGAAGACTGGACCACCAGTCCAAACGTTAGGAAACATGTTTGTTTTTGTTTTTTGAGACTTGCGTCGGACTCTACTTTTTGACATTTCTTCTGGACCATTGGAAACTTCTTTTCTTCGACGGTATATGTATATATATATATATATATATATATATATATATATATATATATATATATATATATATATATATATATATATATATATATATATATATATATATATATAAGGTTAGTAGAGACAGAGACAAACGAGAAAGACGTAGAAAGAAAAATAAGTTTACAGACGGTTCAGGGAGAGGACTCCCTTTCTTCACGTGTTTCTCGTTCGGCTCTGTCTCTGCTAACCTTATTAGTTTCGCGCTCTGTGTGCGTTTTTATCTTTTCAGACTATGTATATATATATATATAAATATATATATATATATATATATATATATATATATATATATATTTATATATATATATATATATATATATATATATATATATATATATCAAAGTTGCAGTCCTTATTGCCAGAGGTTTGGCATTTTAACAGTGTTTTATAGTTCCGAATGATGTATGATTGCCTTTTTTTATGCAGGAAAAAATAATAGAAAATTAAAGTCGAGAAAAAATGCGCCGTTTTTTCCGGAAGCGGGAAAAAACGGTGCATTTTTTCTCGACTTGAATTTTCTCTTATTTATTCCTGCATTAAAAAAAGGCAATCACACCTCATTCGGCACTATAAAACACTGTTAAAACGACAAACAGCACTGGCAATAAGGACTGCAACCTTGATATGTGTCCTTACGGAATCCCTCGTCCCGTACGTCTCTGTTCTACAAAATGCATTACGAGGGTTCTGGCTTCAGCAGTCTGAAATGCCTTTGGCTATCCCCGACTTCCGACCACGTCTTACGTGCGGCCGCTGGGAAAAGACGTTCTACGTCTTCCCGCGGTTGTCGAGGGGCGGCGCTTGTTGACCGGGCTCTGAGCAGTCGTAAATACAAAACCCCGCGGTATAGTCGAGAGGGGAGTCGCCGCGGAACTAGCTCAATGGTAGAGCACCGCACCTGTTATGCGGAGGTTGTGGGTTCGTTTCCCGCTTCCGGAAAAAACGGCGCATTTTTTTTTCTACTTGAATTTTCTATTATTTATTCTGCATAAAAAAAAGGCAATCATACCTCATTCGGCACTATAAATCACTGGTAAAACGCCAAACAGCACTGGCAATAAGGACTGTAACTTTGATATTTGTCCTTACGGAATCCCTCGTCCCGTACGTCTCTGTTCTATTATTTATATATATATATATATATATATATATATATATATATATATATATATTATACATACATATTTTAGCACCGATACATTCTTACATATGCTTTGATAGGTATACCTATAAGACTATGTTTTTAGCACTTTTTTGCTGGTAGCAACCGGTTTTTTTGTTCACGAACAAAACTAGTAACAAGCATAGTCAAACCTCGTTGGTAATATTTACGTCTTCAGGCAACCACAAATTGATAGTTACTTGTGAAAGTAAAACCATACTGTTTACTTTAAGAAACTATATTTCGCTTCTCAGTACAAATGACATACTGTGAAACTTTTAAGCACCCAACATTGTTCTAAACATACTTGACTATGAACTAATAACTTTGCGCAAAAGACGAGGACGAAGAGAACAAAGCACCAGACGAGCACAACTTCCATTTTGTCCTGCCGTCTTGTCAAGATTTGTCATCCATTCGCTTTTTCATCACCTTTTGCGCAAACATATTTCTTTGTGCGTTTTGAGCCAACTAGCCAGCAACGAAGTCCCACTAAGTCATATTTGTGTAGTAGTTGGTTCAGTACAGCTCAGTCAGTGTATAGTAAATAAACGTTGCCAGAATAAAACTGCGATTACAGCTTTCTTGGTTGGAACCTCAGCAGTTCAGTTACTGTTAAAGATAAAATATGTTCTAGTAGTTTGACAGTCACTTTTAAAATATAGAACTATGTTCCGCTTTCGTAGAACCTTTTACTTCGCTTCCGTATACCTGTATAAATATATAACTCCCGTATAAACTATTCATGTGACCAGCTGCTTCTGTAATCTTGAATAGGTCTGTGCGTTGTATACGACGCAAAAAAATTACGCCATCTTCCCGTGGGTAACCCTGATGAGGATGCGAAGCATCGTGGTGCTTCCGTGTCCCAGGCAGCACAGGACTCTTCGGCCTAAAACAGGCCGGTGTACTTTGGCCGGTGATTTTCTGTCCGGCCGTTTTCCGGCAGCCATGTTCGGCCCATGTCCAAATGTGGGCCTTTTGGCCGTATACGGCCGTACTCCGATGGCTGTCCAACGGCCAGTGTCCGTCGGCCAGTCGACCGGCTTAAGGTCATACGGCCAGATTCCAGCCGCAGGGCTCCGGCCATTCCAAAGCCACCCGTGTACGGCCGAAGTACGTCCGCCGGAGGACAGCCGAGATGCGGTCGTCGGACTCCAGCCGGACTACAGCTACCGGAAATACGGCCGTGCTACGGGCATTGGAGTTCAGCCACAGTACGTTAGCTGTACTGAGGCCGGTCACTGCATGTCGCGCAAGCAGATGACTCATTCGCGCAGTGCAGAACCAGCACAAACCCAGCATTTTGGGTCCAATGCAGCCACATCAAAGTGAGTTCGCGCGCAAGCACCAGCCGTCAAGCTTTCAGCGCAGCTTTGCTTAATTACCAGCCTCAGTTGACAGCAAAATTCATTTATTAAACAGTGCTCACAAATTGTCGGTCCTTTAATTGCTGTGCCTCTTTTACTGCCGAACACAGAAAATATTCAGTTCTTTGTAGAGCTTGAATAGATGTATTGTCCAGATCCTGATATCCTCTGTGGGGCGGCTTACCTGTAATAAACGGGGAAAGAGAAGGGGGGGGGCGGCGGAGGGCGCATACTTTAGTGGGTTGAATTTCAGAGAGATAAATTGCGCCGCTTTTAGCCAATTTCTTTTAGGGCAATATTCCGGAACACTTTCATGCTATGACTACATAAACTATTTTTATAACAGTTGCTTGACCAATTTGGATGTATATAAAACCGGCGTGAATGCCTTTACGAAGCGTTTTGGTTCTCAACAAAACACTCAGGAGCATTTAATATAACTCCTTCACAAAAAAGTATGTCCAGTTTTTTGCCCATTTTTCTTGCAAAGACATTTTCTACTCGATCAACTTTTCTGATGATCTTGCGCAGGGCTGATCCTAAGAAGGAGCGAACAGGTACTTTCATTTTCAATCTATTTTAATGTTGTTTTCATGAGTGTACGTCCACACCACTCAATAGTCCAAAAGAACTTAATTTTCTTCTAATGTCATACCACGTTCAAAAAAATTCTAGACGCGTCGCGAATGACGCCCTGCTTCAGGTGGCTGCAGTTGTATCCCTTTGTGTTCACGCAAAGAAAGGCGTAAAATTAGAGTTACATAATTTGTTTCAAACCAATAACATAGCAATGGTAGCATGTATACAGGAAACCTTGCATACTGCAACGAATAGGGCAATAAATATTTTATTGGTCAAGGTTGAATGCGTAGGGTTCTCAACCCGTCGGAGGCAAACTTGCACCTCTGGAAGTTTATTTATTTATTTATATATTTATTTATTTATTTATTTATTTATTTATTTATTTATGTATTTATTTATTGTTTTTATTTGTTTGTTTATTTATTTATTTATTTTTATTCATTTGTTTATTCATTGTTTTATTTATTTATTTATTTATTTATTTATTTATTTATTTATTTATTTATTTGTTTATTTGATACCTGCTTTCCTTTGCATGCATTACAGAAGGGAGATACATAACACTAAGCATTAAATATGAGACAAAATAACAAAATAATTCTACAAAGCGCGCTGAAAATCGTCAATATAAACAGTTAATGCAATCATACGTCGAAGATAATTACACTGCAGCATTGATGTAAAATAAAAGGAATCGCGCAAGGCGTCACCTTTAAAGAAAAGTTAATAATTTGCTTTAGGCTAGCGGTCCCACTTTGAGATATGTAGAATGGCGCTTGGACATACTTCTCCCCTTCTACAACAGTTTTCGAATAATAGATATTACGAAAAAAGTTAAACCTGTGGTTTCGTCTGTGATCTTTCACGTCCTGCCATTTCAGTTTACTTTTACTTTCTCTCATGCTAAGTTGAGCGTGCCAATTACCTAATACGAAATGCACTGACATATTCTGTATGTTTTCGAGCGTATCAACGAGCTCTTTGGTGTAGGGATCCACGAAAACACATGCGTACTCCAAGATTGAGCGCACATGAGGGAAATACGGTTGTTCTTTTCAGTTAGATGAAGGTTCACTGAAATTTCGTCTCAGAAAGCCAAAAACATATGCAGCCGTAACTTTTATGGTGTGAACCTGCCTATTTAACCTCTAACCGCTCCCTAAATAAACTCCTAGGTATTTATATTCCTCGGCCGTTGTCACAGCAGCATAATTTACGGTATACGTATCCATTTGGAATGAAGGTTTTCTTGTAAAGGAGCCGTTAACACACTGTTTAACATCCAAAAACTTTTCTGATTCAGCACACCAGGATGTTATTAAATGCGAATAAAGCTGCAGGTATACGGAATCACGTTCGTTCGCTATAGACCGGTTAACTACACAGTACTTTTGAACAAAGCTATAGGGCCAATAGTAATAACAATGCAAAAACCGATTCATTCAGTTCATAGGATGAAATGTACTACGCAGAAGGTGATATGCAACACCATCATTTGCTTTTCTGCAGTCCAAGAATATACAGTCAACCACTTTAAGCTTATCTTTTGCAAGAGCCAAATCGTGCGTGAACTCAACAATCTGCGTTGAGCAAGAAAATCCTGACAAAATCCGTGTTTGCTAGCATGCTGGCGATTATGTTTACCCAAATGACTCATGTCCCAAGAGTAGCTAAGCTCACCTTCAAACATCGGAACTAAATTAACAGCTAGGCTTCGTCAGTGACAAGGCTCTGTTGTTATCGCAAACTTAAAATAATTTTTTTTCTAAATAGGCAGTCGTAAAATCCCCTGAAGTAACATAGTGCAGGGCATGAAGTTGATCCTACCAATGCACGAGCGAGTCTCTTCTACGTTTATCACCAACAACATAGTGCAACATTGCTTGTCGCAGTTTAATTGTAAGCAGAATAACTTGCGCTTTTGCTCGCACTTGCCTTTCTTTGGTGGGGAGTCCTTGACATGGTGGCGGTTTAGCTCCTGCGTGGTTGCCGCTTGCTCGACGCCCTTGAAGGCCAGTTATTTTAGTCAACCATCCCCATCTCGGATCGGACATCTCTGGTGGATCGATGTCTCCAATGCTCTCCATTTCTTGAGCGGGCGAATAGCCTCGAGATGATGCTTCGACGAAGCCGGAGGCAGAAGCGTGGTAGCGGCGATGACTGGCGAGGCTTAGCTCACCCGTCGGTGTGGCACAGTCTTCTTGTGGCAATAAATGACATTTCGATGGCCTAAAAGGTTCCCTGCTAATGCCCAGTGAGTCCTTGTACCTTGCCCGTACACCGAGAACCCTCATTACTGTTTGACAAACGATGTTCGTTCATTTAAAACGTAGAAACACGGAGCGGATGAAAAACGCGTCCCCGTCGTTCGGCTCCCTAACGGCTCTTTGTCCCCCCAGAAAAAAAACCGGTCGGTCTCCTTCCAAACACGTCTGTGCATGAATTCTCGGCGCCCAGGCGCGAGCCGTTGTTCGGCTGGATGCCGTTTGCCGAAAAAAGGACGTATAACCAGATACCTTACGTAGGCCGGTCTCCTCTTGAACACCGGTTGCCAAATATTCTGTGGCCATTCGCTGGCCGTAATTCGGCCGAAGACAGCTAACCGAATGCAAAACGTATATTCTGGGGCCGTACGTCCGCCGGACGCGCGGTTCACCGTTGAAACAACGAATGCACGGCAGCCGTGCTCCGGCCGGTCTCCTTTCGAACACCAACTGCCGCAAGAATACGCATATTCTGTGGCCGGTCGCTTGCCGTGCTTCGGCCGATTACCGCTTCCCGAAGAAAAAACGGATGCCCTAAGGCCGTACTTCGGCCGTTCTCTTTCTCAACATCGGCATCCGTAAGAGAACTGAATATCTGGCAGCCGGTTAGCTGCCGTTGTGCCTCCGGACACGGGCGGACGGAAAAATGCCGAAGCGCTGGTTGCCGAATGTTGGCCGTTCAACGCATGATCAGTGGCTGCCAGAACCTGGATGCTGGCCGGACATGCCAGAAAGCGGCCATAGACGGGCTGGTCTTGGGGCACACTTTCTGCGCCGCCTGGGGTGGTTCCATTGTGTTGCCGTTATGTTGAGTGATCTTGTTTTTACTAGCGCAAGAGGGAATTCCGCGTCCCGGTCCACACTGTGCAAAGGAACGCAAGTGCCGTTGTGTTACGGTGAGTAGGCGGTGGTTCTCGAGGCGCCGAAACTCGTCCATCATGTTCTTGTCGATGTTGTCTCTGTGGTATAATCGGTAATCTCCGTCAGCGTTGGTGAGGTAAAGGTTGTTGACATTGGTGCACTGGCTGAGAGCAATGTACACGCCCTCCTCTTCGCAGCTTTGTCTTCTCGTTCTTCTTCTTCTTCGGCGGTTCCCCTACGGGAAGATGACGACGGTGGTTGAAGGCGAACCTGTCTCGTGATGGATTCTTTGGTTGGCGAATCCCTAGGGGCATCCTGCCCCAATCAGCATCAGAGGCGCTGCGGACGGGGTTGGTTGAGCTGCAAGGCGCGTGGCGCTTCCCGCCACAGCTTTTCCACGGGAAATTCAGCATCCCCCTCTAAAGTTTTCAGTTCGTCGTTTCCGTTGACGTTCAGCTTCGCGTGCCTTCGTTGTATCAGTAGGTTCTTGACTTAGTTTGAATGAGTCAAGGACATAAGGCGCGTTCTTACCACTTGCTCCTGTCCCAGATTTGTAGCGTCGTGGGATCGAAACCGAGCGCCGCTAACTATTTTTTGATAGTGTAGTATCGTGGAGCTTTGGGTGTAAGGAGGAGAGTTGCGCATGCGCAGTGTGAGTGTAGACAGCGCCGCCTTCAATGAAGCAGGACCAGGCGAGCCTAAGAAATGCTCCGCATTTAAAACTAATTTTAGAACTATGGTCCGCAGTTGTTGTATTAAGAAAAGGTTGCTACAAGAAAACGCAATGACCGGAAGGTAAGGCAACCATTCCGTAGATTTTTTTATTGTCTCGCAATTGCGATTTCAAACTAAGTTTTCGCGCTGTCGACTTGGCATTCTCTCCTTTTAGGGTTTAAGCAACTTTCTTAGATCGAGAGAAGATTTTGCGTCCAGTGACTGACTTAAGCATATTATATTTCTTCGGATTTTGAGATTGTAAGAAACAGAAAAAGTGTTCTGCCGAACATCCACCTGAAATCTTATAGTCAAATACAACGCAGTGTTATCGTAACAAAAAAATGGGTCGCATCGTTTTTTTGCACTTCGCTCCAAATATCCCCAAAATACGGTAGTCTTCCGCCACCTTTTGCATGGCAACGTTTCCCTCAAGTACATATTAAGCGCTCAGCTTGAGTCTTGCAGTCTTGAATCTTGTAGTCTTGAACGCTTCGCGCTCATTTTTCTACTAAGTCATTCTTTTTCAATACGCAACTCCGCATCCGAGAAGCCCTAGTGATAAGGGCGAAGCAATGTTCGGAAGACCTCCGCGTAAACTGTCGTCGATTTTCACCAATACATTGCTATGGTATCGAGCACAAGCAGCTTGGGCAGATGAGCGAAAGCGATTGAGCCAAGTTTGTTTCATTGAATGGTCAGTCCTCTTTCACGACCTGCAAACATGTGCACTTCAGGAGCAGAAGATAAAAAAAGAAGCGATTTTCTCACTTTGTATTCGCGAGGCGCGGCAGTCAACGCCGAGAAGCCTGGTTTGGGGCTGTGAGACTCCAGCCCGAAACTCAGAAGCCATGCGAGCCTTCTGCCTACTCCAGGCTTCTTGATGTTCATTTCGTGAAATTATGTGCTCTTCTATGTTGTGCAACACGAACAAAAAGTGGCGTACTTAGTAAGTGAACCTTTGTTCTGCCCGATACAAGAATACCTGTAGCGACGTCTCACCCAAAAAACATGCTGGCGGCTTAAAAGCGTTGAAATGAATCAAGGAGTATTAGGCTGGGGCGTATTCCTGTTTTTGAAAGATTGACTTTTTAATAGCACGCACTGTGATGCTCCACCTTGGATTAGAAGCGAAACTAGTCATCTCGTCTGTTAACACCCGATAGTTTAACCTGGCGCAGCTTACTGCAAATACTTACATCGCGTGAACAATAGATGACGCAATTCGCAAACTGTCTGCCTCCTGAAAAAGAGTTGAGCAACAGCTAAGAACGAAACTACTGTAGATTGGACAGTGTGCTCGCAAAACTGCCGGTGCACGTCACAAGTATTTATCGCCGCAATAGGCGTTCCTACCTTGCCCTTTGAAAAGTGGGAGGTGCAAAAATGTTATACAGGAAGCCTTTCATGGCGTAATGCGAGGATCAAGTGCGCGCATTTGTATTTGAATATATGCTTGTGGACCTCGGCATTGTTTGTCAGTGTGTGGTCAAGGTATTCGGGGTCTGTCGAGGAAGTACGCCAATAAAACTTGTTTTAGCTTTTTGGTTTTTATCAGGTACGTCTGAAATTTTCTGGTGAAAGGCTGGAAGGGTAGTTTCATAGTTTAACATGTTTGTATTTATTTTAAAGTTTGTTCGCATGATGGAGAGATAGTGTAAAATGTCGTGTACTCTTGTACCCTAATTAATTCGGGTTTAACACAAACGGTGATCAAAATATTCTATATATTTCTACTTTTTCTACTTTTTTTCAGTTGGAACCAGTACATAGTGCAAACAATATTGCTGCTCATTACTAAACAGCGCAACAAAAACATGGACTATAGCTGAGGTACACAGGACGAGCACTGACTTCCAACTGATCTTTTATTGAAAAAAACACATATTTATACCCCACTCACCTACACACACGTGCCATAAATGCACACAACAAAACAAATAATTCATCACAGCGGTGCTATGACGCGCCACACACGCTCTAAAAATTCCCATTAGAACACACGCACTTGAAATGATAAAAAGCCCTCTCAAGCCATGACAAACGTGTTGCGCCCCTAGATTACTTTCTATGTAGCGTTCCTTCCCCCTTTTATACCACAAAGGAAAAAGAAAAAAAGGAAGGTTGCAGTAATCCCATGCATACCTAATATAGCCCATAAGCTGAAAAAAATAGGGAATGCCGCTGACGTACAAGTGGTTTTTTCCGCCCCTCGCGAACTGGGGGCCCTTTGCAAAAAGACGTACCTCCCGAGAAAGGATTTCCACAAGGGCTCCATTGAGCACAAAACGAAGTTCGTCCCATGCGCAAAGTCGGTAATCTACGCGATTCATTTGCCATGCGGAAAAAAGTACTTGGACCAGACGGGAAGGTGTCTTAATACAAGGCTCCGGGAGCATAGCAACAATGTACGAACAAGTGTCAAAGGGCAGCTAGGCATTCACTGCCGAGATTGCAAAGGCACCACCGGAAAGTGCATTCCCATGTTCGAAAAATGCGAAGTCATTCAGCGCCATAGTGACCAGATGACAAGGGAGATAGTGGAGGCAGCGAAAATTGCTAGGTTGGGGGAAAATTGCGTCAGCGTACCTTCGGTTGCTCGGTCAGCCAAGGAACTTGATTTTTTACAAGGGGGAAGGAACGCTACATAGAAAGTAATCTAGGGGCGCAACACGTGTGTCATGGCTTGAGAGGGATTTTTATCATTTCAAGTGCGTGTGCTCTAATTGGAATTTTTGGAGCGTGTGTGGCGCGTCATAGCACCGCTGTGATGAATTGCTTGTTTTGTTGTGTACATTTATGGCACGTGTGTGTAGGTGTGTGGGGTATAAATATGGGTTTTTTTTTCAATAAAAGATCAGTTGGAAGTCAGCGCTCGTCCTGTGTACCTCAGCTATACTCCGTGTTTTTGTTGCGCTGTTTAGTAATGATGAATGACCAACTCGCCCATCACTGCACTTTGCTTAATATTGCTGCTCTTTTTTCTTAGCAAATGTTTCTAATGTACGACAAGGTATATTAATGCTACCAGAACCTACATGCAATTTTGCGACGAAGAGTTCAGAAACTTGCGGGCTGTACGCCCTTTCCTGGCCTTAGACAATAAAACAGCTAATTATTCTGAACACGTGAGCGGACTTGGCATCGTCACAAGCGTTTGGCTTGCCGCAGGAGATCTCCAGCTATCTTGATTGGCCTGCAAGCAAGATTCCCAGTTTTACGGTGGAGTTGTGTATCATAACCCCTATTAAGTGCGAATGCACTTTATAAACGACCCTGAATTCCGTTGACCGCGTCCGTCCACATAGCAACAGCTGCGGTTGCGCGCGCTCCTCGTCTTCCTTGGCAACGGGGGGAGATTGCACATACCCACGTGGGGGATTGGCCAGGAATCTCCTCGTCGTCCTTCGCAACGGGGGAGATGGGCGCGCGCTGCCTGGCCGCTGACATGGCACATACCCACGTGGGCGATTGGCCAGGAATCAGGCGTGAGAAGGGCTAATGCACCCGCTTAAAGGAGTACTGACACGAAATTTCAAAGCTGAGATCCGCTCTAGCAATCAAGTACAACGACAACACAAATAGGTGTCTGTGCATGGCACATACCCACGTGGGGGATTGGCCAGGAATCGGGCGTGAGAAGGGCTAATGCACCCGCTTAAAGGAGTACTGACACGAAATTTCAAAGCTAAAATCAGCTTTAGCAATCAAGTACAACGACAATACAAATAGGTGTCTGTGAATAAATGCATCTTTCTTTCTTTGTAGTTGTGTGTGTGTGTGTGTGTTATCTCTCTTTCGCGAACATTACCGAACCGCGCAAATTCAACTCCTGCATTCGCACTTTCACATTCTTCCCCTCGGGGAAATGCGGGGAAATTTTTTTTCTATTCAGGTAGGGCGTTTTTAGACCAAGCTAACTCATTACTCGAAACAAAAACAGACCAGGCGGGCACAATGCTGTCAGTCCAACCAGCCACCATAGCCCGCTTTCTACAGTGAACTTCCCACTTGTACTGCTGCTGCACCAAGTGGCGCAGCAATGGCCAGTGAGCTAATGTGCTCTGGCACATATCAAAATTACTCAGAGTAGGCGTCTGCTTCCAAATCATGCACAAAACCATATACTGGAGTGTTGATTTCAATGAAGAATACCATCGAAATGTAAAACACTTACATCATGTAAACGAACTCGTTAAAGCGTTTGTGAAGAGATTTTAGAAGAAATGCTGTTGTACGGAAATGTGAACTGTGGACCCCTATTACCCATAATATGCGCGACCGTTTCGTGGCGCGTTACTGTAAATTAGTTAAAAATGCACACACTGCTTCCCATGCTTTGTTTGTTCCGGCACGCATTTCTATCATGTTACGCTGATCATACTTCCCCCAACCTGCACACTATATCTTCATAGAGCAGATTCACGCAGGGCAGTTACGGCTACAATGACACATCATCCTTTATAATGAAACCTTACCACTACTCAATGATCGATGTTAAGAACAGATATATATTAAAACTACCTGTCAGCAACTCTCGCTACTGGCTGCTGTGAGGCGATGCTCTTGCACCCCCGGTGAGTAGCGCCGGAACAAGTAACCATGGTAATGTAAACTGGGTATTCGCAAACTCCTCCCACGGGTTTATCCTGTCTAAGCTGTCATTCTGCGACATACTACATTGTTTAAGCTTGCCAATGTCTGTTTCACATAGCCCCTAAGAAAATTAAATCCAAAAGAATCTGTCTGACGTGACAAGATTGGATTTTTTTGCTGCTATATTATTCACCGAAAAAAAACAATATAGAGTTTATATGCAGGAGTATGTGCCGAATTCAAAGAATGCTGGGCTATCACTAATAATACAAGAATCAAGCATAAATTCTGTCGAAACAGAGAAATGGAGATTTCCCAAAACTCAGGGAGCATATGTACTAAAAAAAGCTAACAAAGAAACAAAAATGCAAACAATATGTACGGGAATGGATCGTACATATGAAAGAATAAGTATTCGAACCACTGTATGCCAAGTGGGGCAAAATTCTCAACTCAAAAGCTGCAGAAAACGCACAGTTTGCTTACCGTAACTTGTTTGATCTTTAGGGAGTAAAACATTGTAGTTAAGGTAAAACGAGTGCAGCTCAGTAGTGCAAGCTGGTTAGCGTATAATAATTACAACAGGAAGCCTTCCACTGAGAATTTCAATAGAAATATGCAAAGAGAATACTTCACCAAACTAGAAACAGAAAGCTAATATTACGCACGAAGCAGGCGCTAAGAACGACATCAAAATTGGCTAAATAACAATTCGCATGGCTTCATTCAGGATATGTTGCAAGGATACAGTGGCACTGATATTGTATTGCACATATACCTTATGCAATAATTGTGAGTATGAATGAAATTTTAGCAGAATAGAATTAGAGTCTTGAACACAAAATAGGGCAAAATTCGCATAACATATGTTGGTTTTGTAGTTAACAGGGATTTGTTTCTTAAATATAGATGTTTATAAGGAAAAAACTGTGCCGTAGTCTGAGAATGTAAGTTCAGGCCCACTTAGGCAAACGAAATAGATTTTCCGGAATACTTGTGTTTGACATCTAAGGATAATCAATCGAGATTTCGATGTGTCAATTGGTAATATGTTGTGTCTAAACCATGCAAGTAAAGGATTACAATACGCTAACGCTTCACAATTTGCGATTGTAATTGGGTATCAGTTGTAAACACAGTTTTACAATTGGACAAGGTACACTTGATGGAAATTTAAGGCTTTGATGGTGAAGATTGATCAATATTAAAAATAAAAGATTGCCAATAAGAGATCACTGTGGTACACCTATATTAATTTGTTTTCCTGTATGCGCCGGAGATGCATTATTTATTTGCTGTGGGGAAATACCTCCTGGTTCGGGTTACACCGCGGACAGTGGCTTGACTTGGAAATGTACTGTTTGAGGTAGTCAAGTCCTAAACTGATCAATAAGAGTGCACCAACTAGAATACGAGCATCAATGGCTTCTTCACTTGATCAGTTAAAATATTCAGACACGTTCTGTTGAGAACCATGCCCTGATTCCTATCTGATTCGGTGATAGTATGTTGAAGTTTGATATATAACTTTCGAACCGCAAAACAAGTAGCATTATATAATTTTGCTAACGAAAAATAATTCGAGTATAGTGTGGTTGCTTGATAAGTTGTCTATTGCCTTCCCTAAACGCAAGTGTTAGCTTACCGTTTTCCACATCACTTTTGAAGTTAACATACACTGTCGCCGAATGCTCGAGTAACGAAATGCGCCATCAACTTGATATATAAAGGCCTAAAGTTTTCTAATTCCTGAACCATGCCAATCACGTTTTGAAAACACATTTGAAAATTTTCATGAAAAGACGGCAAAAAAAACTTTGAGACAAGCGTTGATAATTTCTGTTCATCGATTCTCTTGGAAGGAGTAGGTTAGGTTTGAAAGAATCTAGAAATGCACTTGCGATGTCTGATAGGTTGTGAAATGTATTGTTTAATGTAGTTAGTTTTGTATTAAAAATGCATCGATGCCGTCATTAGGAAAAAGTTTAAAATTTTCAATTGACTTTGGAGATAATTCGATAAACTGGTGATTTTGTGCTCAACTACACTTTAGTGCATTGAAGAAGCTTACATAGTATTTAGGTGTGCGGTCTGTTTCGATCTAGCCAACATATGGTAATTGATAGCTATTTGGTTTCTTATAAAATATCTCTTTCGTTCAAAGACTTTTCAAATGACTACCTATGAATATAAAATATGCGGAGCCACCAATTTTTTCCGCAGTTGACAGTGTTACATGATATTGTGAGAGATTTATAACAGGCACATTTGAATACTTCAAATGTTTATTCGCGTAGTCGGCGAGAGTTATTGCTCAACCATCAGTTTTTGCAATTTCTTCAAGAAATAGGAGTGCGCGGCGTGTTCAGACTACATTTGTTGGATAGCATACCGTTGCTTGCAAAGAACATGTCTAGTTAAAAAACTATTGGTAGTTGTTTATTCCTACCTAAATTACTCGAGAGAATGGTACTCACACTAGATTAGATCAAGCACGGTCAAGCAACGTGCAATGGCCGCTGGTAGCACACAGAGGAGGAAATATAATACGACGTTTAAAACAATAAACATTTAAAAATTACTGTTTCCGATGAAAGAAAGAGGGGTGCAGTCCAACATGCAGAAGTTAGGACTGCTAACATTCAAATATGCTCGGCGAATACATTACTGTAGTAACTTCTTGTAATATCTTCTACCTGCCATTTGGAAAAACAGCCAGAAATAAGCAGTGATACTGACACACGGAGTATCATTTCAAAAAAGGTATTTTCTAAAAAAAAAACTTTGTTAAATTTGTTTATTGAATACATGTATAAGAATATGGCATACTAACACGTGGTTAATGTAAGTTGCCAGGTAAAGCTCTGAGTTCAATTTATTTTTGAAAAGAAACCAAGGTGTTTACAAACAATAAAAACCGGCTGCCATACCGCATTTGTGACCCAGACGTGTGCTTTTTGCCTGTGGCCGAATGGATAAGGTATTAGAGACGTGTTTAGGGTAGCCTGGGAGCCAGGATGGAAGTTGTGATGCAGTGTATTTCTTATTTTTGCGTGAATGGCTATCGGCTTGAAGATAGAATGAACGTAAAATACTGGAACGAATTCGCAGAAAAAAACGAATTCGAGCAAAACATTATTCACACAGTCAGTGTCTGAGGTCTGCCACATAAGTTGCCACATAACAGAAGTGGTCACACCAACAATACCGTTCCTAGAAAACCATTTGTCATTGGCATTGAGTGGTGCTATATATTTAAGGAGTATTGAGAACAAATTTTGCTGCACTTGTCGTTCATGTGATCCAGGTGCCTACAAGCCCCGTAATGAATGAATGTCGCCTTGCACTGCTGACCGGATGGTGAATAATTATTTACCGCCTGATTGTATATGTTTGTGTTGGTTTCAGTAAAAGAATCCTGAGGTAGCAGCCCCGATATTACGGCGCTCGTGGGGTCACTGTTTTCCTCGAACCCTGACGGTCTAGACGCGCACCCACCTAATGAATGCGAGTGTACCGGAATCTTGAAAAAACGTGAATATCATCCGAGCCCATAAGAAAGGTGACATGAAGGACTTGAAAAATTACAGGCCGATGAGCTTACTGTCAGTGGTCGACAAGGTACTTACCAAGGTAATCACTAACAGAACTTCTGTCACATTAGATTTTAGTCAACCTACAGAACAAGCACGCTTTCTTAAAGGCTAATAAACGTTGGACCATATTCATATGATCAATCAGGTGATATAGAAGTACGTGGAGTGTACTGAACCCCTATTTATAGCATTCATGGATTACGAGAAAGCATTTGACTCGATCAAAACATGTGCAGCCATTGAGGCATCACAAAACCAGGGTGTAGACAAGCATTATGTAAGAATACTACAGGATATTTACAGTGGTTCCACAGCTACTATCACCCTCCCTGAGAAGAAATGTAAAGTACGTATAAGGAATGGCATCACACAAGGACACAAAACCGCTCCATTGTTATTTACAGAATAGTTACAGGACGTATTAATGACAATAAATTGGGAAAAGGTGGAAGTAAGGGTTAATGAAGAGTACCTGAGAAACCTCGGATTTGCTGATGACTTGGCTTTGCTAAGTACCCCGGGGATGAATTGCAAAGCATGCTTACCGCACTGGTCAAAAGGTGTAGAAAAAGGGGCTTGAAAATAATATGCAGAAAACTAAAGTAATGTTCAATAACCTCGTTACAGCATAGCGGTTTGAGATAGGTGGAGATGCAGTGGAATTGGTTGGCGAATATATATACTTAGGCGAAGTTGTAACCCCGGGTCCAAATCCCGAGTCAGAGATAATTAGAAGATAAGAATGGGCAGAACATATTTGGCAGGAATTTTCACCTAATCGATGACAGCCTACCTTTGGGAGCGAAGAAGAGAGCGTATGACAGTTGGATCTTACCGGTACACACCTACGAGGCAGAAACTTCGAGGCTCAGTAAAAGGTTGTAACCTAAATTGAGCACAACTCCACGAGCAGTAGAACAGAGGTTGAGAGATGTGACATTAACGCACAAGAAGAGAGCAGAGTGGCTCAGGGAAGAAAAACGTGTTAGGTATATATTAGCAGAAATTAAGAAGAAGAAATGAACGTGGGCAGGGTATATTATGCGAAGTCAAGATACCCGTTCGGCATTAGGAGTAACAGCGTGGATCCCTAGTGAAGCCAAGCATGGCAGGCGGTGGAAGACATTTATATAGGCAGAGGACATGAAGAAGTTTGCGTGGATAAATTGGCCACAGTTAGCACAGGGTCGTGATAATTGGACGTCAATGGGAGAGGCCTTGGAGCATGTGGAGCGCGGTCAAGCGGTTCTATATTCCTTGAAGTCCGCCGCCTCGATTCACGCGCGTCGGCACCGTAGTGCAGCGCTGGAATCGAGGAGCCTGGCCTGTAGCAGTGAAACACGGAAAATCCAAATCGCCCTGAGCAAACGCTCTGAGTGTTTGCCTTTGGATGAGCGCGACGGTACAGGAACAGCATGAGAGGTGAGCAAAATGGGGCATTTCTTTTGAAATGTCTACGAAGACTATCGGCCTTTATCGACATTTGCAACGAAAGGAGCAGATACACGGCCAATGTGTTAAAATCAATGTCTACTCTACCTTGAAATGATATCATCGGCATGATACCCTGTATGCTTATAATTTACATTGTTTATAGAATATCTGGGAGTTTGGTCAGCCCATTCGCGAGGTTGTGTGCGTGTCATGGGCACTTATACTTCAAATTCATGTATTTACTAGCTGCTCAGCACTGTTTGCTTTTACTTCGTTCCTGGTTTCTATAGTGATGTGTCCCCAATTTCAAATTGCTCCGTACTGCATTAAGTCTCATATGTGAAGGGCCAAGCTGGCCACAGAGTCTTGAGGAAGCGCACAAAGCGCAGCTCCAAACAAGAAATGGCACATTGAAAACAAATATCCCCAAGTAACAGCAAACAAGGCTTGATCAGCACATACCACTGACAGCAAGGCAACCACACTAGTGTGATCGAATTGGACCACAGAGAACGGCTGAACAGGCCTTCTGCAAAAAAATGATCAGGTAAACAAATCACTAATTAAATATCAGTCTTGCCAAGATAGCTGTAAATAAGGGCAATTGGGCAGAAAGAAAGATTTCAAACTACAGATAAAACTCAAAAGAGTTAAGGTAAACACTTTTATGAAATTAAAATTATCTAATACGCTCCAACAACACAGCCACTTTAATTATGATACTTTCTGCCCTGGACCCAAGGACATAAATTGTGTAGTTACAAGAATACTACACAATTTCTTGACTACAAATAAGTGACACACAACCGAAATATTTGGCAAGAAATGACAAAGGAAACATGTAAAACCAGGGAAGAACAAGATAGTTATGCAACTTGACGTATCTCACAACAAGTCAAATTGGTGGAAACCAACGCAAGGAACGGGTGAAAACACAGAAATTATTGAATGGTAGTTACAAGAACATAGCACGTTTACGAAACTCTACATAATTCATACTTAATGAAAATATTGCGGAGCGATAAAACAAAAGTATCTTGGAAACACAGAAGTGATTTAGAGGTGTTGGCGAGTGTGGTACAAATATCAGCTACTTTAAATAAACTCATGTATTAAAAAGAAAATGAAGAGTAGAAAAAATGGTGTTACACAAAAGTGATTGTACGGTGGTTGCAAGAGCAATTGAAATTTACGTGGAAAAGTAGTTCACACCTAGTGAAATGGCAGCGAAATAAAAAACAGAAAACCTTTACAACCATGAATATTTGAATTGTAGTTAGAAATACAACATAAACTTACACAACCTCAATATTTCACACAAAGAGATACGCCTTGGAACAAAAGAAAAAATACGCGCCAATCTACGCTGTGAATGTGCTTGGAAAGCAAAGCTGTAAGTGGCACCCACAATAATTACCCATGCGACATCACTTAAATTCAGTGACTTGGCTATACAAATAGTGAAACCTAGGACACGTGAAATGTACTTAAGGCAACCCTTCTTATACTTCACAAAGATACAACTTTGGTAAGGTTAAATCAATGCGTGATTCATGAACGCTGTTTGGTTGAGTTGTTTTAAGGAAGCACATGAGTTGAAACTCTTTTTTTAAAAACTAAAGGAAGCTCAAACCCGGTGTTAGACTTCGTCTCACTTCGTCTCTGTCGCCGCCAACCGAGGCGACGATATCGGCGAGAGATGGAGGAGGAGGTGCAAGAGGAGGAACAAGAGGTGGAAATACGTTTATTCAGATTCCTTAACGGCTTAAAGGTCAAGCCAAGGGAGTAGCTCCTTCTTCACTAGAGCCCATATACAGTCCACTCCGCCGGTGCTCTGTGCACCAACTGAAGCTGGGTAGGCAGAGAAAGCTGGGCAGCAACATCTTCAATTCTCTAGTTGGGTAGTTGAAGGGAAGAGAGGAGGGTGCTCAAGGATGAAGTCGCACACCCCGATTTTGTTGCGTAGTATTTATTTTTTTGAGCAAGATTTACATTGAGCGTCGTAACAATTCCGGTGCATTGACTAAAGGCGCGTCGGATGGTATGAGCGGTAGGGTAGTTACGTGGAAAGTTCAGGGTGCGGCGAGGGTTGTGTTTGTATCCGAAGGCGATAATGCTGGGTTATATTCCTGAACGTGACAAGCGAGTGACTGTCGTCGGGATGCTCAGTAGCATGGGGGGGGGGCAAAAGCGCAGGACGGTTGGTATTCGTTGCCCTCCATGGAAGCATGAGCAGGCGTGTAGACGAGCTGAATGGAACCGGTTGGGCAGTGTTTTTTAGCACACAAAGTGCAGCTCGGGAAATCCACCCGCCTGGTAATTCTGCGAGGCTTGTTGGGAATTGGTGACTACCTACGGAACCCATGGTTGAGCGAGAGCTAAGGCGATGGCTACCTCTTCTGCTGCCGTCACGTCTTGGGTCTTGAGTGAGGCAAACGAAATGATTTTGGCTCTGATGGTAGTCACTATGATGGCGTATTCCTGCCCTCGATGTTGGGAAGTGTCTGTGAAGATAACAGCATGATCCCCGCCAAGGGTGGTGCTGTGCGCTTGAGCCCGTGCTTTTCGGCGACCGCCGTGGTGTGAGCGGTTCATATTTTTAGGTGAGGGGGGAGGATCCTGGTTCTTGTCGCCGAGAGTCTGGGAGCGCACCACACGCAGTCTCATTTCGTGCTTCCCAGACAATCTGGCGAAGGATGTCGCGACCCCGTGCAGTTCTCTCAATCGGAGCTTCCGGGTAGATAGACGGCCCTCTATCAGCTCTTCCACCGCGCAGTGGAGCCCCATCCTAAGCAACCTCTCAGTGGACGCACTCATGGGAAGACCAATAGCCCACTTAACCACGTTTGTGCTCATTAAATCAAGGATGTTTATGTCTTCCTTACTAAGAAATAGATAGGGTGACGTAACTCATTCTCTAGAGATCAAAATACAAAAGCTTGAAATATTTGAAGGGTGATGCTTTTCTCGATGACTAGCTTCTTGGTGGCAACTCGCCTGTTCATGTGTACAATTTGATTGATGCTGTGGTTGGGGATGATGATGATGATGATGATGTTCGATGATGGAGCTTGGAGTGATGGCCTGGATGTAAAAGAGTATTTGAGCGTCTTCCTTAATGTGCCATTTGGCGTGAGTGCGGACTAAAAAGAGCTCTGATGTTTGACGTGAACACTCGATGCCACAGGCTTTAGCATATTGAAGGAGTAGAATTGAGATCGCATGCGTGGGTGTGAGCTTCCTTTAAGTTTTGTAAGTCCTAGCGCATGCTCAAGGTGCGCACACGGCCGCTACACGTGCCGTGGAAGCGCACAGCAGTGCAAGAGGCCGCCTGACGCAATCACGTAGCATTGAGCGAAGACGGAGGGGGTAAACCCGCAGATGTTCTTTGTGAGTGCACCGCCTGTCTTCCGCGTTTGCACGTGGGCTCGTAGCTAAATCGGTAAGACAACGGGCCCACGCTCCGTTACTATATCAGTTCCAGGTTAGATTCCTGGTGGTGGCATAAACGTATTTTATTTGTTCGCGGGAGTTTTGTGTTGACACCAATGGTAGCTAAAGAACCCCTGGGGAAGAGGTAAAAAGCTTGGATTTACGAATCGTAGATACACCGAAAGGATTGAATGAAAGTTTCTTGTTAAACTTACATGACTACATTATTCACACCTGGTGATTCAGTCGGAAGGATAATAACGCGAAATAAAAATGCTTGGAAGCACACAAATGATTCAATGGTGGTTCAATTGCGCGTGTCTGCAGCTGTCAGTGATGACAGGGATTCTTGCACAGTTCGAGTTGCTTGTGGCGCCAGAAACGGCCAAAATGGCTGGAAACCGGAATGATAGGGAAGTGGGTAAAGATTCCATGCTTGTATGGCTGACACAAATTTAATGCCTCGTCTAGCTATAAATAAAATAAGCTGCAGGTTGTCGACAAAGGTGATATTTTCACAGGACGTGACTTATGACTGATGTTGAGACTTCGATATTTGGACAGGGTGTGACCCGCAATGGTGGTCAGGGTCAGGCCGCACCCCACGCCTCATCTGCAATTCCATCCACACGCGTATTTTCTTAAACCGGTTTTTAACCCATACATGATTCGCGGCATTACACACCCTCTAAGAGTGCATAAATTCGATGCTAAAATAAAAGACAGTCGAACAAACAACAAATAAAAGCACCTCATCTTGCATAGTAAGGTTTCAAGCGAAACACGTGGAGGACTTCGCGCCGCGTGCGTTTAGCGATGTTTCGTAATCACAATCGTAGGTCCCCTCGTAGGTACCTCATCCGACATGTCATAGAATCTGGTGCGGTCCAAAATACCGTCTTAGAAGCTTCTCACTGAGTCCGCGTCGTCGGATTAGAGTGTAAACCCAAACACCATCCCCTGGCTGGTACTCGGCGTCTCGGCGTCGGAGGTTGTTGTTCCCGGCATCCACCAGCTCATTGTCTGTTGTACCAACTCGAGCGAGCTGGCGGGCCTCCTCAGCAAGCTGAAGGTATCCTTGGACGTCAGGGTTGAGGTCATCGTCTTCTACATGTGGAAGCATGGCGTCAAGCATTATAGCCGGCAGTCTTCCGTAGACAAGCTCGAGCGGCGTCATCTGCGTAGTTTCCAGGATGGCTGTGTTGTACGGAAACGTGACATACGGGAGCACTTCGCCCAAAGTCATATGTTCACCGTCGACGTACATTGACAGCATATCCGTGATTGTCTTGTTCAGACGTTCTGTTACTCTGTTCGTTTGGGGGTGGTACGCCATCGTCCTTCAGTGATCCCTGCGGCTGTAGCGTAATATTCCTTGCTTTAGCTCCACAATAAAGGCCGTTCCGCGGTCTGTGATTAGGACTTCTGGGGCTCCATGTCGCAGCACAACCTTGCTTATGAAGAACTTCGCCACTTCTTGTGCAGTCCCCCTCGGAAGAGCGGCGGTCTCTTCGTAGCGCATCATGTAGTCTGTCGTTACGACAATCCACTTGTTTTCGGATCGGGATGTAGGGAACGGCCAAGGAGGCCCATTCCAATCTCTTGGAAGGGCCTCAATGGGACGGCGATCGGCTGCAGTAGTCCGGCGGGTCTTTTCGGTGGCGTTTTTCGCCAGTGGCAGTCACGGTAGCTCCGGACGTAGTGGGTGACATTGGATATAAGGCGGTGCCAGTAGTACTTCGCCTTGATATTTTCAATATTTCGGGCTGTGCCGAGATATCCAGAGGACGCGTCGTCAGGCAAGCTTCCAAAAGTTTGTCCCAAACGTATGCGGGGATGATACGAAGACAATTGTTTCTCTATCCAGGGTTGAAGGCCGAATCCGTGAAATTTACGTTTGAAAGCCGCATTCACGTCAAATTGTACTCCTCCGAGATAGTCGATTATGACACGTAAGTCGAGTGGGCACTGCTGCTGTGCGCCTAAGCCGCTCTCCGTCACGACTCCGAAGAACGCGCTGTCGGCGTCAGAGTCTTGTGGTGGTGGGTCGACGGGAGCGCGGGAGAGGCAGTCGGTGTCGAAGTGTTTTCTGCCGGACTTATAGACGATTGTATTGTCAAATTCTTGCATCCGCAAGCTCCCCCGACCACGGTGGCCTGAGGGGTCCTTCAAATTGGTGAGCCAACAGATCGCTTTGTGGTCTCTCACAACATTGAATGGTCTACCATACACCGATTGGCGAAATTTTGAAATAACCCATATAATACCGAGACACGCCTTTTCAGTCGCTGAGTACTTTTTGTCCTCCTTCGACAGAGCACGGCTGGCAAAGGCGATTACTTTTTCGCAGCCCCTTTGTTTTTGGACGAGGACCGCACCCAAGCCTATATCACTGGTGTCCGTCTGCATTTATGCTTCGGCATATACGTCAAAATGAGCGAGCACTGGCGCGTTTTGCAAGTGTTTTTGCAGCTCACAGAATGCTTTTTTTATCCTTTTCCTAGCTAAAACGGGTGCAATCTTTCGCAAATTGTGTGAAGGGCTCTGTAATGCGTGCGAAGTTTGCGACGAAACGCCTGTAGTGTGCGGAGAGTCCGAGAAATGTTCGCACGCCTTTCTGGTCTTTCGGCTTAGAAAGTTTGCAATGGCTGACGCTTTTGACGGGTCAGGCAGAACGCGCTTGGCATTGACTACGTTGACAAAAACATGAGCTCCTCGTACGCGAAACGGCACTTCTCAGCCTTCAGGTTTACCCTGACGTACGGATGGCCTCGAGCACAGACTCCAACTTTGCAAGGCGTTTGTCGAAATTCTGGGCGAATATCACAACGTCGTCGAGGTGCACAAGGCAGGTGTCCCACTTCAGGCAAGCGAGCGTGGTGTCAATTTGAAGAGTGGATGGCGCCATGCACTGTCCAAAGGGCAACACCTCGAACTCGTATGGGCCATCCGGGGTTATAAATGCGGTCTTCTGGTTGTCTCTCTCCTACAATTTAATTTGCCAGTAGCCAGCATCCGATCCATCAATGACAAGTGCTTCCCATGGCAGAAGTGCTCGAGGGCGGGGTTAATTCGTAGCATGTGGTACACGTCCTTTTTTGTGATTTTGTTCAGTCGCAGGTAGTCAATGCAAAACCTTGATGGGCCGTCTTTCTCCTTTACCAGTGCGACCGGCTCAGCCCTGGGGATTTTCGATGGCTGTATTATGTTGTCGCTGAGCATTTCGTCGACTTGAATCCGGATGGCTTCCCGCTCGTGTGAAGAGACGCGGCACGGTGACTGTCAAGTAGGTCGGCTTCCATCTTGGGTTATAATTCGGTGCTTCCCTTGAGGTGGCTGACGTGTTTTGGAGTTCGCCGAAAAGCACTCCTTGTGGCGATGCACAAACCAAGTAATTTGTACCGTTCTTCTTGCGGTAACGCCGGATTCACTACGAAGGGACTCGGACGCCTAAAGGTATCTTCGGGTGCGCGTTCAAATTCGGCAACCACGATCACGTCCTTTGCTTCTTCCGTTTCTTCCAAGAACGCAATTACAGCGCCCTTGTGTAAATGCTGGTACTCGTTGGTGAAATTAGTGACGAAAATTTGGGACTTGTACTGCTTCAAGCAGAAAATGCCTCTTTGCGATGGAGTTAGCATGGCCAAAAAGCAATCTTTGGGCACTTTGTACGAAAGCGTCGACGTCAGGAAGTACAGCTTAAGAGTAGACGCAGATGATCAAGTCTGCGCTGTGTGGCAGGGCGACAAAATCATCGGCGATCCTAACAGCAAAACACTGTTCGGGGGTCGGCGTCTTGCAGTCATCCCAGGAAAATGTTAAAGACTTCGTCTGTAGATCAATTATTGAGCTGTTGTCTCTCAAACAGTTCATTATGATTATTACGTCACGCGAGCAGTTAGGCAAAATGACGAACGCTGCAGGTTACGTTGTACCGTCTATGGTGACGCGGGATGTGCACGTTCTACTTTGCGTCACGAGGTGGCCTCCTGCTGTGCGTATGTGCGGACCGTCCCATCCTTTCATAACTTTCATAAGCCTAAACGCAAATAGTCCGCTCATTACTGAATAGTTTGCTCCCGTACCTATGAGGGCGACTACATCAAAGCCGTTGATGAACAGGTGAATTTCGGGTGCCGCCTTCCTCGAGTTCTGGGTACGTCCTGGCGTCGTATCTTTGCTTGTACGTGTTGACGGTCGGGCACTATGCGTCGTCGTCTTCATCGTATTCTCAGCGGCATGTTTGGTTATGTCGGGTACGCGTCGGGCTGTTTTGCTGTCGTCGAATTCGGGAGTCACATCAGGGTCAGATATTGTCGTCGGGCTCAGGGCATGACGTGAATCATGGTCTTCAGCGAGTCGCTATTCAGTGGAGGGTTTTCTTTTTTTCGCAGTCGTGCAACTTTACCTCCACAGTTGCTGCTTTTACTTTCCCCGCTTGGGCTGGGGGACATTCCACGTGAAGAGTCAGCAGTACTACTGCGGTTCGGCGAGAAATACGGGTAGAGCAACGGTGAACGGGTGAAATGGGTGGTCCTCGGTTTGTGTTGGAGAGGTATTCTTTGATCTCAGTAGTGCGCTGGCCGGGTCGAAGGCGTGGGGCGTCGACGGAGAACTTCGAAAACCAAGCCTCTTGTATGGACAGCAACGGTAGATGTAGTCAGCCTCTCCGCATAAGGACGACAACGGAGGATTATGGGGGGTTTGCCATTCCTGCAGGGGCGGCAGGTATGGCGACCTGCAGCGCTGGAGGGGTTCGTGCATGCGACAGTAGACGGCGGTACGGCGGGGCTTCTTTACGATGTGTTGGACCAGGTAGGCGTTTAGGAATAGCCGCGGAGTAGATCATCACTTGTGGTTCGTGGGGTGCTTCCGATGGCGTAGAATGTCTCAGTGCGTGTTGGGTTTCTCTTTTCAGGTCGGTCAGAAAGGCGAGTTGGTTTTGTCGCGTGGTTGGATAAAGCTTCCACAGTTCTTCGCCAACGACAGCGCGGATTGTTGCCCTTAAGTCGCCGGTCGCGAATCCAGGGGCGATGACGTGATTCGGCAAAAATGCGTTTAGTTGTCCATCGTACTGCCTCGAACGCTTGTCTAGGGTAGTCTCGACCATCGAAGCCTCGCTCACGAACTGAGCGACGGCTTTGGGTGCTTTGCGAATGATTCAAGCAAAGAGTTCTTGTTTAACTACACACATCAGAAAGCGCACCCTTTTCTCTTGCCATTTCGGGGTCAGCTCATCGGAACAGTATCTTCAGCTCCTCGACGAGCACTACAACACCAATGTTGGGTTGTTGGCTTCGCGTCTCCAACAACAGCTTGGCTCCTTCTTTCCGCACGCCAGTTGTGAATGTTTTCAAAACTTCCGCCTTGAACATTCTCTATTATATTAACAAGCTCTCGTGATTTTCAAAGCAGACTTGAGCAGAATCTCTTATATAGAAAAACATTCCGGAGGGTTTCTTCAATATCCCATCGGTTGAAACTTCGGACGCCCTTCAGCTTCCTCAGTCACACTTCCGGGTGTCCACCAGGAGAAACTCGGAATGATGAGTGCTGCCGAGGTTCCTGCAGAACGAAGGGATGATTGGCTTGGTTGACCATGATGGTGGTTGCGACGTCTTCCTTCTTCACTTTCTCCGGTAGTACACCGACCTCGGCTGGGAAGCCTTGCTGTCCGCGGCTGGTACAAGTAGGGCCTGCTTGAATACTTGCAGTGAGTTTTGGGTGCGTGTACCCCGAACCTCCAGCAGATGTCATGAAGTAAAGCACGATGCAGTTGCCTTTAGGGAAACAAGTTTATTGGAGCGAACTTGTCCTCCTCTAACAAATCAAAGAGTCCCCAGGCGGCGAACAAGCTGTCAATAAAATGACGTGCTCAAACGAGCGTCGACGATTGGAATGCCACGGCGTCTGCTCTACCGGCTCTTATCTTTCGGCGCGAGGATTTCTGTAACCGTTGATTTACATCCAGAGCATTGAATATCAAAGGAGATGATTCTGGGCTAGTGAAGTTAGGGCGAAACAGTCTGCTTATCTGAATGAGATAGCCCGTGTGGCGAAAAATAAAGAATTGAAGACGCGCTTTGCAGGGACGCAGATAACACAGCCGGGGGTGGCAGGGCAGTAAAAACAAACAATAAATAAACAAACCTATACATGGTTCGCTGCAATATATGGTTGAGTTTCAAAAGGTAAAAAGAGCGGAAAGGACGAGGACAGAGAAACACAGTAGACGAGATGAGCGCTCACTGCCAACAAATTTATTTCGAACCCCTTTCCCGCATTAGCACATTGACACATCAGAGGGGCGCGTGCGCACAGAACACCTGAAATGAAGCTGCATGCGTGCTACCGATTACAGCATAAAAGGCAGAACTCGCTCTACAGCACACAAACCAATGTCTGACTGGCACAGTCTGTGCCCCTCTTTTTGATATAGTATGCCCCCATAAGTTCGCGTGCGACCGTGTCTCTGCTGCGGCTGAGCACCCTCGCCTGATGAAACAAAGGCACGCATTTACATTCTGCGCAATGCGCAGGAAGTTTCGCACCGCCATCACGTGTTAGTGATAGCTCATCCTCACGTGCCCGGTCGATGACACAGCGGCCAGTTTGTCCTATATAGGAGAAAGCGGCCAATTCATTTCGTGCCCATATATTTAGCACGCTCCATTACCGAACGTTACTCCGACGAAGACCGGACCCCGGTCGAAACGTTAGTTCAATGATCGTTTTCTTACGTGTGTCTACACTCTCATGTATTTTTGAAATAAAATCCCAGAACTTACTCATCACTATTTTTTTGCCATGGATTCGGGAAGGACCACGTTGAAGACCAAGACAATATTGTTAACGTTTTCAAAGACCATCGCCAGTACAGGAGTTTTGGGTGACTCCCAAACGAGTACTTCTTTGAGCCTTTCGACCCACACCACACTAGAACACCTGGCTTCATATCCCAGCCCAGTTCAGTTATCCCAGATATGCACCCCCTCCCTAACTTCATCCCACGTACTACTACTACTTTGATTCTGCACGTGGGAGCCACTGATCGGGCGTCTGGCACAGGCCGTTCTGCCTTCACCAGGTACCGCGCGCTGCTAGACTTCCTTCCGAGGGTGCGGCCTGCAATACAATGTATCAACGCCAGCCTTATTCTACCCAAGACTAATAGTTGGCTCCATTCCTGCAACAACCACACCTTCGATCGTCACTGCAACGAGGAGAGTTGTTCTTTCAACAAACTTTTACTTCATTTCTGCTGACAATCCAAGAAATCGTTCGTCGTTGATCATGGATTTGAATTGCTGCCATTAGCGCGTGTCTTCCCTGCTGACGGCTTACACCCAATTTTGAAGAAGTGCCACTGCTCGCAAACCACATCCGTCGCGTCTGCTTTAAAGCGCGATTTCTTCCGTCTATATCGGCTTGGTGTTCGCCAGCGGGGCAGACGTCCCTTCTTCTAAAACCGGATTCATTGTGCGCCCGGCCAAGTGTGCGCCCAGAGGCCCATCGTCCCCGAACCTGCTACCTGCGAGCCAAGTGCTCCGGTGAAATCATCGTTAAGTAAAAGGCCTTCAAATAACCAGCGCTCAGCCATCAAGCCTTCCTCAAAGGAGCATCCCGTGACCTACAACAGCCAGCCACTAGCTCGCAAGCCTTCATCAAAGCACATACCGGAGGGGCGATCGACTTCTTGGGCAAGCCAGCCGTCAAGTCCTACTAAGCCTGCGGCGCGCTACAGTCTTCGTAAGGACGGCGCCAAAGCCGCGGAATTGAATTGACTAGCCGCGCCACATCCGTGTAACACTTTGTCTTCAGGCGTATCTAGCCATTTTTTACGACTACACATGGTTGTCGAGAAGCGCACTCGTTACTAAATGCACGCGTCAACTGTCAAGTGGCACATAGATAATGGTGAAGTTCCGAAAGATTTAAGAATTCACCTACAGCCGGCTACTTACCAAATGTCCGCTAACAACGCTTCTAGGTGGGAGCAGGTACTAAAAGAAGCTAATCTCGGACTAGCACCTGTTCCTATTATTCACTACCAATCAACGTGTACAGACTTGCTTAATAAAGAGCAGCCATTACTACGCGCACCTGAGCTATCGCCATTCGATTGTGACGCGTTGTAAACATATAGGCTGAAAATATACCACGAAATCAACGAAGCTAAGGCAAAAAAGTTTTCGTGCGATGGTATATACCCCTTTAAATATAAAGTACCCCCCGGCATCCGCCCCGATTGGTCGTCAACCTCATTGGAGCGCAAAATCTGTTTGATATCTAGTAGAAACGTTGTCAACTTGTCGAGTGTTGATTTATCCGATGCCGAAACTACTGTCTTGTCGCGCGGGTGAAGTTTTTGTCCTGCCACTGGCAGTTATAAGGAGTTCCAGTTGCTCAAAGATTTAGATAACTTCGCATGTAGTATGCTCCTGCGAGAATTTTTTCACGACCTTCCCGCTTCAAATCATGAACCTTCGTTACTCCCTGCCTGCAAACATTGGACCCTACCCACCCAAAGGGATAAGTTCCTTGATATTTACATTAAACCTGCACAGAAGGATGTTATCAAAAGCTGTCAATGCCGCAGATCTTTCAGCAGAAATCTTAATAATATTGCAACCGCAGCTATTGTTAAACTGTGAGAGCGTTGTGATAATATCATTAGGCCTGGGGAAAATGGAGGCGCCATTGTTATGATAAATACCAGTGACTATGTCGATGAAGCACACGGGCAACTTCCTGATAATTCTTTCAAAAGGTGCCTTGATTACGTCCAAACGCCGAAATTCAGAGCCACAATCGAAAACACTTTTAAGAGCCTCTTAGAGACAGGCAATATAACTTCGCATCTTGCTAAATCGCTCCTCCCACTCAGCCCTGTTGCTGTTCGTTTTTATCTGTTACCCAAAACCCATAAAAAGACAATACGGGGCGTCCCATAATTTCTCGAATAGGCCCTGTGGCAGAGAATCTTACGCACTTTGTTGACAAGCTAATTAACAAAATACCTCCAACTCTGATATCTTTCAATAAATACACAAATCACTTCCTATCTGATATAGCTGATCCTAACATTTCATATGGTTCGCTTCTTGTAACTCTTGATGTGCTATCGCTTTATACTTACATCCCGCACGCAGACTGTACAAAGGCTTTTCTTCATTTATATTAACATTTAGATGATGAGAAGCCGATTTACAGTTCCGCGCTTGCCACAATTATAAAATTATAATTTAAAATAAACATTTTTTTCCCGATGAACACTACCTCAGTGTATGTGGAACTTCCTTGGACAGAAGAATAGGCCCTAACTATGCAAATATCTTTATGGGCGTTCTGGAGGACACATTTCTTCCTGACCGCTCTCTTCAACCATTTTTCTACAAGCTTTTTATCCATGCTACCTTTTAATTTTGGCAACACGGGGAATCAGAGCCTTATTCGTTTATCGGTGTATATAATAATGCCCACCCGTCGATTAACTTTTCGCACAATATCTCATAATCAACAATTGACTTTCTCGATGTAGCCGTGTCCCTAGTTAAAGAAAATTGTCAAACTAAGCTGTATACAAAGCCCACTGGCAGGCATCAGTATCAGCACTTCGGAAGCTGCCATGTTGAACACAATAAAACTAGTATTCCATTAAGCCAAGCTCTTCGTTTCAATGGAATATGCGCAGAGCAATCCAATTTTGTTGATAACTGAAGCAAATTCCGGAAATCTCTAATCAAGCAAAACTACTCTAAAAAAAATAATTGATGTTTATAAGCGCGCGGATTCCCTGGACCGAAAACGCTTCTCGAACCGCAGAATAACTCATCGGCTGATTCACGACCTAATATCGTACTCACCCACTCTGCGTTGGCGCCGTATGGCACAGCTGTTTCAAAGAAGCATCAAAATATAATTATGCAAAACCAGCTACTTAGAAGCATTTAAAGAGCCACCGCGCGTTGTCTATCGTCATTCAAAAAACCTACGGGATATGCTAACCTCTTTCACGATCGCATCGCCATCTTCGCGTGAATGTTCTGTTTGCCAAAAAATTCATTGCTAAGTGTGCGATCATATGACCACGTCACTTACAGTACAAAGCACAGCATTTTACTTTTCCTTAGCAATTTAGGGCCATTTTATTTGGGATACATCGAATGTAGTATATCTCCTAGAATGCTCAGTCGGCGCACTCTAGTATATCGGCCAAACAAACACGTCTTTCTGGCTCCGATTTATTAACCACAGGGCGCACGCACGTTACGGTCGTGGGCTTCCTTTGTCTAAGCTTGTAAGTACTCCCGGTGACTCTTTCAAAAACATTTAGGCTACTATAATAGAATGAGGCTTCCTTTGGCATCACGAAAGGGAAGTGCGTGATTTATCATTCTGTTTCAAAAGGACAGGTGTTGATCCCCCTTGATCCCATCCGATATTCCGTACAAGTTCTCTATTTCAAAACTTCATCTTAATTCACACGTGTACAAACACCACCTGTTCTCTACTTATTTTATTATTTTTTGTGTGTGTTGATATATATCTGACAAGTGGCAAGACCATTCGTCAGCCTTTATCATTTCGTGCCTATATATTCAGCGCGCTCAATTACCGAAGTTTACTCTGACGAAGACCGGACGCTGGTCGAAACATTAGTCAAATCAACGTTTTCATACGAGTGTCTACCCTCTGATTTATATATATATATATATATATATATATATATATATATATATATATATATATATATATATATATATATATATATATATATATATATATATATATATATATATATATATATATATATATATATATATATATATATATATATATAAGTAAAGAGCAGTGCCGTGCCAGCAGCCCACCGCCACCGCCCCCCAGATCCACCACAACCACGGCGCCCCGGGCGAGCGCCAGCGCCCCAACCCCGAAGTCCACGGACGAGCGTCGCACCAGCAACATGCCAACCCCTACTGGCAAACCTGCAGCGGCCACAACACCCCGAGGGAACGCTCGCGGCTACACTAAGAAGCTCCCTGACCGGCGCCGCACCAACAGCATGCCACGCCCAACCTCCGCATCTTCAGCGACCACCGAGCCCACGAAAACCAACAGCAGCGCGTCCGCCGGACCTTCCGGGGTCCAAAATCCAGCCCTCCGTGCCACATGCCCTTACAACCTTCGAAAGAATCGGCATAGCAGCAACTGACTACAACACAAAAAAACAGGTAACGCGGCCTCCTTCCCCGTTTCAAGACAGTTTTTAAAACTAAGAAAAATCACCGAAAAGCGCATACGTTCCGAATTGCACGTTTCCGCTCTTGCACAGTACTTGACTGCCGCGGTCGCTCCCAGGGGTCTTAGGATTAGAATAAAACCTGCTACTACCGAACTCTCCCCGCCTACCATGAATAAGTGGAAACAGGTACTCGATAAAGCATCCTTACAACTAACTGAAATAATCCTCAATCACTACGAAACTACGGCCCATTCTCTCCGAAAGAAAGAGGAACTACTTAGTCAGGAACTAAGCAAAAGAGAGTTGAACCTTTTAAGCAACTATGAATCTAAGACGGCCTCCGCCATATCCCGAACAAAAGACCGAAAGTTTAACCGAGATAAGATTTCTAACACTGGCCACATGCGTTAGAACCTAACAAGCTCCGGCACTAGTAACTGCCACAACTCTGACAATACGGCCGATAATGTCACTACGACTGTAATAAATGCTTCGACTACTGCACCCCAAACAGTTCAGTTAAATCCCTGTACTAATATTTTTCCCTCGCCTGCCGTCACAAAAGAAAACCTTACCGGGAATGTAATGAACCTTTTAAGTATAACCCTCTCCCCATCTCAGATGAACATCTTGTCACAGGGCCTAAACTTTTGCCCGGCTACTGGTGGTTTTGATGAATTTCAACTTTTTAAGGACTTAGATAACTTCGCCAGAAACATGAGACTACGAGAATACTTCTACGATCACCCCGCGACGGAAGAAGCCCGCAGAACCCTACCTAGCTATAAGCACTGGACCCCTCCCACACAGCGTGATAGTTGCCTCGACATGTACATCAAAGCTGTCCAACGCGATGTGCGAAAAGCTTACCAAACACAAATTTCGTTCCACCACAACATGACTACCAACGAAAAGAAAGCCCTAGAGGAACTCGCAAACTGTCCCGACATAATTATTAAACCTGCCGACAAGGGAGGCGCAATCGTAATCCTTGAGAAAACCGACTATGTTAATGAGGCCAATAGGCAACTATCAGTATCGACGTTCTATAAAGCACTACCTAATGATCCCACTCAAGATTATGAGCCAATTGTCAAAGATAAACTTGCTGAGCTTGTTAAAAATAAAGCAATAAATGAAACCACGGCTCGTTCCCTGATCCCCTTAAGCCCAGTAGCCGGCAAATTCTATCTTCTCCCAAAGATTCACAAGGTGAACAACCCAGGGCGCCCCATTGTTTCTGGCATTGGCACTGTTACCGAAAACCTCACGCGCTATGTGGATAATCTCATTTGCGACATTCCGCCCAGCTTTCCCTCCTTCATTAAAGATACCAAGGACTTTCTCTCAGACATCTCAAAAATTGAAATTCCTTCTAGTCACCCTTGATGTTGCGTCACTGTATACTAACATCTCCCATGAAGATGGCATCGCCGCTGTATCCCTTGCGTATGAGCAGTCATCGTGCAACGAACCTATCGATTCTTCTGCTCTCCAAACATTCCTTAGGCTTATTCTTGAACTTAACAATTTTGAGTTCGACGGAGTTCATTACGTGCAAGTCAGCGGAACGTCAATGGGAACTCGAATCGGACCTAACTACGCTAATATCTTTATGGCTCACCTCGAATCAAACTTTCTTGACACCCAAAATTTAAAGCCAATGTACTATAAAAGGTACATTGATGACATATTCATGATCTGGCAACACGGTGAGGCGGAGCTCCTCACCTTCATTGAGGCATTTAACCTAGCCCATCCTAGTATTTCCCTTGCTCATTCCTATTCGGAACACAGTGTAAACTTTCTGGACGTCACCGTTACTACCTTCCAAGGTCGGCTTCAAACTAAACTGTATAGAAAACCGACAGACACGCGGCAGTATTTGCACTTCCGAAGCAGCCATGTCAGACACTGCAAGACAGCAATACCTTACAGCCAATCCCACCGATTTAGGAGAATTTGCTCAAACCAAGCCGACTTTGACTCAAACTGTCGAGAACTCAAGACCGCCCTCCTGAATAAAAAATACCCGGAAAAAGTTATCGACGACGCTATTGTGCGAGCCAACCAATTAGACCGTAACGAAATGTGTAAGAAAAAAGCCCCCAACGGGAACCCGAAAACTAATTTAGTTTTAACCCACTCATCCTCCGCTCCAAGAGTGTCAACCGTGCTCAAAAAACATCATAATATCCTAATGCAAAGTGACCGCTTAAAAGCATATTCCCCGAACCACCACGCGTTGTCTACCGGCGTAATAAGAATTTAGGTGACTTTCTTACTAACTCTCGTATCAACCGACCGGCAACTACTGGCTGCATGCCCTGCCATAAACCCCGATGTAAAGTATGCCCACACATGACCACTACACAGCGCGCCACCAGCACGGCTTCAGACTACTACGTAAATATAAAAGGTAACATTAACTGCGACTCCGCTAATGTCGTATATCTTCTAGAGTGCACTGTTTGTAGGCAACAATATATCGGCCAAACTGAAACGCCCTTCCGAATACGGTTCAATATAAACCGCTCTCATGCAAAAAGCTGCCCTTATTTGCCCCTGTCAAGACATGTGAACAGTCCCGGGCATGCATTTGAACATCTTAAAGCAACGATTTTAGAATCCGCCTTCAAAACGCACCACGACCGCGAGGTTCGGGAATCTTATCTCATTTATAAGTTTGGGTCAGCCACGCTTGGAATTAATGAAAGTTACGGAAAACTAACGTGCTTATCCCTCGATTAAAATTAGCGGCTTCATAATTTTTATCAGTATGTTCATTATTCGTACCCTCGAGATTGCCATCAGAATTCGCAGAAACTCTGCTAATACAGCAGCTTTATTATTCCTACCCTCGAGTTTGCCATCAGAATTCGCAGAAACTCTCCTAATACAGCAGCTTTATTAGCCTAATGCGGCTCAATAATGCCATTTGTCCTGGGGAGGGAGTCCTCGTTCCCACCATCACTTAAGAATGTTTAACTCTTTGTGATCTATTCATGTTTAACCTTTTGTGACCCTACCTATTTCCTGTTAAATTGCTAGCTTCTGTGAAATGCTCTTTTGTGCCCCCTATCTATTCTCTTGACCCGCGGGGGGCACACCCATCTTCGCTTCCCCCCGAACCAGTCTCAGCAGTCACTGAATACCTCAGTGTATACTCTTCCCTTTCTTTTCAAACCGGGGTTGTCCAGTTTCCCCCATTGTCTGAACTTGCAACCCGCGCGGCATACGTTGACCCGTCATGGTGCAACCTTGAACGCTGCTTTGTTAACACGACCCCTTTTTTTCTCTCTCTGGCTTCCCCCCCCCTTTTATTTTTCTTGTTTGTTTGTTGATGTTGTAACATAGGCGTAGCCTGACTGTATGCACACTCCCCATTTCCGAAACATTTTCCGCTCTTTCTCACAGTTTTATGCAAACCTATATAAGAAATGTGTTCAAAATGTTTGTGATCTATTCATGTTTGTGATCTCTTTGTGATCTATTCATGTTTAACCTTTTGTGACCCTACCTATTTCCTGTTAAATTGCTAGCTTCTGTGAAATGCTCTTTTGAGCCCCCTATCTATTCTCTTGACCAGCGGGGGGCACACCCATCTTCGCTTCCCCCCGAACCAGTCTCAGCAGTCACTGAATACCTCGGTGTATACTCTTCCCTTTCTTTTCAAACCGCAGTTGTCCAGTTTCCCCCATTGTCTGAACTTGCAGCACGCGCGGCATACGTTGACCCGTCATGGTGCAACCTTGAACGCTGCATTGTTAACACGACCCCTTTTTCTCTCTCTCGTTCCCCCCCCCCTTTTTTATATTTTATTTTTCTTGTTTGTTTGTTGATGTTGTAACATTGGCGTAGCCTGACTGTATGCACACTCCCCATTTCCGAAACATTTTCCGCTCTTTCTCACAGTTTTATGCAAACCTATATAAGAAATGTGTTCAAAATGTTTGCGACAGCAAAATCATGTAACTTTACTCTGATGAAGGCAAGTCCCGTTGCCGCTACGTAAGTAAACATTGTTTGTTATTGTTCTTGCTGTGTATGCGACTCTTTACTTATACTATTTCTGCGCGCTTTGTGAGTTTATCTTTTTCTAGATTTATATATATATCTATATATATACAAATTATATATAGTAATGGCTGCGAAACTCCCGCAGACCCAAAGCTGGAAGTGCAGCCTCCCTGCGGACAATCCGACTCATAAGTCTATGTACCGAGACTGAAGTGGTGAAGAAGACGAGGGGTAAGCGGGGCTCGTGGAGAGTTAGGCATACCGTTCGGCTACTTGGTTGCAGTTCCTTACAATAGCGAAGCCGACAAACTTCCAAGGCCTAGGTGACCCTGCCTCTGGAACAGATTTCCCTCACGGCGTTCCTTCCTCAGGGACGGCACTTCAAAGCGGCCGAAGCCTTCCAGAGATTCAGGAGTCTTCGTCCAAGGGCAGCGTGCAAGGGCAGGACACAAGCATCAGCACGCCGCCGTACCCAACTAGCTCCGCTGATATTCTGAAAGCCACCGGTGAGTTGACCCGACACCTGGGCGACTTCACGGGTTCCATCTCCGCGGCGTTTCGTGGTGGGGCGGCTCATTCTTCGGTGGATGCCACTGTACTAGATTTCCATGGCTTCCGCGACGACCCAGTGAGCTGGCTGCAGAAAATAGACCCCTTTGCGGCTCTCTATGCGTGGCCTGAGAACGCCAAGCGCTCGTTCGTTTAAACTCGACTGCGCGATGCTGCCCTACCGTTGCGTGTTTATGATGGCCACTGGCGCTCGACCAGGGCAAGCTGGAGTGGGGCACTTATGATGGCATTTGGTGACCTGCCGGCCACTCACGATGACCGCCAAATGCAAATGCGTGCGGGCTGTCAAGGACCTGGTGAGGACGACGCAGAATATGTGTATGACAAACTGCGCCTCCTCTCTGCCTGCAACGTTGCTTGGGAGACTCCTGCTGCTAGGCAGTATGTCTTAGATGGCCTGGCGGGCCCTAGTCATGCTGCAATTTTCACCGTGCAGCCGCCAGATTGGAGCCCATCGGCATTCATCCGTCTGGCTGCAGAATTGCAGGATGGTACCACTCGCCGGCTTTTCGCTGCTACCGCGCCACCGTGGCACCGAACGGTCCATCAATGTCGACTAACGGTGCCCCGCGGGGATGCTTTTCGCGCGGGCGCCCCGGCCACTCGTACACGGCTCTTCCAGCACCACGTCCGCATATGCTCTACCAAGTGCCTCCCCTGTCCATGCTCCAGGTGCATGTCATGCTTCCGACGCCATGTTTCGGATGCCTTCATGAAGCCGTGGACACAGCCACCACTACACGGCCTAGGCGGCTCCGCCTTGCCGGGCGGAGCCGCCTAGGCCTAGCACTTTACCTGACCATACGAACGGGAGAACCACCCTACAAAATCGTTTATGGGCAACTGCCGAAGCTGAACGTCGTAGCCGGTTTAGATACACCCCTGAACGTCGGACAAGCCGTCGACAGGCAGGAGCTGTGCAGCAATATACGGAGGAAGGCTATGAACCACAATAAAGCCGCACAGAAGACGCAGAAGGCGTACTACGACCATCGGCATCGAAGCGCACCTCAGTACACTGTTGGTGACGACGTGTGGGTTCAGCGAGGGATGCAGAGAGCAGACCACAAACTACAACCAATGTTTGAGGGAGCATTCCTTGTTACGAAACAATTAGAAGTGAACACCTGGCAAGTCGCTACTGTTCCAAGCGATTTGGACGTCGATAGGTGCAGAAGAGACAAGTTCGCTGTACATGTGTCGCGCCCGTCCGTGCACAACCCAGCCCATGCATTTGCGAGCTGGTATTCTTTGTTTACCCCTCGATCTGCGCGCGACGCATCTTGAGTTCAGTTCTTCTGAGTAGTGAGTGATCTGTGCAATGGAAGCTTCCAAATATCGGCCAAGATATACCGCCCAAAACAGTGCAAATTTCTTAAGTTGGAGAGAGAATTTTTCTTCAGTGCAAATTCTTGTGCCTTTACTACGTTAGCTCTCTTGTGCAGTGGAGCGTTTCCTGGCAGCACTGGCTTTTCTTTTACTGTGATCTGGACAAACATTTTCGGCGTTTTGCTTGCCTCAAAATACAGCTTATCTCGAAATGTCTCCCGCGACGCTCGCAGTTCCCGTGCGGAATAATTGTGCTTGATTCAGTTAGGAACAGCCTTTTTATATCCAACTACAGTCCTTCTTGGTTACCAGTTTATAATGTTTGCATGGTATTGTGGCCTGCATGTGCTAACAAATTCTTTTTGAACGAACGTAGAAAAGTTTCACAATGCTTTCTTAGTCTCGTTTGTTATAGTATTTATAAATGCAGCCATCCTAAAACCACTATAAAAATATCTACATGTTATTTTCAAATCTACGCGTCCATGTCAGTTCCTCGCCATTAAGAAAGCCTTAACCTCTTATGGGGCTACTAGACGTAAATATTTCAATGGCAAGCCGGATGAAAGTTAGCTGTGTGCCCAACAGCAGTTTTTCAGCCCTGTGATACCAAGGACCTTGTACAAGCTTTGATAAACAGCTCCCCAAGATGCTCCTCTCTACCGTACCTTGCAAGAAATTAGAACCCACAGGAAGGCAGTATTAGATTTGAACTATATAACATATACAGGCAATGTAATGTGACTCCATAGGCCGCTGCTACGCCATTTGTGCTATACTCTTGCCAAGTTTTGCTTGTCACAGTAGTTGGTTCTTGAAAGGTGTTGCCCTTGTTTACTTTTAGCAGTGCTTTGGATGTGGTCTAAATAATTGTTTATTCTAATTTGTGCTATGCTAGCATATTTTTAGCAGCGTCCGATAGTCCTCATGGTGCGGTTTCCGAGACTCGTACGGCCCATATTGTAACTTATCTTTTATTTCTCTTGCACCGCCAAGCGGATCTTTTAAGTTTGGCAGCAGTTTTGAGAAAGTCCGAGAAAGGGAGCCTGGACAACCCACTATGCATTATTTAGTGCAGAGTTTACGGTACAATATTAGATATATGCTTGAAAACATTTCATGGATGGTAGCAATGCTTTTTCTTTCCCCTAGGCTCATTCGAGGGAGGAGAGACAGTATTGCTCGCTGCGGTAAAACAGAACGGACTGCAATTGCAGGACGGCGACATCATGTCAAAATGTTTGTAGCGTGGGCTACACTGGCCGAGGTTGAGCAGTTTCACGTGGCTCCTGGACAGCCCTGCGGCACATGCGCGAGGAGCAGTGCCATCTAACGGAGCACCGCTGGCGCACTGGATTCGCAGCAACCGCCACTCCATTGGAGTGGAATTGATTGCGAATTGTTTTAGCATCAGTAAGCATGTTAATCAGCGAAGCCTTTACGAACAGGAAACCTAGGTATACCTGCTGAACCTTAGCTCATGCTACCTTAGCTCATGCTTAGCTCAAGGCACTGCTAATGTTTGAACTAGGGAACAGTAACCTTCGACGATTGGGACACTAAACATGTACATCATTGACTATAGTGCAAAAGCATGTATGCAAATTGTAATTTTTATAAAAAAATTGGGCTGTAGTTTTGAATAAAGCAATCCGCTCGCGCCCCATCGGTGCATTGACGCATAGGACTGCAGTCACCAAGAACCTAACACTGCTCACGTTTCAGCTACTGGTACCATTATTTATTGTGTAAAACTTCTACCAAGCAAAAGCAAACGAAGCTTTCTAATACGCTATTTATGTTTACAAATAATTGTTCTCTAAAAGCATGAAGACTGGAATTCATTACTATATTGGAGAAGCCCAAAAGCACAAAAACACAGGACCGTCACAGGAGCGCTTTAATGACACCAAGCAGTGCACACCCATCGGTTACCGCGCGTACTCAAAAGGAACTTTCACAAACAATGTCCGCTAATAATTATGTAGTCTCACTATAGTTGGATGCCATAATTTTAATAAACGAAGTGTCAAAGTTCGCATCCCCAAAATTTTGATTTACATAAATGCCTCTCAGATCAAAATAGATGACTTCCTTTTCCAGTACTTTCGAGAGGTATGTTGTGTCACAAAAGCAGATCAGAATAAAAACGTGCAGGTTAAGAGAGGAAAATTTTTTATTGTGCTACATAAGGGCGTTGCGGTTATGCGAAAACCCTTCCACCACACATGCATTTTTAAACTCTCCTGGAAAGCCACCCCACCATTTGTACAATTACCTCTCAAATATAGGAAGAGTTTCTACATTCAAAGTTCATGTGTTGTTTTATTTAGAAGTGTACTTCCCTACGTAAAGCATGCGCGGAATGCCATTTTTTATATTCGTTTACCCTAAAGGCCCATAGGGGCGTTACGTACGGGTCGGAGTTTAAAAGAAAACACATTGTAACAATAAAAACAGCAACACCCATAGAAAAGCGAAAACAAACCCATTCATGTCGAAATGCATATTTGCAAAAAAGAACACGCAAGAAGACGCACAACAGTTATCCAATTTCAAAACTACGGTGATTTAAAAAATGACCCAGGTTCCAAATACACTGATCATGGAACATGGAAGCAATCTAGCAGGTTCACAAATGAAAAAAACACTGAAAAACTATTCATACATTGAGGAATAACTTTAACTCTTTGATAAATGAGTCGTGGTTAAAGAAGGACCTTAATGAGGGACCGGATGTGAGGGACCTTGTCGAAGGCCTTGGCGAAATCTATGAATATAGCATCTATTTGTGAGTACAAATGTACTGCATCTTTGGGATCAGTTAATGATTCAAATAACTGAGTTTCACAAGAACGGCCTCTCAACAAACCGTGTCGATAAGAAAAAAAAGCTGTGTTTTTTAGGTAGCTCATTACGGCTGCTGATATTTTGTGTTCTAGAAGTTTGCAAACTATGCTCGTTAAGGAAATCGGTAGGCTTTGAGAGGGTCAGTTGGGTCGCCTGAGTTGAATATGGGGATAACACGGGCAATTCTCCAAACAAATGGTACGATTGATTGATTGTGGGGTTTATCGCGCCGACGCAACACAGGGGATGAGGCGCGCCGTAGTGGAGGGCTCCGGATAAATTTTGACCACCTGTGGATCTTTATCGTGCGCCAAAATCTCGTACACACGGGCGTTTTTCCTTTTCGCCTCCATCAGAAAAGCGGCCGCCGCGGCCTGGACAAATGGTACGCATTCTGCGTCTATCGATTGATGACATAAAGCAGCTAAGGTCGGGGATATGACCACTTTAGTCATTTTTAGTAGTTTAGGGCATATTTCGTCGGGGCCCGGTGCAGAGTTGGTCGGGAGTCTATCAATGGCTGCAGCAATACCCACCTGAGTGATAAGCAAGTCATCCATTGCTGAATTAAACGCCTGTATAATTTGAGTGGCTGGTAAGAAGCTTTCATTCGCAAACACAGAACAAAAAACAGAATTGCATTCCTCAGCAGCCTCTTATGTGGAAAGGTCCGCAGCATTTTTAGACGATGATATGGGCGATGATAATGAGCACTTTGGATTTATCCCGTTCAAAATTTTCTCCTGTTGGTCTGCTATAGGTTTGTTATACCGTTGTTAAAACATTTTATATTGGTTGCCTCGATTTCTGCTTTGCACATTTTAGAGTGTTCTTCGTAACGCTTCCAGTAACCGGCTGAATCAGATCGTCTGGCTTGGAGTAAAGTCGGTATTTCTTATAGATGCAGCGTTTAACGCCGGTCGTAAACCATGCGCTTTGCGTCGATGACGTGATACTTATTCTTGGAAGGTATTATTCTTTCTGTTCCAGAAGCTTATCGCGAACAATTTGCTAGTTTTAATCTACACTTCTCAGAGCAAACGAAGTGAAGAACTGCGCGAAAAAGGATAACAATTTGGTTTCTATCACGTCGTGGTTCGCGTGGCTGTAATCAAAAATTGTTTTCTGTTTATTCTCGGTTTTCGAGGTTTGTAGTGTTACCTCACAATTTACTACGTTGTGATTACTGATGCTATCTAAAACATATACGAGCATATTGCTCGGTTCTGTGGTGAGCACCAGATCTAAAATTGTATCGACACGTGAAGGCAGTCTGACCATTTGACTCAAACTAAATGAAGATAACTCACCGAGGAATTAATGACATTCATGCCTTTTTGTGCTGCCATGTGGTATACACGACGGCCACTAAAAAAGTGAGTAATTGAAGTCGCCAGCAAGAATGATTGGGTATTTGCGGTACTTGTTTTGTATAAAGCACAGCGATTTGTTTAAGTGCCTAATAAGTTCGGGGGAATAATCTGGTGGACGGTAGCAGACCGCGACAGCACAAGTTACAGAGGCAGATACACGTACTATCACCCCTAGGATCTCTATACATGAAATTGTATCGAATAAATGGGCTTGCAAACTCTTTTTAACGGCCACATTAACACTACCACCAAGATACACTGTTCTCTCTTTCCTAAATACCGAAAAGTGTTTAGCCAACGACAACTCGCCATCACTAACATAATAGGAAAGCCACGTTTCAGTTCAAGCACAATATAAGCCGAACATGATTAAGTGCGCGAGCATAGGAGGTTCTGTTTAATAAATAGGCTGCGAAAATTTGCCATGAGGATTGACAGCTTTGTAGACGCACGATTTTTCCGTCCCTTTTATTTTGCAGCTGTGGCACATGACTCCTCTAAAAGTGTCTCACTCTGTTTCGTAGCGGGGGTTCCGCGCGTCGGCAAGGGCACGACAATATTGTCGCGAAGACAGGGACGACGCAGATGTTTTGGAAAACAAAAAAGTTTATTGGAGCGAACTTGTGCTCCCCTAACAACTCAAAAGAATACAGATGCGGCGAAACAGCCATCAACCAAGTGACGTGCATCGGCGAACGTCGCAAAATCGAATACCCCGGCGTCTGCTCTGCCGGCTTTTTATCTTTTGGCACGGGTGGTTCTCGAACCGTGGATTCGCATGGAGAACATTGTAGATCCAAGATCATTCCGGGCTGTTCACGTTAGACCAGAATGCTCTCCCTATCACAAGAGATAACACATGCGGCAGAGAAAGAATGGAACACGCGCTTCCCTTGGCACAGAGATAACACAGACCGGCGCAACCGGGCGGTAAAAGCAAAACACGAATAAACAAACCCAATGCATGGTTCGCGGCCTTACCCCCCCTACAATAGTGCATCGACCCGATGCTAACATAAGCGACAGTCCGAACAAATAAAAATAAAAGTAAGTCATCGTCTGTAGAAAGGTTTTAAGCTAACCACGTGGACGAATTCGGGCCGCGTGTGTCGTCGTGATGTGCCGGAGTCAGCATCGGGGATCACTTCGTAGGTAAGTAGGCCAACACGTCGTAGAATCATGTAGGGTCCGAAATATCGTCGCAGAAGTTTCTCACTCAGTCCGCGTCTTCGAATAGGAGTCCGAACCCACACGATCCCCTGGATGATACTCGGCGGCTAGGCGTCGGAGGTTGTAGCGGCCGGCATCCACCAGCTGCTTGTTCGTTATACGAACTCGAGCGAGCTGGCGGGCCTCCTCCGCACGCTGAAGGCATCCTTGGGCGTCGGCGTTCAGGTCGTCGTCTTCTATGTGAGGCAGCATGGCGTCAAGCATTGTAGTCGGCTGTCTTCCGTACACGAGCTCGAATGGTGTCATCTGCGTGGTTTCTTGCATATCCGTGTTGTACGCAAACGTGACATACGGGGGCACTTCGTCCAAAGTCATGTTCAACGTCGACGTACATAGACAGCATATCCGCAATCGTCTTGTTCAAACGTTCCTTTAGTCTGTTCGTTTGGGGGTGGTACGCAGTCGTTCTTCGGTGGTCCGTGTTGCTGTAGCGTAAGATTCCTTGCATGAGCTCCGCAGTAAAGGCCGTTCCGCGGTCCGTCATGAGAACTTCAGGGGCTCTATGTCGCAGCACAACTTGTCTTATGAAAAACTTGGCGACTTCTTGTTCAGTCTCCCTCGGAAGAGCGGCGGTCTCCGCGTAGCACGTCATGTAGTCTGTTGCCACGACAATTGTTCTCGGATTATGACGTAGAGAACGGGCCCAGAATATCCACTCCAATCTGTCGGAAGGGCCTTGATTGGACGGCGATCGGCTGCAGAAATCCGGCGGGTGTCGTCGATGGCGTTTTTTGTCGATGACAGTCACGGCAGCTCCGGACGTAGTGGGTGACGTCGGATATAAGGCGGGGCCAGTAGTACTTCGCCTTGATTTTTCCAATTGTGCGGGCTGTGCCGAGATGTCAGGAAGACGGGTCGTCGTGGCACGCTTCCAAAATTTCGTCACGAAGGTCTGCAGGGATGACAAAAGGGTAATTCGTTCTTGTTCTGGGGCTGAAATTCTTCTTTACGAGGACAGACCTTCTCAGGCTGAATGCTGGTAAGCTGCGTTTGAATGTTCTAGGTACAGTGACGTTGCATCCCTCGAGGTAGTCGATTATAACGCGTGAGTCAGGGTCGGCACGCTGCTGGGTGGCACCCGAGCCTATATCACTGGAGTCCGTCTGCATTTCTGCTTAGGCATATACGTCGAAATGAGCGAGCACTGGCGGGCTTTGCTAGTGTTTTTGCAGCTCACAGAATGCTTTTTTTTATCCTTTTCCTAGCTGAAACGGTTGCAATCATTCGTCAATCGTGTGAGAGGCTCTGTAATGCGTGCGAAGTTTGCGACGAAACACCTGTATTGTGCGGAGAGTCTGAGAAATGTTCGCACGCCTTTCTGGTCTTTCGGCTTAGAAAGTTTGCAATGGCTGACGCTTTTGCCGGGTCAAAAAGAACGCGCTTGGCGTTAACTACGTTGCCAAAAACATGAGCTCCTCGTACGCGAAACGGCACTTCTCAGCCTTCAGGTTTACCCTGATGTACAGATGGCCTCGAGCAGTCTCCAACTTTGCAAGGCGTTTGTCGAAATTCTGGGCGAATATCACAACGTCGTCGAGGTACACAAGGCAGGTTTCCCACTTCAGGCAAGCGAGCATGGTGTGAATTTGAAGCCTGGGTGGCGCCATGCACTGTCCAAAGGGCAACACCTAGAACTTGTATGGGCCATCTGGGGTTATAATAAATGACAAGTGCTTCGCCTGGCAGAAGTGCTCGAGGGCGTCGTTAATTCGTAGCATGTGGTACACGTCCTTTTTGTGATTTTGTTCAGTCGCAGGTAGTCAATGCAAAACCTTAATGGGCCATCTTTTAAATGCATAGCATTTTAGTAACTCACAATGTCACGCGGCGTTCGGCCTAGTCCGCAGCCAGGCCACTACACTATAAAAGAAACAACAGTTTCCGGCGCCCGGATTCGAACCCATGACGCCGCGGGCGGAACGGCAAGTGCCGGGCGCACTACCGATTGAGCCACGCAACCAACACGGATTTCGATGCACCGATAGCGCCTTATATCCTTCACTCATTTATGGTTTGTTTCGAAAGCGCCATAAGTTGTCACGCGCCTCCGCAAGATGGCGACACAGGTTCCGCGATCGAGACTATGATCGAGAGACCCGCCATAAGTTGTCACGCGCCTCCGCAAGATGGCGACACAGGTCCCGCGATCGAGACTATGATCGAGAGACCAGCAGCGCTGGTCGCGTCTCGTGCTGCCGGGACGCCCCGCTGTAGCCCACCGCAAATTTGATGACGTGCAGCGTGTAACAAGAAAACCAACAACCAATACGTAATCCATACGACTTGCCGGCGCACCCCCTCGGAAATGCTGTGCATTTGATCGTGCCCCTCGCGAGGGGGATGCTTTTAAATGCATAGCATTTTAGTAACTCACAATGTCACGCGGCGTTCGGCCTAGTCCGCAGCCAGGCCACTACACTATAAAAGAAACAACAGTTTCCGGCGCCCGGATTTTTCATATTTCGCGGGTTTTCTTTATCAGTCAGAGTAAATGAGTACGCAATTACTTTGTCGCTGAACATACCGCAGTTACATGCCCATCGTGGGGACCTACAAGTGCCTCGTTGACACTTCAGTGATTAGGACAGTAATTCCCGAGTTAGATAATTAATTACGATTAATTATTAAGTCTAATTAACGAAAAAATTACTGTACGCTTCTCCACAGTACTTGAAACATTATGCACTAGGTTTTCTTCGAGTAACGCGATTGCTCTTTTTTTTCCTTTACCAGTGCAACCGGCTCAGCCCTGGGGATTTTAGATGGCTGTATTATGTCGTCGCTGAGCATGTCCTCGACTTGAATCAGGATGGTTTCCCGCTCGTGTGAAGAGACGCGGCACGGTGACTGTCAAGTAGGTCGGCTTCCATCTTGGGTTATAATTCGGTGCTTCGCTAGAGGTTGCTGACGTATTTTTGAGTTCGCCGAAAAGCACTCCTTGTGGCGATGCACAAACCAAGTAATATGTACCGTTCTACTTGCGGTAACGCCGGATTCACTTCGAAGGGACTCGGCAGCCTAAAGGTATCTTCGGGTGCGCGTTCAAATTCGGCAACCACGATCACGTCCCTTTCTTCTTCCGTTTCTTCGAAAAACGCAATTGCAGCGCCCGTGTGTAAATGCTGGTACTCGTTGGTGAAATTAGTGACCAAAATTTGGGATTTGTATTGCGCAAAGAGGAAAATGCCTCTTTGCGACGGAGACAGCATGGCCAAAAAGCAATCTTTGGGCACTTTCAACGAAAGCGTCGACGTCAGGAAGTACATCTTAAGAGTAGACGCAGATGATCAAGTTTGCGCTATGTGGCAGGGTGACAAAATCATCGGCGATCCTTACAGCAACACGCTGTCCGGCGGTCTGTTCCGGCGTCTTGCAGTCATCCCAGGAAAATGTAAAGACTTCGTCTGTAGATCAATTATTCAGCCATTGTCTCTCAAACAGTTCATTATGATTATTACGTCGCGCGAGCAGTTAGCCAAATGACGAACGCCGCAGGGTACGTTGTACCGTTTATGGTGACGCGCGATGTGCACGTTGCACTTTGCGTCACGAGGTGGCCTCCTGCTGTGCGTATGTGCGGACCGTCCCATCCGGTCATAACTTTCATCAGCTTAAATGCAAATAGTCCGCTCATTACTGAATAGTCGGCTACCGTACCTATGAGGGCGACTACATCAAAGCCGTCGATGAACAGGGGAATGTCGGGCGCCGCCTTCCTCGAGTTCTGGGTACGTCCTGGCGTCGTATCTTTGCTTGTACGTGTTGACGGTCGGGCACTATGCATCGTCATCTTCATCGTATTCTCAGCGGCATGTTTGGTTATGCCGGGTACGCTTCGGGTTGTTTTGCTGTCGTCGAATTCGGGAGTCACATCAGGGTCAGATATGGTCGTCGGGCTGAGGGCATGACTTGAATCATGGTCTTCAGCGAGTCGCTATTCAGTGGAGGGTTTTCTTTTTAAATGCATAGCATTTTAGTAACTCACAATGTCACGCGGCGTTCGGCCTAGTCCGCAGCCAGGCCACTACACTATAAAAGAAACAACAGTTTCCGGCGCCCGGATTCGAACCCATGACGCCGCGGGCGGAACGGCAAGTGCCGGGCGCACTACCGATTGAGCCACGCAACCAACACGGATTTCGATGCACCGATAGCGCCTTATATCCTTCACTCATTTATGGTTTGTTTCGAAAGCGCCATAAGTTGTCACGCGCCTCCGCAAGATGGCGACACAGGTTCCGCGATCGAGACTATGATCGAGAGACCCGCCATAAGTTGTCACGCGCCTCCGCAAGATGGCGACACAGGTCCCGCGATCGAGACTATGATCGAGAGACCAGCAGCGCTGGTCGCGTCTCGTGCTGCCGGGACGCCCCGCTGTAGCCCACCGCAAATTTGATGACGTGCAGCGTGTAACAAGAAAACCAACAACCAATACGTAATCCATACGACTTGCCGGCGCACCCCCTCGGAAATGCTGTGCATTTGATCGTGCCCCTCGCGAGGGGGATGCTTTTAAATGCATAGCATTTTAGTAACTCACAATGTCACGCGGCGTTCGGCCTAGTCCGCAGCCAGGCCACTACACTATAAAAGAAACAACAGTTTCCGGCGCCCGGATTTTTCATATTTCGCGGGTTTTCTTTATCAGTCAGAGTAAATGAGTACGCAATTACTTTGTCGCTGAACATACCGCAGTTACATGCCCATCGTGGGGACCTACAAGTGCCTCGTTGACACTTCAGTGATTAGGACAGTAATTCCCGAGTTAGATAATTAATTACGATTAATTATTAAGTCTAATTAACGAAAAAATTACTGTACGCTTCTCCACAGTACTTGAAACATTATGCACTAGGTTTTCTTCGAGTAACGCGATTGCTCTTTTTTCGCGGTCGTGCAACCTTACCGCCACAAGTTGCTGCTTTTACTTTCCCCGCTTGGGCTGGGGGAATTCCACGTGAAGAGTCAGCAGTGCTACTGCGGTTCGGCGAGAAATACGGGTAGAGCAACGGTGAACGGGTGAAATGGGTGGTCCTCGGTTTGTGTTGGAGAGGTATTCTTTGATCTCAGTAGTGCGCTGGCCGGGTCGAAGGCGTGGGGCGTCGACGGAGAACCTCGCAAACCAAGCCTCTTGTATGGACAGCCTCTCCGCATAAGGACGACAACGGACGATTATGGGGGGTGTGCCATTCCTGCCGGGGCGGCAGGTATGGCGACCTGCAGCGCTGCAGGGGTTCGTGCGTGCGACAGTAGACGGCGGTACGGCGGTGCTTCTTTACGATGGGTTGGACCAGGTAGTCGTTTAGGAATAGCCGTGGAGTAGATCATCACTTGTAGTTCGTGGGTGCTTCCGACGGCGTAGAATGTCTCAGTGCGTGTTGGATTTCTCTTATCAGGTCGGTCAGAAAGGCGAGTTGGTTTGTCGCGTGGTTGGAAAAGGCTTCCACAGTTCTTCGCGAACGACAGCGCGGATTGTTTCCCTTAAGTCGCCGGTCGCGAATCCAGGGGCGATGACGTGATTCGGCAAAAATGCGTTTAGTTGTCATCGTACTGCCTCGAACGCTTGTCTAGGGTAGTCTCGACCATCGAAGCCTCGCTCACGAACCGAGCGACGGCTTTGGGTGGTTTGCGAATGATTCGAGCAAAGAGCTCTTGTTTAACTACACACATCAGAAAGCGCACCCTTTTCTCTTGCCATTTCGGGGTCAGCTCATCGGAACAGTATCTTCATCTCCTCAACGAGCACTACAACACCAATGTTGGGTTGTTGGATTCGCATCTGCAACAACAGCTTGGCTCCTTCTTTTCGCACGCCAGTTGTGAATGTTTTCAAAAATTCCGCCTTGAATATTCTCTATGATGTTAACAAGCTCTCGTGATTTTCAAAGCAGACTTGAGCAGAATCTCTTATATAGAAAAACATTCCGGAGGGTTTCTTCATTATCCCATCGGTTGAAACTTCGGACGCCCTTCATCTTCCTCAGTCACACTTCCGGGTGTCCACCAGGAGAAACTCGGAATGACGAGTGCTACCGAGGTTTCTGCTGAACGAAGGGAGGATTGGCTTGGTTGACCATGATGGTGGTTGCGACGTCTTCCTTCTTCACTTTCTACGGTAGTACACCGGCCTCGGCTGGGAGGCCTTGCTGTCCGCGGCTGGTACAAGTAGGGCCTGCTTGAATACTTGCAGTGGGTTTTGGGTGCGTGTACCCCGAACCTCCAGCAGATGTCACGAAGTAAAGCACGATGCAGTTGTTTTTAGGGAAACAAGTTTATTGAAGCGAACTTGTCCTCCTCTAACAAATCAAAGAGTCCCCAGGCGGCGAACAAGCTGTCAATAAAATGACGTGCTCAAACGAGCGTCGACGATTGGGATGCCACGGCGTCTGCTCTACAGGCTCTTATCTTTCGGCGCGAGGATTTCTCTAACCGTTGATTTACATCGAGAGCATTGAATATCAAAGGAGATGATTCTGGGCTAGTGAAGTTAGGGCGAAACAGTCTGCTTATCTGAATTAGATAGCCCGTGTGGCAAAAATAAAAAATAGAAGACGCGCTTTGCAGGGACGCAGATAACACAGCCGGGGGTGGCAGGGCAGTAAAAACAAACAATAATTAAACAAGCCTATACATGGTTCGCTGCAATATATGGTTGAGTTTCAAAAGGTAAAAAGAGCGGAAAGGACGGGGACAGAGGAACACAGTAGACGAGGTGTCGCGCGGTTGGAGTAGACGAGATGTCGTACCGCTCACTGCCAACTAATTTATTTCGAACCCCTTCCCCGCATATGCACATCGACACATCAGAGGGGCGCGTGCGCACTGAACACCTCAAATGAAGCTGCATGCGCGCTACCGATTACAGCATAAAAGGCAGAACTCGCTCTACGGCACACAAACCAACGTCTGACTGACACAATCTGAGCCCCTCTTTTTGATATAGTATGCCCCCATAAGGTCGCGTGCGGCCGTGTCTCTGCTGCTGCTGAGCACCCTCGCCTGATGAAACAAAGGCACGCATTTACATTCTGCGCAATGCGCAGGAAGTTTCGCACCGCCATCACTTGTTAGTGATAGATCATCCTCACGTGCCCGGTCGATGACACAGCGGCCAGTTTGTCATATATAGGAGAAAGCGGCCAAATCATTTCGTGCCCATATATTCAGCACGCTCAATTACCGAACGTTACTCCGACGAAGACCGGACCCCGGTCGAAACGTTAGTTCAATGATCGTTTCCTTACGTGTGTCTACACTCTCATGTATTTTTGAAATGAAATCCCAGAACTTACTAATCGCTATTTTTTTCGATGGATTCGGGAAGGACCACGTTGAAGACCAATACAATATTATTAACATTTTCAAAGACCATCGCCAGTACAGGAGTTTTGGGTGACTCCCAAACGAAGTACTTCTTTGAGCCTTTCGACCCACACCACACTAGGACACCTGGCTTCATATCCCAGCCCAGTTCAGTTATCCCAGATATGCACCCTCTCCTTAACTTCAACCCACGTACTACTACTACTTTGATTCTGCGCGTGGGAACCACTGATCTGGCGTCTGGCACAGGCCGTTCTGCCTTCACCAGGTACCGCGCGCTGCTGGACTTCCTTCCGAGGGTGCGGACTGCAATACAATGTATCAACGCCAGCCTTATTCTACACAGGACTAATATTCGGCTCCATTCCTGCAACAACCACACCTTCGTTCGTCGCTGCAACGAGGAGGCTTGTTCTATCAACAAACTTTTACATGATTTCTGCTGACAATCCAAGAAAGTGTTCGTCGTTGATCATGGATTTGAATTGCTACCATTAGCGCGTGTCTTCGCTACTGACGGCTTACACCCAATTTTGAAGAAGTGCCACTGCTGGCAAACCATATCCGTCGCGTCTGCTTTAAAGCGCGATTTCATTCATCTATATCGGCTTGGTGTTCTCCAGCGGGGCAGACGTCCCTCCTTCTAAAACCGAATTCAATGTGCTACGGCCAAGTGTGCGCCCAGAGGCCAATCGTCCCCGAACCTGCTACCTGCGAGCCAAGTGCCTCCGGTCAAACCATCGTTAAGTAAAAGGCCTTCAAATAACCAGCGCTCAGTCATCAAGCCTTCCTCAAAGTGGCACCCCGTGACCTACAACAGCCAGCCACTAGCTCGCAAGCCTTCATCAAAGCACATACTGGAGGGGCGATCGACTTCTTGGGCAAGCCAGCCGTCAAGTCCTACTAAGCCTGCGGCGCGCTACAATCTTCGTAAGGGCGGCGCCAAAGCCGCGGCATTGAATTGACTAGCCGCGCCACATCCGTGTAACACTTTGTCTTCAGGCGTATCTAGCCATTTTTTACGAATACACATGGTTGTCGAGAAGCGCACTCGTTACTAAATGCACGCGTCAACTGTCAAGTGGCACATAGATAATGGTGAAGTTCCGAAAGATTTAAGAATTCACCTACAGCCGGCTACTTACCAAATGTCCGCTAACAACGCTTCTAGGTGGGAGCAGGTACTAAAAGAAGCTAATCTCGGGCTAGCACCTGTTCCTATTATTCACTACCAATCAACCTGTACAGATTTGCTTAATAAAGAGCAGCCATTACTGCGCGCGTCTGAGCTATCGCCATTCGATTGTGACGCGTTGTAAACATATAGGCAGAAAATATACCACGAAATCAACGAAGCTAAGGCAAAGAAGTTTTCGCGCGATGGTATATCCCCCTTTAAATATGGAGTACCCCCCGGCATCCATCCCGATTGGTCGTCAACCTCATTCCAGCGCAAAATCTGTTTGCTATCTAGTAGAAACGTTGTCAACTTGTCGAGTGTTGATTTATCCGATGCCGAAACTACTGTCTTGTCGCGCGGGTGAAGTTTTTGTCCTGCCACTGGCAGTTATAAGGAGTTCCAGTTGCTCAAAGATTTAGATAACTTCGCATGTAGTATGCTCCTGCGAGAATTTTTTCACGACCTTCCCGCTTCAAATCATGAACCTTCGTTACTCCCTGCCTGCAAACATTGGACCCTACCCACCCAAAGGGATAAGTTCCTTGATATTTACATTAATCCTGCACTGAAGGATGTTATCGAAAGCTGTCAATGCCGGAGATCTTTCAGCAGAAATCTTAGTAATATTGCAACCGCAGCTATTGTTAAACTGTGAGAGCGTTGTGATAATATTGTTAAGCCTGGGGATAATGGAGGCGCCATTGTTATAATAAATACCAGTGACTATGTCGATGAAGCACACGGGCAACTTCCTGATAATTCTTTCAAAAGGTGCCTTGATTACGTCCAAACGCCAAAATTCAGAGCCACAATCGAAAACGCTTTTAAAAGCCTCTTAGAGACAGGCAATATAACTTCGCATCTTCCTAAATCGCTCTTCCCACTCAGCCCTGTTGCTGTTCGTTTTTATCTGTTACCCAAAACCCATAAAAAGACAATACCGGGCGTCCCATAATTTCTCGAATAGGCCCTGTGGCAGAGAATATTACGCACTTTGTTGACAACCTCATTAACAAAATACCTCCTACTCTGATGTCTTTCATTAAATACACAAATCACTTCCTATCTGATATAGCCGATCCTAACAATCCATTCGGTTCGCTTCTTGTAACTCTTGATGTGCTATCGCTTTACACTTACATCCCGCACGCAGACGGTAAAAAGGCTTTTCTTCATTTATATTAACATTTAGATGATGAGAAGCCGATTTACAGTTCCTCGCTGGCCGCAATTATCAAATTATAACTTGAAATAAACATTTTTTTCCCGATGAACACTACCTCAAAGTATGTGGAACTTCCTTGGACAGAAGAATAGGCCCTAACTATGCAATTATCTTTATGGGTGTTCTAGAGGACACATTTCTTCCTGACCGCTCTCTTCAACCATTTTTCTACAAGCTTTTTATCGATGATACCTTTTATTTTGGCAACACGGGGAATCTGAGCTTTAATCCTTTATCGGTGATTTTATTAATGCCCACCCGTCGATTAACTTTTCGCACAATATCTCAGAATCAACAATTGACTTTCTCGATGTAGCCGTGTCCCTAGTTAAAGAAAATTGTCAAACTAAGCTCGGCGATCAAGAACTTCGCCCGATGCACGGTCTGGCAGGGCACGGAGCGGCTAGTGAGGTCCATCGAAGCCACGCGGGCCGCCTGAGGTGCCGCTGCGGGACCGACCATCGCTCTAAAGTGGTTCCCGGCCCACATGGGTCGGCCACTAGCACCCGACATCGAGAACCGCAACGAAGAGGCGGACGCCGCGGCCCGTGGTCTCATCACGTGCCGGACAGCGGCAGTCCGTCCCTACGAGACTAGCGGAGAAGACCGAAAAGAGGACTTCGAGCCCCTCACCGACTACGGTGGGATCCTGGCGGCTTACAGAGAAGTCAGGAGAGCCTTCCCGCCCCCGCACCGAGAACTCTCGCGTGCGGAGGCAGTAAAGTTCCGACAGTTGCAGACCGAGTGCGTGCTGACGCCGGCTCTGGCCCGGCACGTGTGCCCCGACATGTTCGTGGACGCAAAGTGCAGTGTGTGCGAACGTGAACCAGCTACTCTCCGCCACATCATGTGGGGAGGGTGTAACAGTGCTGTGGACAATGGGAACGGGCAGTGCCAGGACGCCACGTATCCCGAAGAGATGGGAGCGTGGATACGCTCCGAAGACCCTAAGACGCAAAGAAGGGCCATCCAGCGGATTGAGGAAGCTTTGGCGAAGCAGCGGAGAAAGGGAGCCGACGACCCGTCTAACGGGCGCGGAGGCACCCGAGTACCTGTCGCCTAGTTGGAGCACAACATCCTCGAGGTCTAGGCTCTGGGACTATCGGACTCTAATAGCCGTAGGCTTAAGATAGGGAACATCCGCGCCCTGCGAGGCCCGGGACTTCCCACACGCCGGATGTGTAAATAAATGTTATTTCTCTCTCTCTCTCAAACTAAGCTGTATACAAAGCCCACTGGCAGGCATCAGTATCAGCACTTCGGAAGCTGCCATGTTGAACACAATAAAACTAGTATTCCATTAAGCCAAGCTCTTCGTTTCAGTGGAATATGCACTAAGCAATCACATTTTGTTGATAACTGAAGCAACTTCCGGAAATCTCTAATCAAGCAAAACTACTCTCAAGAAATAATTGATGTTTATAAGCGCGCGGATTCCCTGGACCGAAAACACTTCTCGAACCGCAGAATAACTCAACGGCTGATTCACGACCTAATATGTACTCACCCATTCTGCGTTGGCGCCGAATGTCACAGCTGTTTTAAAGAAGCATCAAAATATCCTTATGCAAAACCAGCGACTTAGAAGCATTTTTAAAGAGCCACCGCGCGTAGTCTATCGTCATTCAAAAAACCTACGGATTATGCTAACCTCTTTCACGATCGCATCGCCATCTTCGCGTGAATGTTCTGTTTGCCAAAAAGTTAATTGCTAAGTGTGCGATCATATGACCACGTCACTTTCAGTACAAAGCACAGCTTTTTACTTTTCCTTAACAATTTAGGGCCATTTTAATTGGGATACGTCGAATGTAGTATATCTCCTATAATGCTCAGTCGGCGCACTCTAGTATATCGGCCAAACAAACACGTCTTTCTGGCTCCGATTTATTAACCACAGGGCGCATGCACGTTACGGTCGTGGGCTACATTTGTCTAAGCTTGTAAATATTCCCGGTGACTCTTTCGAAAACATTTAGGCTACTATATTGGAACGAGGCTTCCTTTGGCATCACGAAAGGAAGTGCGTGAGTCTTTTTAATTCATAAATTTTTATTTTTATTTATTTATTTATTTACATGGTACTGCCGACCTCTGGTACAAGGCCCTTGGCAGGAGGGGGCGGTAAGAAAAAAAAAGACGGAAAAAGACGCGACATGAAGAAGTAAAGGGAGCAAGAATGTGGCAATATGCCTGGGAAAGGTTTATGTGTAGTGGCATTAATGTAGGCACAATATAAAAGACAAAAAGAAGGCACCCAAAAAAGAAAAGCGTTATAACAACGTGATGCACGCATGCGCAAAAAGATTTGCACTAACGTAACAACCTATTATTATCGATAAGATACGAGGCATTCAGTAGCAATTTCATCCCAACAGAACGCGACAAAGTGAGCAAAAAACTGTCTGTGGGGGGAAACCAGGAAAACATACAAGGGGGCCACAAAGCACAACTGCACACATTGGTCATCAAGTTACAACTGGAGGAAAAGAATACAAGATATACAACGTCCGTTGTATATCTGGATGGAGAGGGGAAATGTACACATGATGTTATTTTTTCAAAGCATTCATGAATGATTCGACCGTCCTACATTCTACAACGTCAGCTTTAAGCCGATTCCACTCGCGTACACTACGAGGGAAGAACGAATTTTTAAAGTTGTCGGTTTTGCATGAAAATTCCTTCAATTTCTTTGAGTGCAGTGAACGAGTGGAACGCCTAATCACGGGTTCAATATAACCATCCCTACCAATCCCTAGTTTGTCATGGTACAGCAGCTACAGGTATTTCTGTCTTTCATAGTATCTTCTTTGCTCTTATTTGGTTAACTGTACTTTTTCCAAAAGTACACTAGGTGAAATACGCCAACTGTAGCTAGTATGCACGAAGCGAATAGCTTTCCTCTGAATGTTTTCTAGTTTAGTAATGTTCAACTTAGTATAAGGGTCCCAAACTGTGGACGCGTACTCAAGTATGGGCCTAACGTATGTTTTATAGGCTAACAATTTTATTTCCTGCGTAGATTTTCGTAAAGTTCTCCTCAGGTACCCAAGGCTGCGCATGGCTTTCTTTTGAATGTAAGCAATATGTTGGTTCCACTTCAAATCGGAAGAAATAATAACGCCTAAATACTTTAATTGATCCACACTTGTGAGCACATGATCTTTGATGCAGTAGGTAAATTTTAAAGGCTCCCGCTTTCGCGTAATGGTCATTGCTACAGTTTTTAGGATGTTAATTTTCATTTGTCATGTTTCACACCACTGAAAGATACTTTCGAGTGATGCGTTTAAAAGGGCCTGGTCAGCAGGGCTGTGAACTTCTTGATACAGAACGCAATCGTTTGCGAATAGACGTATCTTTACGGGCAGGGCATCTGCTATATCATTGATAAAGATTAGGAAAAATAACGGCCCTAGGACGGACCCTTGCGGAATACCGGACTGTACTGGTTGGGGACTTGAGCGGACACCTTCAATATCTACACTTTGGCACCGGTGTGAAAGATAAGCCTCTACCCAAGACAGCAATAAATCGTTTTTTAGAATAGACTGAAGTTTCAGGAGTAGCTTTTGGTGAGATACGCGATCAAACGCTTTTTCGAAATCCAGGAATATAATGTCAGTCTGCCCCTCTTTATCTAATACTGCAGCGAAGTCGTGAACAGTTTCCAATAGTTGCGTGGTTGTTGACAGGCCTTTCCGGAAACCATGCTGACATGCACTAATTATCTTATTGTTTTCCAAGAAAAGCGAAATGTGTTTGAAAATGATGTGCTCAAAAATTTTTGCGCAAGTGCACAATAAGGAAATAGGCCTGTAGCAAGGAATTAAGGATGTGTTATTAGTTTTAGGTATGGGGACTATTTTGAAAATTTCCAATCTATTGGAAGTTCGGATACAGTAAGGGATTTATTAAACATAATGCAGAGGTATTTGGAACACCATTCCGCATACCTCACAAAAAATGTATTCGGTATGCCATCTATTCCAGGAGTTTTCTTAACGTCAATTTTCAATAATAGTGCCAATATGCCTTGCTCAGATATTTCGATTCCGCCAATGGGAGGTATGCTGTCCAAAACATCAAAACGAGGTTTCTTGCCGTCATCTCTAGTAAAAACGGAAGTAAAGAAAGTATTGAAAGACTCGGCAATGGTTGTCTTGTCTGTAATTGTTTCATTGTTAATATAAACACTGAACAAGGTGCTTTTTCTTTTAGAGAAATGACGCCATAATTTCGATGGAGAAGATAACAAAAAATTTTTCATTGACACACCATAGTAATGCTCTTTGGCCCTTTGGATACTGTCGCTAAGCTGCGCGCGCAGATCAGCAAGTCTACTCATATTTTCCGCGGAAGGGCATTGCGTGTACCGCTTCCTTATCTTTTTCGCCTTGCGCCTGAGGCGGACTACTTCCCGTGTTGTCCACGCGTTTTCAGCTTTTGTTACCTTAAGCCGCGTTGGTACATAGTCTTTCATACACTTGAAGACAAGGTTCTTGAAAAAACGCCATAGGTCATCTACTGAGCACATGCCCCTCTCAGAAAGAAAAATAAATTCAGAAAACGACTCGTCAAGAACATCGAGTATGTCAACGTCTCTAGCTTGTGTGAACACGGGAACCAGACACGATTTTTTTGTAGATTTTGTTCTCTGATCTAGTCGTATGGCCAAAGATATCATATTATGGTCAGATATACCACCAAGAACGTGCACCTCAGGATCCCGGATACGAACGCCATTGCTCACGAGGAACAAGTCTAAAATTGACTTAGTATCACCATGGACGCGCGTAGGTTCCTTGACCAGTTGAGTAAGGTCGTGAAAAAGAAGCACGTCAACAAAACGCTCGGCATCTGTAGTAAGCGGTTCAGGAAAATCGGTGCACCAGTTAATTGAGGGGATATTGAAATCACCAGTAAGTATCAAGTTCCTAGAATTGGCTTTGCATGCACACAAGAATTCATTGAGTTTATCGCAAAAGTCGGGTTTCGCACTAGGTGGGCGGTAAAAACCACCTATAAGTAAACTTAGCTCGTCTAGCTGTAATTTTATAATGACGCATTCTATTCCTGGAATATCTGCCAACCTGGTTACGTGGAAATATTCACGGTAAATAATCGCAACACCGCCACCCCGCGAGTCCCTGTCCTTGCGATAGATTCCATAACCTCTAGGTGTCACTTCTTCATCGTTACGTCGGACTGTAGCCAGGTTTCTGTTATTACGAGTACATCGGGTTTGTAAGTTACTATGACACTTTCTAAGTCCGATGATTTATTTAGAATGCTGCGTGCATTCAAGTGTACGCATTGTAAGGATTTTGCTTTCCTGATTGCCGGTCATTTGGTTGGGGTTTGCTTCCTTGGTTGAGGTTTGGTTGGGGTTTGCTTCCTACCCCTACTACTGATAGGAACCAGCTTACTCGAACAGTCATCCCATTCAAAAAGCTCGTCGTCAATTTTGAGCTTGTCGTGAACCAGTTTCACCTTGCGGTCAGACTTTTTAAGCTCAGATGTGCTGTCCCAAAGCTTCTTTCGTTTTATCCGCGTGGTCAAGGAAAAGTCTTCCGAGATGGATATGTCGCTACCCTTAAGCTTGGAACAGTTAACGAGTATATTAATCTTTTCACGATGATCGATGAGCTTTAAAATGACGGGCCGAGGCCGGTCACTGCTGGGCTGCTTCCGTCCAATCCTATGCAGTCGCTCAACGGAGGATATATGTACACCCAGTATTTTTGTAAACACGTCCTGAATTATGCTTTCCCTAAGATCATCAACCATTTCTTTGTCTTTTTCAGGAATACCAAACACTAGAAGATTATTCCTTCTACACCGATCCTCTAGGTCAACTACACTATCCCTCAAACTTTGCACAGTTTTTTCAAGATCAGACACCTTTTTACCGACATCTTTCAGAGCCAGTGTTGTTGCTTCAATATTCTTGATCTTTAATTCAATATCATTCAGCCTTTGCTGGATGTTGTTTTGGCCTTCGAGCAACTGCGCTAGCAATTGCTCGGTGGTGGGCCCTGGATTGGACTCAATGTCACCACAAAGCATCAGCAACGACAACAAGCAATTCCGCACTGTCATGCATGCTGTACAAAGACGCTGTGGGCACGCCAGCTGGATGAAACAACGATCGCTTGTTCTCACAGTAGAAACATCAGAACTAACCTGCACGAAAAAGACCAGGGGATTTGACATGTTGCTGACACGAGGCCAGCCGGCGCGCCCACTGAAGATGCTGGAGGGTGGCTGGGGCTTTACACGCTGTACCGTTGATGTCACCGAAGCCGGTCGCGCTGACACCCAGCGGTCGTCGTAGAGCATGGACCCATGTGCGCAGTCTCCGAAGAAAACTGGCCCAGGGGTGACGAAGCTTGCTGTGTCGAGTCTTGCCGTATCTTGTAAGAAGCTGGCACTCGTCGTCGCGCAGAAAACAATCTGCACGAAAAAGACCAGGGGATTTGACATGGTGCTGACACGAGGCCAGCCGGCGCGCCCACTGGCGCGCAATTTATTACAGTTAAACGCGGCATGAATGAAGTTGTAAGAAAATTAACGTGCGTGTTGCACTGATATGGTGGCGTCATTGCATTGTCCCTATTGAAACCGTTGAAGCAGAGCCAACAAACGTAAGGCGGCTATTCTGATTGATTTGTTTGATTGTGGTTACGGAACCTATATAAAATGTTTCCAGTAACGATGACATCTTTGCTTGTTTATATCTATATACCGCTCCTGATGTGTTTGCGCATTAAGTGCTAAGCTGCAATCCCCGAGCGTTATCATTCTGTTTCAAAAGGACAACTGTTGATCCCCCTTGATCCCATCCAATATTCCGTACAAGTTCTCTATTTCAAAACTTCATCTTAATTCACACGTGTACAAACACCACGTGTTCTCTACTTATTTTATTATATTTTGTGTGTGTTGATATATATCTGACAAGTGGCAAGACCATTCCTCAGCCATTATCATTTCGTGCCCATCTATTCAGTGCGCTCACTTACCGAAGTTTACTCTGACGAAGACCGGACCCTGGTCGAAACATTAGTCAAATCAACGTTTTCATACGTGTGTCTACCCTCTGATTTATATATATATATACATATTATATATAGTAATGGCTGCGAAACTCCCGCAGACCCAAAGCTGGAAGTGCGGCCTCCCTGCGGACAATCCAACTCATTAGTCTATGTACCGAGACTGCAGTGGTGAAGAAGACGAGGGGTAAGCGGGGCTCGTGGAGAGTTAAGCGTACCGTTCGGCTACCCGGTTGCAGTTCCTTACAATGGCGAAGCCGACAAACTTCCAAGGCCGAGGCGACCCTGCCTCTGGAACAGAACTCCCTCACGGCGTTCCTTCCTCAGGGACGGCACTTCGAAGCTGCCGAAGCCTTCCAGAGATTCAGGAGTCTTCGTCCAAGGGCAGCGTGCAAGGGCGGGACACAAGCATCAGCACGCCACCGTACCCAACTAGCTCCGCTGATATTCTGAAAGCCACCGGTGAGTTGACCCGACACCTGGGCGACTTCACGGGTTCCATCTCCGCGGCGTTTCTGGGTGGGGCGGCTCACCCTTCGGTGGATGCCACTGTACTAGATTTCCATGGCTTCCGCGACGACCCAGTGAGCTGGCTGCAGAAAATAGACGCCTTTGCGGCTCATTTGCGTGGCCTCAGAACGCCAAGCGCTCGTTCGCTTAAGCTCGACTGCGCGATGCTGCCCTACCGTTGCGTGCTTATGATGGCCACTGGCGCTCGACCAGGGCAAGCTGGAGTGGGGCACATATGATGGCATTTGGTGACCTGCCCGCCACTCACGATGACCGCCAAATGCAAATGCGTGCGCGCTGTCAAGGACCTGGTGAGGACGACGCAGATTATGTGTATGACAAACTTCGCCTTCTCTCTGCCTGCAACGTTGCTTGGGAGACTCCTTCCGCTAGACAGTATGTCTTAGATGGCCTGCGGGCCCTGGTCATGCAGCAATTTTGACCGTGCAGCCGCCACATTGGAGCCCATCGGCATTCATCCGTCTGGCTGCAGAACTGCAGGATGGTACCACTCGCCGGCTTTCCGCTGCTACCGCGCCACCGTGGCACCGAACGGTCCATCAATGTCGTCTAACGGTGCCCCTCGGAGATGCTTTTCACGCGGGCGCCCCGGCCACTCGTACACGACTCTTCCAGCACCACGTCCGCATATGCTCTACCAAGTGCCTCCCCTGTCCATGCTCCAGGTGCATGTCATGCTTCCGACGCCATGCTTCGGACGCCTTCATGAAGCCGTTGACACAGCCACCACTACACGGCCTAGGCGGCTCCGCCTTGCCGGGCGGAGCACTTTACCTGACGATACGAATGGGAGAACCACCCTACGAAATCGTTTATGGGCAACTGCCTAAGCTGAACGTCGTAGCCGGCTTAGATACACCCCTGAACGTCTGACAAGCCGTCGACAGGCAGGAGCTGTGTAGCAATATACGGAGGAAGGCTATGAACAACATTAAAGCCGCACAGAAGACGCAGAAGGCGTACTACGACCATCGGCATTGAAGCGCACCACAGTACGCTGTTGGTGACGACGTGTGGGTTCAGCGAGGGATGCAGAGAGCAGACCAGAACCTACTACCAATGTTTGAGGGAGCATTCCTTGTTACGAAACAATTAGGAGAGAACACCTGGCAAGTAGCTACTGTTCCAAGCGATTTGGACGTCGATAGGTGCAGAAGAGACAAGTTCGCTGTACATGTGTCGCGCCCGTCCGTACACAACCCAGCCCATGCATTTGCGAGCTGGTATTCTTTGTTTACCCCTCGATCTGCGCGCGACGCATCTTGAGTTCAGTTTGTCTGAGTAGTGAGCGATCTGTGCAATGGAAGCTTCCAAATATCGACCAAGATATACCGCCCAAAACAGTGCAAATTTCTTAAGTTGGAGAGAGAATTTTTTTTTCAGTGCAAATTCTTGTTCCTTTTCTACGTTAGCTCTCTCGTGCAGTGGAGCGTTTCCTGGCAGCACTGGCTTTTCTTTTACTGTGATCTGGGCAAACATTTTCGGCGTTTTGCTTGCCTCAAAATACAGCTTATCTCGAAATGTCTCCCGCGACGCACGCAGTTCCCGTGCGGAATAATTGTGCTTGATTCAGTTAGGAACAGCCTTTTTATATCCAACTACAGTCCTTCTTGGTTACCAGTTTATCATGTTTGCTTAGTATTGTGGCTTGCATGTGCTAACAAATTCTTTTTGAACGAACGTAGAAAAGTTTCACGATGCTTTCTTAGTCTTGTTTGTTATAGTATTTATAAATGCAGCTAAAACCACTATAAAATATCTACATGTTATTTTCAAATCTACGCGTCCATGTCCTTTCCTCGCCATTAAGAAAGCGTTAACCTCTTAAGGGGCTACTGGACGTAAATATTTCAATGGCAAGCCGGATGAAAGGTAGCTGTGTGCCCAACAGCAGTTTTTCAGCCCTGTGATACCAAGGACCTTGTACAAGCTTTGATAAACAGCTGCCCGAAATGCTCCTCGCTACCGTACCTTGCAAGAAATAAGAACAAACAGGAAGGCAGTATTAGATTTGAACTATATAAAATATACATGCAATGTAATGTGCACTCCATAGTGCCGCTGCTACGCCATTTGTGCTATAGTCTTGCCAAGTTTTGCTTGTCACAGTAGTTGGTTCTTGAAAGGTGTTGCCCTTGTTTACTTTTTGCAGTGCTTTGGATGTGGTCTAAATAATTGTTTATTCTAATTTGTGCTATGCTAACATATTTTTAGCAGCGTCCGATAGTCCTCATGGTGCGGTTTCAGAGACTCGTACGGCCCCTATTGTAACTTATCTTATATTTCTCTTGCACCGCCAAGCGGATCTTTTAAGTTTGGCAGAAGTTTTGAGAAAGTCCGAGAAAGGGAGCCTGGACAACTTACTATGCATTATTTAGTGCAGAGTTTACGGTACAATATTGTAAATATGCTTGAAAAAATTTCATGGATGGTAGCAATGCTTTTTTTTTCCCCTAGGCTCATTCGAGGGAGGAGAGACAGTATTGCTCGCTGCGGTAAAACAGAACGGACCGCAATTGCAGGACGGCGACATTATGTCAAAATGTTTGTAGCGTGGGCTACACTGACCGAGGTTGAGCAGTTTCACGTGGCTCCTGGACAGCCCTGCGGCACATGCGCGAGGAGCAGTGCCATCTGGCGGAGCACCGCTGGCGCACTGGATTCGCAGCAACCGCGACTCCATTGGAGTGGAATTGATTGGAAATTGTTTTAGTATCAGTAAGCATGTTAATCAGCGAAGCCTTGACGAACAGGAAACCTAGGTATACCTGCTGAACCTTAGCTCATGCTACGTGTATCCTGGTATAGCCTAGCTAAGGCACTGCTAATGTTTGAACTAGGGAACAGTAACCTTCGACGATTGGGACCACTAAACATGTACATCATTGACTATAGTGCAAACGCATGTATGCAAATTGTAATTTTTATAAAAAATTTGGGCTGTAGTTTTGAATAAAGCAATCCGCTCGCGCCGCATCGGTGCATTGACGCATAGGACTGCAGTCACCAAGAACCTAACACTGCTCACGTTTCAGCTACCGGTACCATTAATTAATGTGTAAAACTTCTACCAAGCAAAAGCAACGAAGCTTTCTATTATGCTATTTATGTTTACAAATAATCGTTCTCTAAAAGCATGAAGACTGGAATTCATTACTATATTGGAGAAGCCCAAAAGCACAAAAACACAGGACCGTCACAGGAGCGCTTTAATGACACCAAGCAGTGCACACACACCTATCGGGTACCGCGCGTACTCAAAAGGAACTTTCACAAACAATTTCCGCTAATAATTATGTAGTCTCACTATAGTTGGATGCCATAATTTTAATAAACGAAGTGTCAAAGTTCCCATCCCCAAAATTTTGATTTACATTGTGGGCATGTGAAGGGACCGCAGTGCGCTTGCGTGAACGTGGTGTGCACGACGGCTCGCGTCTAGATACGCGCGGGTAACAGTCGCGTAGATTGGTGGCCGAGCATGCGCGCTCCAGCACGCGCAGGACCAAAGTGCGAAGGAACGGGCAGGCGGAAGAGAGATAAGGGACGGCGGCAGTAGGCGTGGGTGTGTTGTGTGAGTGGTGGCGGACGAGGCATCGCCACGGATTTCGGACGCGACGGGACACAGCGGCAAGGCGTCTAGTGCGTGGATACGAGGTTCGCCGTCCAACCTGCACCCGGGACAGGACGATACCGCCAGCGACCGTTACGAAACGTGAGTGCTGCCCTGCGGACCGGTGTTGCCCTGCACCCGTCCCGCTCAAGAGCCGATAGTTTAGTTTTGGCGGTTTCAAGTAATAAACCCTTTGTTTGCTTGCAAAAGATTGCGGCCGTATTTTTCGCCGGGTGAGCTAACACAAACCGGTTTCAACGAAGGAGGATCCTTCAACATAAATGCCTCCCAGATCAAAATAGATGACTTCCTTTTCCAGTACTTTCGAGAGGTATGTTGTGTCACAAAAGCAGATCAGAATAAAAACGTGCAGGTTTAGAGAGGAAAATTTTTTATTGTGCTACATAAGGGCGTTGCGGTTATGCAAAAACCCTTCCACCACACATGCATTTTTAAACTCTCCTGGAAAGCCACCACACCATTTGTACAATTACCTCTCAATTATAGGAAGACTTTCTACATTCAAAGTTCATGTGTCGTTTTATTTAGAAGTGTACTTCCCTACGTAAAGCATGCGCGGAATGCCATTTTTTGTATTCGTTTACCCTAAAGGCCCTTAGGGGCGTTACGTACGGGTCGGAGTTTAAAAGAAAACACATTGTAACATTAAAAACAGCAACACCCATAGAAAAGCGAAAACAAGCCCATTCATGTCAAAATGCATATTTGCAAAAAAGGGCACGCAAGAAGACGCACAACAGTTATCCAATTTCAAAAATACGAGATTTAAAAAATGACCCAGGTTCAAAATACACCGATCACCACCGATCACCAATGATACCAATTCCTCAAAATACACCGATACACCGATCACCAATGAAAAAACACTGAAAAACTATTCATACATTGAGGAATAACTGTAACTCTTTGATAAATGAGTCGTGGTTAATGTAGGACCTTAATGAGGGACCGGATGTGAGGGACCTTGTCGAAGGCCTTGGCGAAATCTATGAATATAGCATCTGTTTGTGAGGACAAATGTACTGCATTATTGGGATCAGTTAATGATTCAAAAAACTGAGTTTCACAAGAACGGCCTCTCAACAAACCGTGTCGATTAGAAAAAAAAAGCTGTGTTTTATAGGTAGCTCATTACGGCTGCTGATATTTTGTGTTCTAAAAGTTTGCAAACTATGCTCGTTAAGGAAATCGGTAGGCTTTGAGAGGGTCAGTTGGGTCGCCTGAGTTGAATATTGGGATAACACGGGCAATTCTCCAAACAAATGGTACGATTGATTGATTGTGGGGTTTATCGCGCCGACGCAACACAGGCGATGAGGCGCGCCGTAGTGGAGGGCTCCGGATAAATTTTGACCACCTGTGGATCTTTATCGTGCGCCGAAATCTCGTACACACGGGCGTTTTTCCTTTTCGCCTCCATCAGAAAAGCGGCCGCCGCGGCCTGGACAAATGGTACGCATTCTGTGTCTATCGATTGATGACATAAAGTAGCTAAGGTCGGGGATATGACCACATTAGTCATTTTTGTAGTTTAGGGCATATTTCATCGGGGCCCGGTGCAGAGTTGGTCGGGAGTCTATCAATGGCTGCAGCAATACCCACTGAGTGATAAGCAAGTCATCCATTGCTGAATTAAACGACTGTATAATTTGAGTGGCTGGTAAGAAGCTTTCATTCGCAAACACAGAACAAAAAACAGAATTGCATTCCTCAGCAGCCTCTTATGTGGAAAGGTCCGCAGCATTTTTAGACGATGATATGGACGATGATAATGAGCACTTTGGATTTATCCCGTTCAAAATTTTCTCCTGTTGGTCTGCTATAGGTTTGTTATACCGTTGTTAAAACATTTTATATTGGTTGCCTCGATTTCTGCTTTGCGCATTTTAGAGTGTTCTTTGTAACGCTTCCAGTCATCGGCTGAATCAGATCGTCTGGCCTTGGAATAAAGTCGCTATTTTTTATTGATGCAGCGTTTAACGCCGGTCGTAAACCATGCGCTTTGCGTCGATGACGTGGTACTTATTCTTGGAATGTATTATTCTTTCTGTTCCAGAAGCTTTTCGCGAACAATTTGCTAGTTTTCATCTACACTTCTCAGAGCAAACGAAGTGAAGAACTGCGCAAAAAAGGATAACAATTTGATTTCTATCACGTCGTGGTTCGCGTGGCTGTAATCAAAAATTGTTTTCTGTTTATTCTCGGTTTTCAAGGTTTGTAGTGTTACCTCACAATGTACTACGTTGTGATCACTGATGCTATCTAAAACATACACGAGCATATTGCTTGGTCCTGTGGTGAGCACCAGATCTAAAATTGTATCGACACGTGTAGGCAGTCTGACCATTTGACTCAAACTAAATGAAGATAACTCACCGAGGAATTAATGATATTCATGCCTTTTTGTGCTGCCATGTGGTATCAATGACGGCCAATAAAATAGTGAGTAATTGAAGTCTCCAGCAAGAATTATTGGGAATTTGCGGTACTTGTTTTGTATAAAGCAGAGCGATTTGTTTTAGTGCCTAATAAATTCGGGGGAATAATCTGCCGGACGGTAGCAGACCGCGACAGCACAAGTTACAGAGGCAGATACACGTACTATCACCCATAGGATCTCTATACATGAAATTGTATCGACTTAATGGGCTTGCAAACTCTTTTTAACGGCCACATTAACACTACCACCAAGATACACTGTTCTCTCTTTCCTAAATACCGAAAAGTGTTTAGCCAACGACAACTCGCAATCACTAACATAATAGGAAAGCCACGTTTCAGTTCAAGCACAATATAAGCCGAACATGATTAAGTGCGCGAGCATAGGAGGTTCTTTTTAATAAATAGGCTGCGAAAATTTGCCATGAGGATTGACAGCTTTGTAGACGCACTATTTTTCCGTCCCTTTTATTTTGCAGCTGTGGCACATGACTCCTCTAAAAGTGTCTCACTCTGTTTCGTAGCGGGGGTTCCGCGCGTCGGCAAGGGCACGACAATATTGTCACGAAGACAGGGACGACGCAGATGTTTTGGAAAACAAACAAGTTTATTGGAGCAAACTTGTGCTCCCCTAACAACTCAAAAGAATACAGAGGCGGCGAAACAGCGGTCAACAAAGTGACGTGCATCGGCGAACGTCGCAAAATCGAATACCCCGGCGTCTGCTCTGCCGGCTTTTTATCTTTCGGCACGGGTGGTTCTCGAACCGTGGATTCGCATGGAGAACATTGTAGATCCAAGATCATTCCGGGCTGTTCACGTTAGATCGGAATGCTCTCCCTATCACAAGAGATAACACATGCGGCACAGAAAGAAAGAATGGAACACGCGCTTCTCTTGGCACAGAGATAACACAGACCGGCGCAGCCGGGCGGTAAAAGCAAAACACGAATAAACAAACCCAATGCATGGTTCGCGGCATTACCCCTCCTATAATAGTGCATCGACCTGATGCTAACATAAGCGACAGTCCGAACAAATAAAAATAAAAGTAAGTCATCGTCTGTAGAAAGGTTTTAAGCGAACCACGTGGACGACTTCGGGCCGTAAGTGTCGTCGTGATGTGACGGAGTCAGCATCGGGGATCACTTCGTAGGTAAGTAGGCCAACACGTCGTAGAATCATGTAGGGTCCGAAATATCGTCGCAGAAGTTTCTCACTTAGTCCGCGTCTTCGAATAGGAGTCCGAACCCACACACGATCCCCTGGATGATACTCGGCGGCTCGGCGTCGGAGGTTGTAGCGGCGGGCATCCACCAGCTGCTTGTTCGTTATACGAACTCGAGCGAGCTGGCGGGCCTTCTCCGCACGCTGAAGGCATCCTTGGACGTTGGCGTTCAGGTCGTCGTCTTCTATGTGAAGCAGCATGGCGTCAAGCATTGTAGTCGGCTGTCTTCCGTAGACGAGCTCGAACGGTGTCATCTGCGAGGTTTCTTGCATAGCCGTGTTGTACGCAAACGTGACATACGGGAGCACTTCGTCCAAAGTCTTATGTTCAACGTCGACGTACATGGACAGCATATCCGCAATCGTCTTGTTCAAACGATCCGTTAGTCTGTTCTTTTGGGGGTGGTACGCAGTCGTTCTTCGGTGGTCCGTGTTGCGGTAGCGTAAGATTCCTTGCATGAGCTCCGCAGTAAAGGCTGTTCCGCGGTCCGTCATGAGAACTTCAGGGGCTCTATGTCGCAGCACAACTTGTCTTATGAAAAACTTGGCGACTTCTTGTGCAGTCCCCCTCGGAAGAGCGGCGGTCTCCGCGTAGCACGTCATGTAGTCTGTTGCTACGACAATTGTTCTCGGATCATGACGTGGAGAACGGGCCCAGAATATCCATTCCAATCGATCGGAAGGGCCTTGATTGGACGGCGATCATCTGCAGAAATCCGGCGGGTGTCGTCGGTGGCGTTTTTTGTCGCTGACAGTCACGGCAGCTCCGGACGTAGTGGGTGACGTCGGAAATAAGGCGGGGCCAGTAGTACTTCGCCTTGATTTTTACAATTGTGCTGGCTGTGCCGAGATGTCAGGAAGACGGGTCGTCGTGGCACGCTTCCAAAATTTCGTCACGAAGGTCTGCGTGGATGACAAAAAGGTAATTCGTTCTTGTTCCGGGGCTAAAATTCTTCTTCACGAGGACGGACCTTCTCAGGCTGAATGCTGGTAAGCTGCGTTTGAATGTTCTACGTACAGTGACGTTGCATCCCTCGAGGTAGTCGATTATAACGCGTGAGTCAGGGTCGGCACGCTGCTGGGTGGCTACATCGCTCTCCGTCACGATTCCGAAGAACGCGATATCTTCATCAGAGAGTTGTGCTGATGGTCGACGGGGTGCGGGACAGGCAGTCGGCGTAGGAGTGTTTCCTCCCAGATTTATAAACGACTATAACGTCGAACTCCTGCCGGCGCAAGCTCCACCGCCCAAGACGGCCAGAGGGGTCCTTGAAATTGGCGAGCCAACACAGCGCGTTGTGGTCTTGAATGGTCTTTATACTCGTATGGGTGAAATTTTGAAAAAGCCCATATAATTGCCAGGCACTCTTTTTCAGAGGCAGAGTAGTTTTTCTCCTCCTTCGACAGACCACGGCTGTCATAGGCGTTAAACTTTTCACGCCCGCTTTGTTTTTTCACGAGGACAGCACCCAAGCCTATATCACTGGCGTCCGTGTGTATTTCCGTTTCGGCGTTTCCGTCGAAATGAGCGAGCACGGGTGCTCTTTGCAGGTGTTTTTTCAGCTCCCCGAATGCTTTTTCATGGTCTTTCTCCAAGCTGAAAGGGGTGCTATCTTTCGTCAAGCGCGTGAGCGGCTCTGTAATGCGTGCGAAGTTTGCTACGAAGCGCCAGTAGTATGCGCACAGTCCGAGAAATCTTCGCCTGCCCTTCTTATCTTTCGGTCTTGGGAAGTTCGCAACGGCTGAAGTTTTTGCTGGGTGAGGTAGGACTCCCGCGGTGTTTACGACGTGGCCCAAGAACTTCAGTTCTTCGTATGCGAACGGCACTTTTGAGGCTTCAGCGTTAGCCCCGACGTACGAATGGCCTCGAGTACAGACTGCAACCTTGAGGGGTGTTCGTCGAAAGTCCGGGCGAATACGACAACGTCGTCGAGGTATACGAGGCAGGTGGGCCACTTCAGGCCAGTTAGCACCGTGTCCATGACTCGTTGAAACGTTGCTGGCGCCGTGCGTAGCCGAAAGGCATCACCTTGAACTCGTATAGGCCATACGAGATTATAAATGCAGTCTTCTCTCGGTCTGTCTCGTCCACTTTAATTTGCCAGTAGCCGGTCTTCAGATCCATCGATGAGAAGTACTTCGCATGGCAGAGGTGGTCGAGGGCGTAGTCGATTTGTGGCATGGGGTACACGTCCTTTTTGGTTATTTTTTTCAGTCGCCAGTAGTCAAATCAGAACCTTAATGTGCCGTCTTTTTTCTTCAAGAGTACGACCGGCGCAGCCCGCGGACTTTTCGATGGCTGTATTATGTCATCGCCGAGCATGTCGTCGATTGAGTCCGGATGGCTTCCCGCTCGTGTGAAGAGACGTGGTACGGTGACTGTCGGGTAGGTCGGGCTCCTCCTTAGGTTACAATTCGGTGCTTCGCTAGGGGTGTCTGATGTTAATTTGAGTTTGCCGAAAAACACTAGCTATAGCGAAGGAGAAAATTCAGTATTCGGTCCCGATTTTCTTGCGGCAGCGCCGGGTTCACTTCGAAATGTTGCGGCGGCTTGGAAGCGTCTGCGCGTGAGCATTCAAAGTTAGCGACCGCTATCACTTGACTTGCTTCTTGCGTTTCTTCGAGGAACGCAATTGCAGCGCCCTTTTTTAGATGCTTGTACTGCTCGGTGTAATTGGTGACCAAAACATGGGACTTGCATTGCTCAAAGCGCGCAATGCCTCTTGCGACGGAGACACGGCGGTTGAGAAGCAACCTTTGGTCACCCTCTGCGATAGCGTTTATGTTAGGAGCAGCATCCTCACCGTAAACGGCGATCATCAAGCTTGCGCGGGGTGGCAGAGTGACGTGATCGTCGACAATCCTTACAGCAGCACGGTGATCGGGGTTCAGTGGCGGCGTCGTGGAGTGAAAAGAAGAAAAAGTTATCTGGAGATCAATTATTGGAGAATAAAAAATCTGGAGATCAAAAGGTATCTGGATATCAGAGGAAGTATGGTCTGGAGATGAATTATTGCGCCGTTTTCCCTCAAAAAGTCCATCCTGAGTAATACGTCGCGGGAGCAGTTAGGTAAAATTACGAACGCAGCAGGGTACGTGATGCCGTCTATGGTGACGCAGGATGTGCACGTTCCACTTGGCGTTACGAGCTGGACTCCTGCTGTGCGTATATGCGGACTGTCCCATCTTGTCGTAACTTTCTTCAGCTTAGACGCGAATGACCCGCTCATCACCGAGTAGTCGGCTGACGTGTCGATGAGGGCAACTACGTCAAAACCATCGATGGACAACTGGACGTCGGACGCTGCCTTCCTCGAGTTCCGGGTGCATCGGGGCATCAGATCTCGGCTTGTGCGTGTTGACGGTCGGGTACTGTACGTCGTCGTTGTCGTCGTCTCAGCGGCAGGTTTGGTCGTGTCAAATACGCGTTGCGCCATGTGGTTGTAGTGTTCAGGAGTCACGTCAGGGTTAGGTCGGGTCGTCGGGATGAGGGTATGTCGTAAGTCACAGTCTTCGGCGAATCGTTGCGGCGTTGGAGGGTTTGCGGTTTTCCGCCGTTTTGCAACTTCACCTCCAGAAGTTGCCGGCTTTAGTTTCCCCCGCGTGGGCTGGAGGACCCTTCACGTGAGTAGTCAGCACAGCTAGGGCGGTCCGGAGACTGGTACAGGTAGGTCGACGGCGAACGGTTGAAACGGGCTGGTCTACGGCTGGTGTTGGACAGGTACTCTTCAATGTCCGATGGGCGCTGGCCGGGTTGGGGGCGTGGTGCGTCGACGGAGAAACCAGAAAATCCGAGTATCTTGTATGGGCAGCGACGGTAGAAGAGGACGATTATCCGGAGTTCGCCATACGTCAGTCTTCCTCGGCGTCTTCTTTCGTACTACAGGGGGTCGGGCGGGCGACAGTGGGCGGTGGTAGGGCGGCGCCTCATGATGACATGTTGGAACAGGGCGGTGCCGACGAACAGCCGCTGAGTAGGTCATAGCCTCTGGGTCACGGGGTGCTTCGAACGGCATAGAAGTTCCCAAAGCCTGCTGTACTTCTTCCCGGATCACGTCAGTCAGGGAAGCCACTTGAGGGTGTGGCGTCATCGTCGGGAAACGTTTCTGCAGCTCCTCCCTCACCACTGCACGGATGGTGTCGCGTAGTGAGTCGGAGTTAATAGCGCCGGCACCAATCGCCTCCGAAACCAGCGAGTTGATTGGGCGGTTGCCTCGTTCGGATTTCGAGCGTCTTCTCCATCGCGGCGGCCTCGGACGCGAATTTGGACACGGTCTTCGGGGGGGGGGGTTGCGAACAAGGCACGCGAAGAGCTCTTCCTTCACACCTCGCATCAGAAACTGTAGTTTCTTTTCTTCCGTCATTTCTGGGTCCGCACGGCGAAAAAGTCGCTTCATCTTCTCGACGAAGATCATGACCCTTCATTGGGGTGCTGCGATCGAGTTTCCAGCGAAAGCGCTGCGCGTACTTTTCTGACCACGGTAGTAAAGGTCTTCAGGAACTCGCTTTTGAACTGAGCCGAATTTGTCAAGGAACTCTCGTGTTTCTCGAACCAAGTGCGTGCGAAATTTTCCAAGTAAAAGAAAACATGTCGGAACGTTTCTGCGTCATCCCACCTGTTGAATTTCTGGTTGCGCTCCAGTTTGTCCAACCATTCTTCTGGGTCTTCTGCGGGGGCTCCTCGAAATCCCGTGGCTGCTGCAGAATGACGGGACCATCGGCTTGGTTGACCATGGTGCTGGTTGCCACGTCTTTCTTCATCGCTTTCTCCGGTAGCAGACCGAACTCGGGTGGTAAATCTTGCCGGCGGAGGTTGGCTCTTGTTGGACCGGCTTGGCGGCTTTCACAGGTTGTAGTGGCATGAAGGGTGCTACCCAGCACCTGCACCAGATGTCACGACGCCAGGGACGACGCAGTTGTTTTGGAAAAGAAACAAGTTTATAGGTGCGAACTTGTGCTCCCCTAACAACTCAAAATAATACAGAGGCGGCGAAACAGCGGTCAACAAAGTGACGTGCGTCGGCGAACGTCGCAGAATCGAATACCCCGGCGTCTGCTCTGCCGGCTTTTAACCTTTCGGCGCTCGTGGTTCTCCAACCGTCGATTCGCATCGAGAACATTGTAGATCCAAGAAGATTATTCCGGGCTTTTCACGTTAGATCGGAATGCTCTCCCTATCACCACAGATAACACATGTGGCACAGAAAGAAGGAATGAAACACGCGCTTCCCTTGGCACCGAGATAATAGAGACCGGCGCAGCCCGGCGGAAAAAGCAAAACACAAATAAACAAACCCAATCCATGGTTCGCGGCAAGATTAGTTACCGGGTCAACGTGGTAAAGTCGGCCGTTCAAGATAAGCTCATCAAAAAGTACCTTGTATTTTTCACCTGGTTGCTTCGTTGCGTAGGCAAAGTCGCTGAGCTCTTTTATAGTTAATTGCATTCCTGGTGAAAAGTCCTCCTCGATCCATACACGTGGCGACAATGCGTCTTTCAGCTTCTATGCATTCTTTAGGATGTTATGTTTGTCTTTAAATTTACGTATGTGTCAAAGTTTTCGCCAACAAACTTCGTAATCCTTTCTTCCGTCTCTTCCAACTTTTCCTGACTGGTCTTAGGAAGGCCCTTAAAAATAAGGTTATGCGCCGTATGCGGTTTTCTAGGTCGTCATCAATACGGCTCGATCGCTGAGTTTGCTTTGAGTCAATGTTCCTGAGCTGATCGCATGATTCCTTTAGAAGGGAGCTGACACTACTGACGTCGACACGGAGGTCCGTGACAGAATCAGAAAGCTCGAGCAGATAGGTGTCTCTTGATATTCGTCACAGTGAGCTGTAGGTCTTTTAGTTTGCCAGATACCTCCTGCTAAAATTTTTCATTTGATTTTATCAGTCTGTCGCCAGCTCTGCCCGAGCGAGACGGAAGAAGATGCACCACGTCCTATGTGGCGGGTGCAGCGCTGGTTCCGCCCTAAGCAGTGATTCCGAGCCTCGGCCAGTCGCACGACCACGCCCCGGTCGTCTGCTGGTCCCACACGGGTTGGCGGGCCCCGACTCACACGCCTCGTACTACTCGAACGGGATCACAGGAACTGCGGGTCCGCCCCCGGTCCTTGCCCGCTCGTCAGCTCCGAGTCTCCGCTGCCGCCGGAACAACGTTCCACCTCCAGCCCTCTTCTTCCTTCTTCACGTCTTCGTGCGCGAGCGCGTGGTCCCCTTTTTCCAGCAATGATGGCCAATCCTCACAATCACCCCCCACTTCAAGAGGTTGTTGCGCTCAAACAACCTGCTCAGGCTTTTCGGAGGTTGTCCGTGGGCCTTGATGCGGAGCGTTCAATGTCTTTGACAGCGCGCACACACAAGCGCGAGGGTAGTTCAAATAACGGGTACAAAAAAAAACACACACCCGTTGATACAGCGAAGGCAGAGATAAATTTCAAACGACCACAGATCACTATGCCCACAGCAAAAAATGCACTACGGTAGTGTTGGGGAAAAACAAAGTCAAGGGCAGTACACGCCACTAGAATATAAACCAACGCTGAGCAGACAGTCTCATCCGGTGACCGGCGCCCGCTGGCATATGCAACGAGATGGGCAATTCTTTTCTGCCACTGCAGGAGTACCCTGCTGACCTGTGCGGTAAAAGGGCCAGTTCGAAGGATTAAAGCTTCGCCGGTTCACGACATACGTTCGGTGAAAAGAATGTTCATACGGCTGTTGCCATCCCGCATCCTCTGTTTGGAGTGCTATATAAGCTTGTCGGCGTGTTTGTTCAGCCGGAATTCGGGGTTCATACTTTTTTAACATGTTTATGTGGAACAAGCTGGTTCGCGTTCCCAGGTCGATGACGTAGTCGACATCATTTCTTCTTTCCAACACAGTGAAGGGCCCCTTCCATGTCAGGATGAGCTTGTTCGTGTCGGACGGGAGAAGAAGCAATACTTGGTCTCCAGGGCTGAGTTGACGCCTTTTCGCCCTTCTGTCGTAGTAGCGTCTCTGCACTACCTTTGCTCTGCTAAGCTGTTCGTGTGCAATGCGACAGGTGTCTTCCAGGCGTCGTCTCAGATCGACAACGTAACCGTACGATGTCTTTGTGTCCTGATCCATCCCTTCTCCTGTCCATAACTCCTTCAAGATGGCCATAGGACCCCTGACGTAGCGGCCATAGATCAGGTCGAAGGGCGAGAAACCCAGGCTGGCTTGAGGCACTTCGCGGTAAGCGAATAGTAGCGGCGCCAGGTACCTATCCCAGTTTTTAGGGCTCTCCTAGCACATGCGGCGAACCATTTGCTTCAGCGTGCCGTTGAACCGCTCGACAAGCCCATTGGCCATGGGATGATATGGTGTCGTGGGCAACTGTGCAAACGAGAGGAGCCTGCTCAGCTCCTTCATCAGGCCTGATGTAAATGACTTTCCTCGGTCGCTAACAATTTCTCGTGGAAAACCAACGCGGGAAAACATTTCCATCAACCCTTCGGCAACCTTCTCCGTCTCAATACTCGGTAGGGCAACTGCGTCTGGATAACGTGTTGCAAAGTCTACCATTGTGAGGACGTACCGATTCCCCTTCTGGGAGGTTGGGGAGAGAGGACCGATAATATCAATCGCCACTCGCTGAAACGGGGTCTCGATGACTGGCATACTTCCAAGAGGTACGCGCCCCACCAGATGTTTCGGTACCGTTTTCTGGCACACATCACACGATCTTACAAAGCGCGTGGTATCGGATCGCACGCCTGGCCAATAAAACTCCTCCAGCACCCTATCCGTTGTCCTTTTGATGCCTTGGTGGCCGGAGAAAACCCCTTCATGGGCCATTTTTAGAACAAAGTCCCGGAGACCGCTAGGAACGACTAGTTGTTCAATCTCCTTCTTCGATGGGAGCCGACATCGGCGGAAAAGAATTCCGTGCACGAGGACGAAGACCGTTTCTGCTGTCTTCACGGTAATTTTCCTGCCAACCGAGTCGAAGCAGGACTGAAGCGTGCGGTCTTCTTTCTGCATCGAAGCGAGCTCCGTTGGGCTTATTTTGAGTGGGCTGATGGAAGCTACAGGTAGCTGGTCCACGCGTTTCGCTGCACTTGCGCATTCCTCCTCCTCCTTGACGGATGGTCGTGGCGCAAATTGGTTTGGCCTACGTGCACTGTCGTTGACCTTGCTGGACTTCGACTTCCTCTTGGAAGAGGGATGTCCTTTCGGACAGATGGAAGTGTGCTGCTGACCCCTCCAGTTGACGGTCGGCGCTGCGGCATCACGAACGCCAGCGACATTTCCCAAAATCACCTCGTAAAGAGGGTTGTCCATACAGGTCGCTGTCACGTGGCCTGTGAAGAATGGGCAGTCAACATACACTTCGGCTTCAGGTAGGCACAGAGCAGTGCGGTCAAGAAGGTGCACAGTGCTCATTCCTCCTGTAAGCTTGGAATCGGGAACCAAAGAACGGTTCACGATTACAGTGTTACAGCCGGAGTCGCGTAACACGGTTACTCGCCTTCCTTCCAGCCAACCGTTAGTGGTAGGCATTCGGTCCTTGGAAGCCTGGGAGGTTTTGTGGCTGAGGGCAAGATTCCTTTCTTCATAAAGGGTTGCCAGCTTGTCCTCATTACCATCGCGACACTCCGTTGTACGGCTCAGCGAACATGACGCTTTGTTCGCAGAGTCTACGTTAGGGCACGTTTCCGCTTTGTGACCGGTCTTGCGGCACTTAAAACAGGAAACAGTTTTTTGGCTAGTGGAAGCCCTGGTCTTCGACCAACAGTCGGCTGGCTTGTGCCCTCGCTTGTTACAAAGGAAGCAGTGTAGCTTTCCTTCGACATCCTGGAGGTCAAGCATTCTTGGAGGCGATGGCGGCTTGCCAGACTCATTCTCCTCTCGGCGTTTCCCTAGGTTTGTAAGACCTTGGGCCTCGAGGTAGTTGTCAGCATTCTCGGCTAACTGGTCTAGCGTTTGACAGCCTCTTTCCTTCAAGAAAATGGCCAGCTTATCATGACACCTACTTAGAAACTGCTCCGAGACTATTTTGTCACGGAGAGCTTCGTAGGTTCTGGTGGTCTTAGCCAGTTCCTGCCAGTTATCAAAATAGCCTAACAAGCGACCAGTGAATTGGCGGCCTGTCTCAGAGTTCTCTGGTTTGGCTCCACGAAACTTGGTGCGGTACCCCTCTTCCGTGTAGCGAAATCGCTGAAGCAGGGTCTGCTTCAGCTTAGCATAATTCAGCGCATCATCTGCAGCCATGCGTCCGACGACACTCAAAGCTTCACCAGTGAGGCACAGGTTCAATGAAAACGCCCACTTGTCCTGCGGCCAATTCTGGCTCGTCGCGACGCGTTCGAAACGCTGGATGTAAGCGTCAAGTTCATCGCGCTCTTCATTGAATGTCGGGATCAGCTTGTGGGGGCTGTCGTACCCATGGGCGACGCCTGTAGCTGCAGACGTGCCTGACTCTGCGCTAGCGTTGGGCTGCTGCTGTCGTACTCGTAACTGGAGTTCAAGGACAGACCGCTCCGTTTCTAAGCGAGCTGCCGCTTCGCGATTCGCTTCCCGTTCCGCTGCGCGTTCTTCCCTGAGTCTGGCACGCTCTCTGTCAACAAATTCCTTCAACTCAGTACCAGAGAGGCCAAATTTCTCCCACAGGTTCACCAACTTCTCGAGCTCCATTCTTGTCCGTCACACACACGGTAACAAGGCGAGGCTCTTTAAGGTGGAATTAGGAGCAAAGTCCTGTCGCGGACGCCAGATTGTGATGGACTCGTTTGGCCTTGTGGGTGTACGACACGTAAGAACGGTACTCGAGAGGGTAAGAGAAAAGAAAGTAAATTCACAGCGCCACCAGAAAACGAGACAGCTGACAAGCGGTACAATTGCGAAGCACACCGGCAACAAGACACTAGTCCGATACCCCTAACCAGCGTTCAATAGAGGGGGAAAAAAACGTTCTCACAGCCGCCTCGTCGGTGGATGTTCGGCGACGTCGATGGCGGGTCGTCGCCGGTCCGAGACACGGTCGAGCGCTGGCCGTCTGTCGCCAGCTCTGCCCGAGCGAGACGGAAGAAGATGCACCACGTCCTATGTGGCGGGTGCAGCGCTGGTTCCGCCCTGAGCCGTGATCCCGAGCCTCGGCCAGTCGCACGACCACGCCCCGGTCGTCTGCTGGTCCCACACGGGTTGGCGGGCCCCGACTCACACGCCTCGTACTACTCGAACGGGATCACAGGAACTGCGGGTCCGCCCCCGGTCCTTGCCCGCTCGTCAGCTCCGAGTCTCCGCTGCCGCCAGAACAACGTTCCACCTCCAGCCCTCTTCTTCCTTTTTCACGTCTTCGTGCGCGAGCGCGTGGTCCCCTTTTTCCAGCAATGATGGCCAATCCTCACAGCCATCTATTGTGAGCAATTTGTCCACATCCCGGGGAAATTACTTGGTGAGAGACCATTGTTCAGCAGGTGTACGCACTTGTGCAGTGAATGGTAAAGCTAGCCTAGAGGAGGTCTAGAGCTCAATTATGTCAGACAAGTTAGTTTTTCACCGTTCTCCAAAAGGTTTGAGGGGTATCACATGTCCCAAAATGAAGCCCTGAAGAAGAAAGAACGCAACTTTCTATACGGTAGCAGCTAGCATCATGGAGATCTGTTCATAGAAGGTAAAATAGGCAATGTTGATGATGTCACTACAGTTTTGAGACGTTAAAATGCAGACCATACAGGCCAATTCCCACACGCTTGATGGTGGCATTGGGAATGGCAAGCGCGTTGAGTGACACATGCATAGTAACAGAGCTCTGCTTCCACTGGAGGATGTGCACGAGATGGACAAGGGGCCCTGGATTGGCTCCCACATCCACCGCACCGCCAGTCCGACCTGTGGCAAATGGTGGCACGAGTGATGCGGTGGGTGTAAGAGCCGACACCTTCAGTGTTAGCTGCTCAAAAAACAAAAAACAAAGGGCACCTTAAGGGGTGCCCAATCAAAGGGGCCGGTGCATCGGGCATCTCGATGCTAACTGACAACTAGATGGACGTCGGTATGTTCCCGCCTGCATCGCAGCATAAGGAACGGGCTGTGGCATCCAAGCCAACAGAGAAGCATAAAAAGCCTTCCCCGATCATACAAGCCCCGAAAGACTAAACATGACAGCCACATACTTTCAGGTAACTTCTAAATTTCTATATTAGGAAAACAAAGTACAATTTAATGAAACTGCACAGGCCTCCTTAAAAATCTTGATATTGTCTGTAAAATTTTGCGTTCCAATCAGTCAAGTGTGATGTACCTTGAAGAAACGCATTGTAGCTCCAAACACACAAATTTCTTTAACAATAACGTGGTATTTTGGAAGGGCAGAGGTGGTGGTGCTGGATCCTCTGGTGGTGTCACCGTCATTGCCCGAAAATCCTCAGCGTGCCACACTGTTCAACTGTGATTCATCATTGAGATTGTTGCCATTCGAACGATGATCTTCAGTTGGCTTGTAATATAATGCCCGGTGTACAATCCTCCAGACTTCAAGCTCTCGAGCTTAGGTTTAGAGGGCCTGGTAGATCAGCTACCCGAACCTTACATTCTGATAGGTGACCTGAATCCACATTGATCAGAACGGCGTAATAATAACAGCCCGTGACTGTTCGGAACTACAAAGGAAAAAAATTTCTTGGTATTTGCACTTCAATATTTCCACCAACAGGCAACCATACGCAGTCGCCCTGATGCGTTTATTCCAGAAATAACAATAACCAAGGCTGGCATGTATTCTCTTGTGACTAATCTCAAGATTTCTTCTTCCGCTGGCAAAACTGCCATAAACAAAACTATTCTAAAAATATGGCACAAACAGGTTCCCATAATATCACCCCTATTCCAGCAATTTATATCATCAGGCGTTAACCGCACTACTGGAAGGTGGTGAACGTTGCTCCATTTTTCAAATCTGGTGATCGTACCTAACCTCTAAACTATCGCCCCATTTCCGTAACCAGTACGATATGCAAACTCTTCTAACATGATATAAACACCCAGAATAATATTTTCCTCTTAAAACATAATTTTATTTCTTGGCATCTGCAACAATTCCGTAAAAGGTTTTCATGTGACATCCTGCAAGCTGGCTTTATTCACGAATTACATTCATCTATAGACGCTGGAATTAAAGTCGACGCAATTTTCCTAGATTTCTGAAAAGCATTTCATAGTGTCTCTCACTAGCGACTTATTCACAGGCTTACGCTACTGAAAATCAACCGTAATGTTGTCTCGTGGATAAGCGACATTCCTACTCACAGGGTGCAATTCACATCAGTTAGCGACATACCTCGGAAAACTTGGCGCGGCTCACTCAAAATCACTGAAAATTTTTTTTTTGAATCACCCCTCACTGAAACTCAGACTCAATGCTGAGCAGCACATCTGCGCTCACTCAAACTCAAACTCACATTGAGCGCAAAACTCAAACCTCACTCGGGCTCAAAACTAAAATGTACTCAAAATTCAAAATGTACTCAAACTCAAAATGTACTCAAACTCAAAATGTACTCAAAACTCAAAATGTACTCAAACTCAAAATGGACTCAAAGCTCAAAATGAACTCAAATCTCAAACTTTTCTCACACTCAAAATGTACTCAAACTCATAATGGACTCAAAACTCAAAATGCACTCAAACTCAAAATGAACTCAAAACTCAAATTGTACTCAAAACTCGAAATGTACTTAAAAATTAAAATGAACTCAGAACTCAAAATGGGCTGAGAACTCAAAATGAATTCACAACTCAACTGGCCTCACAATTCTCTCGTGCTAGGAATTTACTCGGGCTCAGAAGACTCTGATTTCATTAGCATTCAGTGTTTTCTAATTCACGCGGTATAAAATGTTACGGGTGCAAATTGGGAAGCTTAAACTCTTGCATTCGGCACGACATGACACCGTAGCTCCTGAGAGGTCGGAAACAATTTTTGTTGAAGATTTATTACAGCTATACTTCCTGCCCATGATGACTAGCGCTGGTTGCAAGCAATTGTACGTATATATTGGGTGCCAAACCCTTGATGTAGGCTCCGTGTTCGTGTTCATAACAGAGGCGGTCCAGACTTGATGGTGTGCTAGGTCCCTGGGTAGAAACAAGCAAGATTGGGCGAGGGGACGTGCGCTCACTGCTCCGTTCATTTACGTCGAAGCTATTTAGGCTTACGCTTCCGTGCATTCTTGCTCTGCATCCAGACATAAACGCCTTGTGTGAAATCGAACTGTCCCCGCGAATCTCTGAAGCCCGAGGCGTTCATGGATATGCCTTTGCTTTTTTAAAGGGGTCCTAAAATACCTTCCGCCGATGCATGGATGTACATCTAACCAAATAAAGCAACGTATTAGCAATCTCCTCCCGCAAGAAACTTGTTAAAGCGAGGAGTATTATCTGAGAAATCGTAAATAATAAACCGCGCAGTATCATCGCGCCGCATTTCCTCCTCCTTTCAACTTACTCTCCGCGTTTGACTCCGCGCGAGCCTTCCCTCCCATGATGCTGAGTCCTCAGCGGTGACGTACTTCCACTAGTGCGCTGCTAGGACTTCCGTCTGCTACGGGCAAGCTTTGTTGACAGCATGAATCCCGCACTCCGCTCAAGGCTAGAGAGAGAGAAAATCAACTTTACTGAGCTCGAAAATTCGATGGTGCGCACTGGAAAAGCGAACGAAAAATCTGGCCGCATTTGAGCGGCGGCCTGGTCTTGCCCTTTCGCGGTTTACGTAGCTTCAGGTGCTATCGGCGGTGAACTCGCCGCCGCACGGGGAGGACCATGCGCTTGTACTCTTTGATGCAGCCCGCACAGTTTATCCAAAAAGCGCGTTATGAGATGTGGATCCCTGGTGCCGGGTCTTATTTTTCGTTGGTGGTAATTCCTGCCGGCGGCATGTGAAAAAGACACTTTAAACCAATAAAGAACCTTTGCACAAAACGCTTCAATCATGTGACCAGTTCAGCTTGGGGCGATGCGTGGTGGAGAGCGGCAACGTTCGCAAAACATGCTCCGCCACGGCTCTGAGCTTTCTTGCGGTGGAGCGAGCGCCATTTCTTTGACAATCTCAAACATCGGTTGCCTTGGCAACAAGGCACAAACCACTCTGTAAGTCAGTTACGGTTCCGTCATCCCGGTTCAGCTCGGGGCCCCAACTCGTGACATGTGGGTACTGCAGGCGTACCACTCACTCCCATTAGGAAGTGCGAGATGCGTTTGGCATTACAGGAGGCGATGGTGTGTGTGTTGTGGATGTCTTTGTTTCGCGATGAAATGCGACGTTGTGCTTCGGCGGGTGGATAGTGCTTCCATGGATAGTCTGGATTATCTTTCTCGAGGGACGTACGACTCAACCTCGCATGGGGTATGTGCAGTGTGCGTAGCTAAGAGCCATCTCGGCTTGTGCGCCAGAGTTCAGTGACTTGCTGTTCGTTCCGGCAAACGCGCGCGAGGTGAGTGCCGAATTTACGACGGGCAGGAGGAGGCAACCCATCGTCTGTCAATCGCGGTTCAGACTTGCAACGCATTTTGTGACGTTGTGTTCGTTCGAAACGAATCTCTGGATTGTTTTGAAGTTGAATAAAATGTGTGCGTCATACCCGGGCATTCGGCTCAGGGCGTTCTCTGCGATTGCACGAAAGAAGTGCCACGGCCTTCAACGCTTTCTTTATGGAACGTACTCAGGTCAGAGAATATCCATGTCGTGTTATGGCCGTGTTGCATTCAATACAAATGGTTAAGCGTTTGTTTACACTCGTTTCGTTTGTCGTAAAATGTCCATGCACTCCGGCACTCCGCTGGGAGATCAGCCGGCGAGCCGACGCTGAGCATACGACTATTTTCTTTGCCGGAAGTGCGTGAAAAAGTCGCCCAATAGCAGGATGTCTAGCTCATGACGAACATCTGGGAATCGTTGAGGTAGACATGTGAAGATGGCGGCGTCCAAAAACACAAAGGGAAGGGTGGAAAAAAAGCTACAAATTTTGCAACAAATGTGTGGTCTTTCCGCTGCGCGTAAAAGAGTAATACTTGGCACATATCACGTTGACGACCCAATCTAACGATTGCGCTAGTTTATTTAGTGTGCTCAAAAGGCCTTTCAGAGGCCCTTTAATGCGCAGCATTCTTTGTCGAGTACCCCCTTCGCCTCCCCCCGGCAGGATCGTGTAACGCCCTGCATTTACGCAAACATGCCGATATCACGGAAGTTCAACTAATAATTATTTTTAAAGCGTAAATGTGGAGAATTGATTAAAATAAATGTTACAAAACTAAAAAATAATAAGAAGAAAAATATCGAAAATATCTAACCGTGTAACACGGGATTCATAGATAGTCTCAGATTGGGCTAAAATTCAGAGAGATGTGGCGCTAAAAAGTGTGGAGTATCAAATTGTGGGTCGAGGAGAGAAATCACGTCGGAAAAACAAAAAAGTGCCTCGTTGTTTGCTGAGGCACTTGTATTAGTTTTTATTAGCATTTGCTAGGTGGGATGAGCACTCGCATCTCGGAAAAGCATCACGCTACCGTTCTAAGCAATTACCGCCGCCGTACCTAGCTTTTAACTTCCAGCACGCACGCGTGTGCGTGTGCGAGTGAGAGTGTGCATGCGCGTGCGTTTACGTTTGCGTGTGTGTGTGTGTGTGTGTGAGTGTGTTTGTGTGTGTGTGTGTGTGTGTGTGTGTTGCCTCAGTGCTCTTTCATTGTGTTTCACATGTAGTCGTTGGAGAACGGCAGAGGCCGAGTTAATTCTTTTCCTTTACACTGTTATCATGTGCTATTTTTTATATCTTGCGCTGATTTCTCATTGTAAAAAAATCTGTTCGAGCGCACACACAAACTGCGCTTGCTTATTTTTCTGAAGTGTTTTCCTTCTGTCGCAATGTCTGTTTATGTCTTTGTGGCTCTGTTGTCTCTCTATCTTCTACACTCCAGCAAGGAGTTAATACCTCACATGTAATTGGCCAGTTCTGGATTCTAGTGCACGTTGGTACACTGTGGGAAGGAAATTACGGACACGAAACGCGCCCGCCGGGCTTATTCATAAACAAATGTAAAATTTGCCTTTCTGATGAGCTTGGTTGCCCCCTGTTACCTATGGTCGTCCACAATTTCCACGACACCATATGTGTAGAAGGATGTCTTCTTTTTTGGGACACGGGGAAAAGGAGGAAGTAACGTTTGAATGGCAGTTATTAGCGAAGAGTTTTTGAGCCTGGTAATTTAATTTCAACAGCTCGGCATTGCTTTTCTTTTTACCCCATGCCGTCCTGTCTCGATGATTCACCAATTAGACCCCAATATTTTTATTACAAGGGTTTTTATTACTAGGAAGCAATAGACATATCTGGAAAAACCTTCGCGTGTATAAAGCACCACTGCCTTACGGGTTGTCAAGAAATTTTGGCTAAACCCGACCGAACACCTAAAGAAAGATACCTTTTGCGATATCGTCATAACTAAAACAAGAAAGCATTTTTATATTTGTCCCAGGTGATCCCCCTCGACGAGACCTTTTTTGATACCCAACACATTCCTAGCAGGATCAAATGCAATTCATACCAGTCAAACTAACCATGACTCTCATGATGGTAACTATAACGCATTATTTAAATGTCAGACATGATTGCCCTAGCTGAAACCTTCAATTTGACACCCCACATGCTTTAACGGCTTCAACTTGTATTTAACCCCATCTATGACTCATAATGACTACCTCATAATTAGAACAACGAGGCCTTTTTATTTGTAACACGTGATTCCCCTCGTCAAGAGCGTAAATTTGATACCCTGCACACCTTAGCGGGGTCACTTCAAAATTTAACCCAATAAAAGACTCACCATTACTATCTCATGGTTATTAACAGGAAGCATTTTTGTATTTCTCCCACGTCATTCCGCTCATGAAGACCAATTTTTTATACCCATCACAACCTACCGGTATCAATTTCAATGTTAAAGCATTCAATGATTAACCATGACTATCTCATGATACAGTGATACCGCAATTTTGTCCACGTGATTTCTCTCATCGGTACCTTCAATTTGATGCCCCGCCCACTCAGTGGCGTCATAGTGAAGTTTAACCAAATTTATGACCCACCTTGACTATGTCATGATAATAATCACGAAACAGGTGATTACCCTCATCGAGACCTTTTATTTGATACGCCACATGCCCTAGTGTCATGAAATTGAATTTTAACTTAATAGATGATTAACCATGACTACGTCATAGTATAACTATTACGCATTTTTGTTCTGAATGATTCCCCACATCGGTACCTTGAACTTGATTCTCCACGTGCCCTCGCAGCGTCATTTTGAATTTTAACCCAATCTATGACTCATTATGACTGCCTGGTTACTACAATCAGGAAGCATTTTTTTCTTTACTCTGCGTGATTCTGTTAATCGGGACGTTTCTTTTGATACCTTACACGCCTTAGCGTCATCAGTTTGACTTTTCACCCTATCCAATGCGGTCATTATTTTGTCTAAAGGGGCGTTGCCCAGAAAATTCAGCTAATTCATTTGAAACAGCAGAAAGGACAGCCCCCACCCCCATTTCCCCCCGGCTCTCACCTCTGCCTTTGTGACCACTAGTATATCAAGCCGTTAAGAGTAGCAGGCGAACAACCAGCAAGCAAGCGCCGCCGTGTGCTTTCCCACCAGCCTTTCCCACCCTCCTTGTGGATCCATCAGGAGGAAAAGTTAAGACAACCCTTTTTTATGACGTCACCGGTCTATTATCACTCATGTGCCCAGCCGCGAAAACTTGGTATGCAGCAATTGCTTATGGTCATAAAAATTCAACAAGAAACTAAAAAAAATCAGACACCTCCTCCCTCCCAACCGATTATGCTGATCGCGAATGGTGCCGTACTCGTAGGTAACCTGAATTCCGAGCCCACAGCGAGGCATGAAACTTAACAGCGAACCATAGCTGCCTGCTAGGCTACTCATATGTACTCAAACTCAAAATGGACTCAAAACTTATATGTGCTCAGAACTCAAAATGTAATCAAGACTCAATATGTGATCAAACTCAAAATGTACTCAGAACTCAAAATGGACTCCAAATTCACTGGGTCTCAGGAGTACTCAAACTCAATTGGACTCAAACTCAGTCCGGCTCACTCGGCTCAAACTCACTCAAGCTCAAACTCACCATGCCACACTAGCCTCGCGCTGACTCAAACTCAAACTCACGCTTGAGTTTGAGTCCAGATGAGTCTGAGTGAGTGGACTCATGAGTGAGTTCGGCGACCTCTGGATAGCAATCACAACTCACCTCTGGTCCCCGTAACGTCTGGTGTCCCCAAGTAAAGTGTACTCGGGCCCTTGATTTTTATAGTTTATATTTTTTATCTACCAGACAGCGGTAAATCTAACACCAGACGTTTGGAGGATGCGTGCCTATTAAACTGTTAATTTCAATCTAACCTTGTCCACGACACTCTTCAGCCTCTCCTACACGCTATTAACAGGGTGCTCAACCTGGCTCAGACCTCTAAACCTTGCTAAAACAAAATAGTGTCCTTTACGTATCAAGCCTCCAAAATTCAGCTTCTTATATAATAAACAAGGGCCGAGGGAGAGAACTTCCATCTATAAAAACCTTTGCGTGCATCTGACCAGTAACTTGACTTTTAATACTCACATCAACCATATCGTCGTGTCTGCTAACCGCTCAGTTGTTTCCTCAAACGTAACCTCAGACACGCTTTCACGCGTCTACGTAAGTTAGCATATATTATACTAATATGCCCTAAACTAGAGTATGCATCAGTGATTTAGGACCCTCCTAAGGCATATCTAACAAAAGACTTAGAAGCCTTTCAAAACCGCGCTGTCCGCTTCATCTTTTCGGATTACTCACCCAATACTAGCGTAAGAGCATTGAAAATTGTGCTGAACTCGTAGCCTAAACGCATCGTCACAACATACCTCGCTTAAGAATATTTCATAAACAATACTTTCATGTGTTCCTTCGTAACAAATTTCTCCATGAACCCGCAGCCTTTTTTCCGCGTTGAGATCATCCGTACAAAATCAAACGCATCACCTGTCGTACCCTTGCGTTTTCCCAATCTTTTGTTCCTCACACCACAAGTGACTTGGATAATCTACCATCAAACCTTGTTACTGAACCGAATATACAAAATTTACTAATGGGTTGAGCAAAAATACCAGTGTGTAATGTATATCATTTCATTGCCTCTTTTGACTCAGTTCATGTGCTGCACAAATGATGTGTGGTAATATTCCGTGTAGTATTTCTCTGCGTAGTTCCTTTTAGTACTATAGGAATAGCCGTTGTTATTGTTTCTACTAAACTTTTTCCTAATTGTTTCCTCTCCAGCGATGTAAATTATTTTTGCATGTTTACTTTTTGGGTTTATATTGCGGTTTTTGTAGTTTTTGTGGCACCAGTGTAACCTCCCTTTACTTATGTAAAAACCTCCCCAGAGGGCCTTTAGGGTTTCTTTAAATGAAATAAAAATAAAAATCTCTGTTTAGGGCTCTGCTCGCGCGGCTGCTAGAGGCCGCCTCATTGAAAAATTTCTAGCATCATCGGGAGCACGTCTGTTCAACGAGAGACAGCTTAACTACCAAATTATAGGGCCGAACACATATTCACACCTTGACTTGGCTATTCGTCCCGCAGTTCTCTTTCGATGTCTTGATTTAGGTGTGGGCACTGACCAATCTTGTAGTGACCATTAGCACTTCATATTATACCCCTCTCCAGCCCAACCAAGAAATTTTAGAAAAAAATGGCCACAAGCAATTAAATTTTCTGTAATTACTGGTTCCTAATGATGCTTCAACAGTGATATCGGAAAGCTCCGTGTATTTCACACAGAAAACAAATCCACACATATGTAAGGTCTGGGCGCTATTCGCATAATCTTACCTTGAAAAAAAAGCATCACGTGCAGAAAACCTTCATATTTACGTATTTGTATAGGTTTTAAATTGTTTTCAAGAGTACGTATAATATAAAGGCGATTTGTTATAAATAATGAAGTGTTAATTACTAGAATTATTATTATATTTTATAATATTATCAATGTAAATAATGAACTATTTCGAGGTTAAGAAGCAAGAAAACATTACCAAGGAGGCACTAAACACCGCCAATAAAAGAGACAACAACAAAGCAAAAAAAAATTGCCTCTCGGTAGCACTGCAGTGCACGAGTCCGTAACCCTGTACAAAATTTTTGTGTCGACGAAAGCACAGCCCACACGTATGCTTGGGTGCATTTTTCGAGCGTCATGACGGAACGCACTGGAAGAGAAAGGGTGTATTTTTAAGGCAATTTTGTTTTTCCAAGTCCTGCGAGTCTTTTCTTAGGCTTGTTATTCAGAAACTATGAGAATAGCAAGAAGAAATATATGTTTTCATCTTGAAAGTGGCTACCGGCTTGGGCTCCGTTTTTAGTGTGCGATTTCTCGCCCCCCGGTGGAAAATGAGTGAACTACCTAAACCAATAAAGTCTCGGAAGCGTTCGCACCGACTACCCAGGGCTCTGAAACCTGAACAGAAGCAGGTTCCACTTAGTAAACGAATTTGTTGACCCACTCGTTTGTTTGCGATGGGCCGTTAAGGGATATAAAAGTTGCAGGGACACCTAAGTTGTGATCCTCGGATGTAATGTGCGATAGCAATACCTAGACTCCCATGAATAGTTTTTGTATGAGTTGCTGCATTTCCGATCTATGCTTCCCGAGCACGAAAAATCATCAAAAAGGAAAAGACCAGCAAAGAGGGTTTTTTATCGCCGTCGGTCAGGGGAGACAAGTCTCTCTGCGCTTCTGTAGATTAGGATATCAGGGTGAAAAATTGTGGATGCGTGGTGTTTGCAAGGTATACGAGGAGGTGTCAGTGTATCGTGATGTTGATTCGGTGATGCTAGGCTGCGGTGAACGGTTTTCTTTTTTGCGACGAGATAGAGAGATAGGCATTTTTTATTCAAAAAGAAATAGTCATGCTCGGAAAAAGACGTAAATGGATGGTAGGGAGCTCAAAGGAAGCACCTGAGTCTACGCCACCAGATACAGCATGTACTTTCCATTCCCTCTCAATCTGCTCGCGCTGATAACCATGTAACGGACTGGTCAGGGCTGCCTCCCATATCTTGAAGACGTCAAATACGTTATTTATTTGAGTTGTTCTCCCTTATTCATACCCTTAGACATACATACGTTGCGTGCAAGAGGTCGATGTTTCTCATTTGTTAGCACAGTTTTGAGGTAATGCCTGGTGTTCCTCATACTTTTTGAGATGCCTGTGCTTGGTTCTCGTACACAAAGATTGCGATTCATCGGCGTTTGGACGTTTTCGTAGCAAGGGGATAGAATGTGTTTTTAAGCATTATAGCAGAATTATTTCTTAAAGTTTGTAAGGAGGGCAGTGCGGTACTTGTGGTCAGAAGGAGCATGTTATGTGAGTTCATTTGCCTTTTGGTCAGTTCATCATTCTCTTAAAGAATATTAGGTCCAGCAGCCCCGATCATATTGTTACCTTTTCCTATTTTTAATATGAATATGTTACAGAAGCACTTATGTGTTCTCTGAATAGAAAACACTATAATGTCATTTGAGAGTACGTAATGAAACGCTTCTATTTGATACTTCCGCATTCGTATTCCAAGGGAGATCGCTCTAAATTCCACTTGTTTGTGCCTGTATATTCGAGCGTGATGCAGTCATAAAAATTGGGGTTGGCCTTGTAACAATTGGGGTTGAGTTACACCCCGCAACTGGTGTACACCGGTCTCGGTGTCTCATGATATTGGAACCTTCACCGAATGAACGTGAGCATGCCATATCGTATGGTCATGTTTAGGATTGGATGCATATTTCTGGTAGAGGAGAGATTTTGTGCGGGATGGCAGGATCGTTGCCATGCCTTGCAGCGCGTGCAGTACCTTTTCAAATCGGTGGGGTGATGGTCTGTAATGTGATGGCACCTCTTGATTTCGCTTTTCTTGGTTATAGGAGAGTGAATTTTTCGGTTTCTTAAAATCGCGTCTGCTGGATTGCATCATTTTCACTCAACAGAGATGCACACAAAAGCAGGATGAGAAAGGAAATTCATGTACCTTACTACCTAACGATCACGGTGGTTGAACACGAGCATTTTCTTTGTGCAAACTCAATTGAACAAACCTGAAAGTAAATGACGATCAGCCAGTTAAAGTCAATTATTAGCCAGTCAAATTCAAAGCTAGACAATTATTGTTATATGGACTGGAGAAAAAGTTCAAACTCGGCCGCCAACCAAAGAATCCCCATGAAAAACGTTTCGCGTACAACCAAAGCCATCGTTAGGGCGATGAGTGCATATATGAGTGCATATGGCATGTCAAAGCAGTGTTAACGTATCTGTTCATATGATTGTATTGATTGTATCGTGCCTGATATTTGCATTTTTTTTTGTTTCCCACTCCCCTCTGTAATGTGACTGCGCTTGAGGGCGAAATAAATGAAATGAATGAAATGAAAGATGTTCGATATGTTGTGCTGGCGTCCCTTAACAGCTGTTACGTGGTTGCTACGGTTGTAATGGCGTTACAAACCGTCGAAATTCATAAAATTAACAAATATGATAAATCTGATTGCAGTGTTATGCCTGGACATACAATGAGTGTGAATGAAGTTTTTATCGGGTGTGTTTATTCAGTGCATCCTTAGACCAAATCCAATTTACTGCAGGTACATGTTATAGCGGTGTCATCCAAAGCAAATTTGGCCGGTTTTGATTGTTGCGTTTTTGGGGGGTTCGTATGTGTGACGTTTACAGAGACAAGTTTAAAATATTTGCGTATCTTGCCGTTGACGCAGGAATGTAGTCAAAATAGACATGTTTATCTCACTTTATCATTTCATCTCCTTTATTTAGGGGCCTTGTGCGTCATTATCATTTGATGTACAAAGTAAGCAACAACGGTTGACATGAACATAGCTACAACCACAATGGAGGAGGCTACATGACAGAATCCTAAGTGGCACTTTTTATTGTTGAGTCGGGGATCGTGCACGGCGTTATTTTTTGGTCCATTTGTTACAAATTATCAAGCTTCTTGACAAGTAGAACACTTCGACCAATTGTGATCCAAAGGCTGACGCTGCACATAACGATTTGTCAATACTCCGTAAATTCTTTTTTTGCAAGGAAAACGGTAGAAAATACATGTAAAGACTGCTACAGTGTCTCCTTTTATTTTATTTTACCCAATTTTCTGGACACAAACTTTACCACTGATATCTTCTTATCTTCGCAAGTTTGTCATGAAGAACATTCTTTCTGAATTTTTATTCTCACATCCTCATCTTTACTCCCTTCAGGCTTTATAGTCAAGCAAATAATATACAACGGGCTCATCGCAACCTGCATTTCTACTGCCTAATAATATATAATAATAATAATAATATTAAACTTTATTATTCATATACAATGTACAATACAGGCCTGCCTAAGCCACAACATGGGCTTGTAGGGCAGTGCCCGGCAGCTGGGGAGCATCTAGGAATTGTATATCTCTTCTGTCACTTCTGCCTCTCGCCTAATACTGACTAGCACTCGGTGAGGGCCTCTCAAACTACCCCATGGCTCACCCGAAATAAAACCTCGTACATTTACAGTAGGAGAGCCTCCTGAATAGATGTCATCCGGAGGGGCCAGATCTTACTAATCACCACTGCCAAGGCTTCACCCAAGTAGCAAGTATACCTCAACTATCTCTCTCTCTCTTTCGTAGCGTTCTTGTGGGGCGGGGTTCATTGATCTCAATAAAGCGGCTGTTGGTAATTCGACCAGGGCCCTAACTTTATATATATAGGATTACGTCACCCTCCCGAACATACATTCGCGGAAAATACATCAACACATCCATGAAGCATCAAACGGCGTCAATCCTCGAATATCGCTGCAACCTTTTTTTACGGCAATGCACTTGAACTTTATTCAATCATTAACTTTTTTAAAACGTATTTCTCTATTCTGGCTCAGTTGCATGACATTCTAGCTGCTGTAGGTAACAAAAGCCTGTACTACGGCCTCCAGGCCACGAAATAAGCGAGTACTACCAAAATGCCTATAAAAGGGGACGTGGGCTAGTTTAAAATGTTGCGAAATATTTAACAGTTCCAACATTTGTGAATAAACCTCTCAGGATAAAATCACTGAGCCTATACATATCTTTATTACCGGTTCTGCAAGGTGCAAAGCCATTACAATGAAAACGAAGGGACACAAGCCAAACCAAATACCAAAACATTTACGTATATAAATAACCTGTTTTGGTTTCACTGGGGATGCTAACATTTCTTTGGAAGCAACCAGTACAGCTTGTTTGTTATTGTTTTTAAAAGTGCTGAAGGTATTTTAGCTGGAGTGAGTCCTTTCAATTTCAGTATTTCATACAAAGAGTCAAAAGAATTACCACTTTCGGCAGGTACAATGCCTTCACAACATCCTCCTTCTCGCCAAATTCGGGGCAGAGACAGTAAGGTCGACCAAGTGGGGCTATGACGGTTGGTTTTCACCATCACGGGTTCACATACTACCGGGAAGCACAGAGAACTCTTTGGAACTTCTGGATACGTCTCCTAGGTATGGCGACTTCAATGTACAAAAATAAATAACCCTTTAAACACACCCTCGTGCTTAACAAGAATTACAAATTTGAAGCATTTACTTATCAACGCTTTCATAAAATTGACCGGTTGGGCTGTAATTTTAGGGGAGTGGCGGTTTTTGGCAGCTTATTTGGGTTCATGATATTTTCAGATGACGACCGGAAGTTGTGCAGTGTATGTAGCTCTAACTTCTCCACTTTTTTTGGGTGCAGCATCAGTTGTCTTTGCAAACATACTTAGTTTTGTCAAACGGAACAATGGTTTTTGCAAAACGATACAGCGAGGGCTGATCAGTTCCAATAATATGTACCACGCCTTTGCCACCTCCAGTTACTTGATTTCGTGTCCAGCAACTGGCCAAAATTCTCGAGAATTCAACAGCTTTAGTTGCTGCTATGGTAACAGTGTTATCCTCAAAATAACCGTTTAAGCCACTGTCATCTTAAATAAACGGTGGCCTTAGCTAGTGTACGGAAACATCTTTTGTTTGTTGTAACGGGTTTTTTATCTCCGCTGTACGCAACAATATACCGTTTCCTACATTGTGTTGATGACCGAGAGCCCTACCACCCTGTGAGGATAGAGATCAGCGAAGCTCTATATATTGGGGAGCGAGGTAGTGTGTGCTGCAGTGAACATATATGTGTTCATTTGATGGCTCACCTGGGTTTCTTCCGAGGAATCCGTGTTTCTGCATGGACATATTCGCCTCTATGTGAAGATGAACGTTTTGAAGCTGCAAGGGCTGAAGGTTGAAACTCCTGCTGTAGTGTTTCTTATTGATGTCGCGACACTGTCGTGCTTCTGTGCGTGTTCGGGATCCTTAAATTCTCGCTGTTATACCTCCACGCGTACCAAACGCGCCCGTCATATCAATTTATTTTTACCTGGGGCAGCGAGCTGTATTAAATTAATCTCGAAAGTAGTAGCCTGCTTGAATGCGTTCAAGGCGACTTTAAAGCCACTCTAGCTGTAGAGTGCTTCCGGCTTTACTCACGATATTATTATATATCCAGCATCTCACGACGCAACCTCAGCTTGAGTGTGTACTGGGTGGGACCAATGTCCACTTGAAGTGTAAATACCTATTTAGGGAAATCGTTCAAAAGATGCCGAATTTCTAAACGTGTTTCCTCTATTGGAAGCTCTGTGAGGGGGGAAGATTACTGCAATGCATACCAGAAAAACCTCATTTTTGTTCCCATGGAAACCAGAATTTTTTGGTTGAAGCTGTATATGTTTCACTAATGACGCCGGTCACGCTAAAAATGAATTGGAGGGAGGCCAACAGTATCTGAGAATGATGACACTGATGATTGTGGGTGAAGTGAAATATGTTAACGCTTCCGTGGTCGAAATAAACTAATGTGCTCGCGTTGTGACGCTAAAACCAATCAAATTGTGCTACTGCGACGTGGTCAAAGCTGCTCGGACTATAAGAGGGGTCCATGGACGTGATAATCAGGCAGAAACATTTTGTACCCTATGTTGAATAACGATGATGGTTGAATACGTATAAATATTCATGCGAAATTAAGTAGCAAAGAGTCAAAGCCAAAGCCGCTGCTATAAAAAGTCCAATCTGCGTTGGAGAAAAAGCCAAAGTTAAGCGAGTAAAAGTGCAAATCGTGTGAGACGTCAAGTCCAACCTGATTCGACCAGCAGCGCAACACAAAGAAAGGCAAAAATGAATCCACAAGGGTACCCACAACACTGCACCTTGTTGCTTTAGGCTGCTGCAAGGACAAACCAGAAAGAAATACTACTTAGAGGCAAGCACCCATGATTCAAGTCAAGGCCCAATTTAAACCCATTGTGAGGCCGCGTGTTAAGCAGGCGGGCGTGTGGCTCGCGGAGGATGATCCACGACAAGTGATGCCATGGGTTCAGCATATGTAAAAACATATTCTTTGGCGGACACACAAACGATTGAGAAACGCACTAGGAACGATAACGGTAACACAATGCAGCACACTCGCAACGCGGACGCGAAAAGAAACTAACACAAGTCCGAAGTAAAGTTCGAGCGGAGGGGAAAAAAACAGGAGGCGATACGCCCACGTCTAGTCTATTCGACGCTGGGCGGAAAAACGTCAGTCGTACGTGTTGAGCGCTGCCCGTGTACGGTGCCGGTGGTCCGGAGACGTGGCGGTACACTTTCTCGGTGCCGCCTTTTAAGACTCAGAGGCCCCAGGTCGGAACGCCGATGCCCGCGCTCGTGCCTGGCCACTCTAGGTCTCGCCCCGAACCTCGGCCCGGATCATGCCTCGTGATCTCACCAGCGGGAATAGGCACCCCTCGTTGCAGCAGAGGAGTCCCGGAACAGCTCCCGGGACGATTATCGGAGAACGGTGCGCGAACGTTCCTGGCCTCCCCTCGAACCGCCTCCCGAGAGGAATCCTTGCGCTGTCCCGTCTGCAGTCACTGCCAGCACACACCGCTCTCGTGCTCTCCGCTCGTCGTCTTCCTCTCTTTCACCGCCGCCTCCTGGCGCACTCTCCGGCCCGGGGACGTCAATCATCACACCCATACATTTCCTAAGGATTTTTGTTTCACTTTTTACAGGAAGTTCCAAAATTAATACAGAGCCTCAGATCAACAAACTGAAAACAAACCTTCAACATGCACCACGGACCTCAGCTTTGAGTCAAATGTACCAACTTCAGATTTTCTCAACAACAAAGTTTGTTTTATGCAAAGAACAAAACGGATGCCCAGAGCTACGTGATGCGATCAACAAAGATCTCTCTCTCTCTCGACCACACAACCTTCACAACCGAAGAGACAGCCATCACCATCGCAGACTGTACAGCCTATACAATGCACCCTCTGCAGCATCACTCTTCTTACCACTTCCTTGGACAGGTGTTGTCAAGTTGCTAGAGACTGAGGGACGAGATTTGAATTGATCGCTCTTAAGGGGTTTGCGCCAGCTACCACACCAGGGTGGCCGGATGCTTCTCTGGTGAGGCAGTGTTCTTCGTGTCCTAAAAGCGTTCCTGCATGGTTACACTTACCTAGTTAAGCCTCCAAGGTATACAGTGTGGTGTTCACTCCTGGAACACGCAGCAATCCGTTCCTGGGATATTTGACGAAAACCACAAAAAACAAGATAAAGAGAAAAAGCACAATGGGAAAAGTGAAGACGCTCTAAAGAGGAGAAAATAGGAATACGGAAAATAAGCGCATATTTTTTCATAATGTTTCTGCTAGTAATCGGACCGTTAAAACCTCATATGGGGCAAGAAAACATTTTGCTGAAAGAGCGTGGTATTGAGGGCTTGTTTGTATACAAACATTTCGACAACAGCCCTTAAACAAACAAAACATTCGCATGACAGCACCCTGACCTGTGAATCTTTTTTCCTATTGAAGCGCAGTTGTTCAAATGTTACTTTTTTTTATCTGAAGAAAGTTGTAGTTGTTGTATGGTCGCTATCATTTGTATGGTCTTACATTGTATGGTCTTACAATAAATAAAGAGCGATAAGATCTGTTGACCAAAGAAGAAACAGCCAGGCCTGCAGTTACTTGATAAATATTCATTAAGTTCCAGTTTGGATTTGTGTATATTGTATAAGGGCATCGTGCAGGCTGAAGAAAAAATGATGAACTGCTTGGTGTGTTTAACATTACGGACAGTGTTCTAAAAAATAACGTGTACATTTGTGCTTGAATAAGCTAAAGTCGCATAGGAAGGTGCATTGGGTGGCAGCCGTGGTAACTAAGAATTTCCAAGTATGCCTTCCATACATTTAACTATATTAGGTAGAACACATCTTCTGAGAGGACAGCGCACGCCATTATCGCACTCTGTACAGCTGAGATTCACTAAGAGCAGCGCAATCGCGGGAAAATAAAGAGAACCATTGTGCCCATTGTGACCATAGCGACCTGTATCACATCGTGCAAATGCTTGTCATGGCAAACGCGCTTAGGACACCCAGGGGGGGGGGGTGGGCGGAGGGGTGTCGCCAGGTGGCATGAACGCACGAGCGCTCGGAATTTTTTTTTTTGTTGAGAAAATTCCGTGTAGTTTCCTCTGAGCGGCAGCCGCAAAATACTCACACACACGTGGTTGGCATCCTCTTGGTATGTGTAACTGCGGACACCAAACTTCAACGATTTACAAAGAGGATTTGCTGTTGTAATATGTTGAAGAGAACCTCAAAGATGAGAACTTGCGAAATTTTGTACATCGAAGGCGATAAAACGTTACGCATACGAGCACATCACACGTTGCCTTATCGTATTCTACATGGTTTTATTTCATTCGAAACGAATGATTGCGCTCACATATGTTCGTTAAACCCCTGCGGCACACGCTCTTTTTATTGATTTTGTAAGACAGAGGAAGACACACTTTACAGCAGGCCCCCTAAAAAGGGGTTTATGAAAAACGTTGTGTTCAAAAACGAACCTATTCATGTCAACAAAAAATCACAATTTCTGAAAATATTTTTTTCCTTATTTTTGGTTGGTGCCTCGTATAACAGCCTTTGACACTTTTAAAAGACCGCAATTGACGAATGAGTAATTGCAGAAGACGGTTGTGAAAGCACTGACGTTCCCATTTGCTGTTCACCAGATTAGCACAACAAACTTGGAAACTAATTTTCGGGTCTTTTGTATCGAATGTCTTTCACTTGCAACTACGTCTTTCTTGTGTTCGAAAATACAAATTGCGCTAAACCATGAATCAAAATCCTAAACATTTAGGTGTTTAAATCGTGCCTTGACCTAAAGCAAGTGTGTTTGCCTACTGCCTGTAAGTATGATTTGTTGCTGGGTTCTGCTTGCTGCAGTCTATATCAACAAGGTGCAGTGTAGTAGGTATACTTGAGCGCCCCTTTTTGCCTTTTTTTTGTGTTGCGCTGCCGGTCGTATCAGTTTGAACTTGAGGTCGAAGACGATTTGGACTTTCTATTGTTGAACTTTGGCTTTGTCTCCCATGCTGATTGGACTTTTTATAGCAGTGGCTTTGGCTTTCACCATTTGCTACTTGATTTCGCACGAAAAAAATCTTCGTACTCAATCATCATTGTCATTCAAGATAAGATACAAAATATTTCCGCCTCATTTCGACGTCCCTGCACCCCTCTTCTAATCCGAGCTGTTTGACCCCGTCGCAGTGGCACAATTTGATTGGATTCAGCTTCAGAACGCGAGGACATTGCTTCTGTTTCGTCAATGGAAGCGTTATTCACCCACATTCGTCAAGATCATCATTTTCAGAGACAGTCGGCCTCCCTGCAAGACATTTCTTGAGCGACAGGCGTCATAGGTGAAACATAGACAGCTTTTCTTTAAAAAATTTGGTTTTCAAAAGTAAGAAATGAGGTTTTCCTGCTCCCCATTGCAGCATGCATTTCCCATGACAGAGCTTCTAATGGAGACAACACGTTTAGCAATGCGGCATCTTTTAAACTATGTTTTAACTAAGTATATTCACTGCAAGTGGACATTTGTCATGCTCACTACACACTCCCGCTATTGGTGAGGCGTTGGCAACTGGAGAAATATTATGTCGCGAATAAACCAGCAACCATTCGACTAGAGTGCCTTAACAGTCTCCGCTAGGGCATTCAAGCCTGCTACTGCCTTTGAGATTGATTTAAAAAAAACAGCTCGCTGCCCTAGGTAAAAAAAAAAATTTTTTTTTAACGGGCGCGTTGGTTCTTCTTTGGATGTATATCAGGAAATATTTAAAGAACTCGAACACGGATAGAACCACGACCGCGTCGCGACATCAATAAGAACCATAAAAGCCGGACTTTCAAACTTCAGCCCTTGCTGCGTCAAAATTTCCGTCGTTAAGTGGCGGCAAATATCTCCATGTAGAAACACAAATTCCGCGTAAGATTCATAGGTGGGCCAATAAATGCACAATACATGTTCACTGCAGCAGACATTCCCTCCCTCCTCCATAGACAGAGCTTTGCTGATTTCGGTCCTCACAGGTTGGTAGGGCTCTTGGTGAATATTGCACATTGACATTAGAAATCACAATGTACGAAACGGTATATTGTTGCGTACAGCGGAGAAAAACACGCTGCAGGTAGGGAAATGATATTTGCGTACACGAGCTAGAATGCAACGGTTTCGTTAGGATGGCCGATTTTTAAACTGTTATTTTGAATATAGCAATGTTTTCATTGTCGACACTAAGGCTGTGGGCTTTTAAACCAAATCTTCCTGTTGTTGGGCACCGACGCAAGTAAACGGCGGTGGCAAAGGCATGGTACATATCATTGGGACTGATCCACACTCGCTGAAACATTTTGCGGGAGGTATTCGTCTTTTTGCCAACACTAAATATGTTTGCAGACAATACTGACGCTCACGAAAAGAAAAAGGGGACAAAAAGACGTTGGAGCTGCATTGCACAACTTTGTCTTCACCTCAATTTATTCTTGTAGGCTAAAAGGCCGCCAAGACACGCTAATCTTCTAAAATACACCCAAACCTATTATTTTTCTGAAAGTGTAATAAAGTAAATGCTACAAATTTGTAGTTCTTGTTGAGCACGAGGGTGTGTTTAAAGTGTTTTTTTTGTACATTGAATTCAGCATACCTAGGAGGCGTATCCGGACGTTCCCAATAGTTCTCTGTGCTCTTTGGGGGTATGTGAACACGTGATGGAAAAATAGGCTGTAATAGCCCCAATTGATCGAATTTTTGGTCCCTACCCTGAATTTTGCGAGTAGGGGGATGCTGTCAAGGCCTTGTACCTGCCCGAAGTGGTATTTGGTTTGATACTTTGTATAAAATACTGCAAACAAAAGGACTCACACCAGCTAAAATCACGTCAGCACTTCTAAAAACAAAAACAAACAAGGCGTATTGGTCTTTGCTATCGCACCGTTAGCTGCCATAGTGAAACCAAAACAAGTTATTTATATTTGTAAATGTTTCAGTGTTTTATTTGGCTGGTTTCCCTTCGTTTTCATTTTAACGTCTTTGGCCCTTAGAAAAGAGATAGATAACAAAGACGTACATGCTCAGCGATTTCACGCTTGATAGGTTTATTAAGAAATGTTGCGAGTGTCAATTTTTTACTAGCACTTGAAATAGCCTACGTCCCCTGGTATAGACAGTTTGGTAGCAGTCGCCTATTTTGTGGCCTGTAGGCTGTAGTAGAGGCTTTCGTAACTGAAGGCAGCAAGAATGTCATGCAACTGAGTGAGAATAAAGAAATACTTTTTGAAAAAACACCCTCCACCTCCACGACGGGGATCTTGCGGAAATGCGAATGCATTGGGTGCACCGATGAGTGCGCTGCGGCAAGCAGTCACGGAGAGAGGCGCGCGCTCCACTGCATTTAAATATATTTTTCCGAGTTCAGCGAGCTGAAAAAGGGTACGCGGAAAGGAGAGAGCGACCCGCGCAACACGCCCGCCCAGCGCGCGAGCTCTCTCCGCCGAGCTCAGCGATGCGAGCGCCCTCACACCCCCGAGCGCGCTCCTCCTCTCCACTCACTCTCCGCTACTCCGCCCGAGCTCCGCGATGCTAGCGCCCTCACACGCCGAGCGCTATTCCTCTCCCCTTGCCCTCTGCTACTCCCGCCCGAGCTACTACATGCTCCGGTTGCTAGGCGCGCCACAGCTGTTGCTAGGCGCACGCCGGCCAACGCACGACAACCCCCGACTCAGAAATGCATTCGCATTTAAAAAATGCACGTTTGAATAAAGTCGTGTGAATAAAGATCAGTTGGAAGTAAGCGCTCGTCTGTGTGAATTCTTTCCATTCCGAGTGTTTCTTCTGCACTACATTTGATCACTATGAATTACGAACTAGCCCACTCTACAGCTTTATTTAAAATGGACTTGTGGTACCAAACTGCCACTTCGGCAGACCTGTTCACTGATGCGCTGAAAAAGGACCCAAAACCATTCTCGGGGGAATGGTCAATTCCTGATCATCTCTTTGGGATTCATATGTGAGTGGGGTGAGCGTGAGTGCAACTAGTTTTAGGCTCTTCTCACTGACCGTGAATTTGAGTGCCACTCGTGTTGACACTGGGCACAAATAACGAGTACGAGCTCCTCTCAGCACTCTCTATGGCGAGTGGCACTTGTCTATGATGAATGGGCTCCCGCAACTCGTGAGTCTGAGTGTACTCCCAACTTCTGAGTGCAAATGCGATTGCGAATGAATTCGCCGCTCATCAATCTTCATGCGGGAACGGGACGCGCCGCTGCTGAGGGGTGACCCCGCTCATTGTTCGCGACTCGCCAATGCGCTTTTTTTGAGGAACCAGTGCAGGAACCAGTAAAAGAACGCCAATGCGTTCTTTTACTGGTTCCTGCACGGCAACGAAGAGTACCCACTCCTAAGCTTTCTGGTTTTCTCTAAATGCAATGTAAAAGGGTTTTAGATCAAGTGTGTGATGGCGGGGATGTTAGGCGTGGTTTAGTTCCCTTTACTAAACTCAGAATGCTTTCAGAGTTGCTGAATATCCAGTTCTGCCAGCATTGCGGTCAAATATCATTTGGGGATCAGCTTGTAACCAAGTGATGGTTATCTGATTAGTCTGTAATTCCTGATGCCCTTCATTTCCCCCATCTTACGAATAAGCCTATATTTGGCGTTTTTCTATGCTGTGGGGACTTTTGCGTGTTTAAGCATTCCAAAAATAGTGCGGTATGCATTTCTGCTCTAATATCCTTCTGCTTAAACGAGGCACGCGAATGCTGGGGTAACTTGCAGATTTTGAAATTTCTGTGCATTTGAGAAAATTCCATCATTATTCTTATCGCTGGCATAGAGCCCGATGTGAAATCTTCTAACTACCTAAAGGTAGTGGAAGCTGTGCGTAATGTTAACTTGTTTGTTTCTGAGTGCGTATATCCTGTTTTTAGAAGTGAATATTTTCGTCTAAGTAGCCTTCAGCCTTCCCCCAATTTGCAGAATGTTTCGACAGTTCCTATATTTCAAGCACACCCACCATTCTTCACAGTTTTACGTTGTTATGCTTGGCTAATCTTTTCTTGATTTTTTAAGTCAGTTTATCACTTTGTTTCCTGCTCCTTCCTTTTCCCATAGCTCATGCAGATTTCAATATTGTTATTATTAGGTTGTCATACACTAACGTCATTCTGCTTGTTTATGATCATAAATTTGTTTTGAGGAGTTATTTTAAGACCTATGGACTGGGTATGAGTGACTCTATCGAGGTTTTGTTTGATGTGTCTGATTCTTTCTCTATTGAGGTTCAGCACAACCCTGCATATAACCATCCTATGATCGCTGTTCCAACTCTTACTCAGCACCTCTACGTCTTGCTCAAGATATGGGATGTCACTTTAAATGACATGCATTTTGTTATTTGTTGTGCCATCGGGGTTTTTTTATGTCAGTTTCCTATTCTATTGTTTGTAGAAGAATGCGTTCATCAATCGCACTGTATTTGCTGCTGCAAATCTCAGTAGTTTATCTTCTCGACGGTTGCCATTGTCCATCCGACTTCCTTCTTACCGACCTTTGTGGTATGGTCTCCATCACAATCGTGAACTGTGTTGTGGCATTGTTCATTGTTCCTTCGACGTCGTCATAGAAAAAAGCCGTCTACAGCTTCATCTTCAGAGTTGTTGGTGCATAGGGCTATACAACCTTTAACTTGTATATATATTCTAGCTTAAGAACTGCACCGACTCTCCTTCTTATAGTCATAAAGGTTTTCACTATTCCTGATATTTCTGTATGATTAGCAATCCCACTCCGTCTGCTTTTTTTGCTAGTGGTCCTATATTGCACAGCCTTCTCCTCTCCTAACTGCACTACGCCCTACAAAATCCCTCTGAATGTCCGAGCGATCTTCCAGCCGTACAGGTAATGTTTCCTCGCTAGACAGGGTTCGTTCGCTGAACATTACCAAGGTCTTGTAAACGTGGATTTTCGGGATCGACATATTCTGAGCATTCTTTGTGGTATTTCTGGCTTGACCCTCACCGTAAACCGTTCTTTACAGCTTCTGGGCACTGATGGCTGTGAGCTGCGTTCGTCAGTGATTGAAAATGGCAGCCACTTAACACACCAGGGAGAGTCAGTGCTCCTTGTGTCCCTAAATGCCTTACTAGCATGGTTAAACTTTAAAAGTGTAGCGTCTTAGGTACCTGTGGGGATCGATATCTCCAGAGCACCCAGCACAGCATATATACATGTGTTGGGTTCAGAGAGCCAGACGAAACAGAGAGAGAGAGAGAGAAAAAGGCTTTCCGCCTGACGAAGATGACGCGGGCGCCTTTGTTTTACTGAAGCAGCGTTCGTAGGTGTAGTTTTTATTCGCGCGGTTCTGGCTCATTAAGGATCCACTGACGTCTGGCTTTTAGAAGTTAACGACTGCTATGCTCAAGTGCATAAGTGCAAAAATGGCCAGCTTGAAGCGAAGACGGCAAGAAAAGGCCACTGAAGGTGTATAAGCATCCTTACTATCCGTTCAGACTCTAATCAAGCCGAAAAACTGCATGTCCTGTCTATGACAACAACGATGGCGTTTTAGAAGAGCTGCGTTAAATTCGGAAAAACTGTGCTGTGCATTCTATATGTAGATGCGCGATTGCATTCATTGGCTTGAGGAAAATGTCGTCCATGCTGTCCTGCTATACGGTACTTTGGAATTAACCCTCCGCTAGCGTGTGCATTGGGCGATAGTACCAAAATGGAAGAGAGATACCGAAATTCACTGATACTTTTCCGTGTTATGATCTATGAAAAGGCTGCTGCGCACACTCGCGGTGATTCTGGCAAGGGCGTCGCAGCAGTCTTTATAAAATTTCTACGGGTATTCGTCGCAACTAACAGAGGCACGTTGCTGTCGCGCCACGCAACACATCAGGAATCAGTAAGCCCTGTGGTATAAGGTCGTAGTTCCTTGTGAACGTCAGCGGCTTGCTTGCAGCGGCTGTAAACATACATTGCGATGGCTCGTACTGGTTTGAAAAGAATCAACAAATTATCCCGTATTCGCGTATCGGAGAGGCAACATGGTTTGGAAGCGTGAATGTCACCTTTTTGAAGTAATAGACCGTTTTTATAACTTGTCGTTTAAAAAAATCTATATTTTTCACTCGTGGACATAGCGGCTCTTTTTTATATTACTTTCATCCCACGCGGATATGGCTTGACACTCCTTTTACGACACTTACGGTACTAGTTTAAATGAGCGTTAATTGCTGTTTCCCCTGCTTTCCACAAGCAAAACGTTCTTGGCTTGTTTTTATTTCAAAATTCACCATAACTTTCGTTATGCGACCTGTAAAGTCATGGACAAATTAAATTTGATTACGAAGTTATGATAGAGAAAGACAACTTTATAAAAAAGCATTTCAAATTATGGGTCATAATATTTTTCCTAATATATTTAAGAGATATGGAATACGGGGCGTGTGCAGGAAATCTTTAAAAAGCTATTTGACTCAAAGAAAGCAGTTTGTTCAACTAAACACCATTGCTTCAGATATATTAGAGCTAAAACAAGGTGTCCCGCAAGGTTCTAAGTTTGGCACGTTACTGTTTATAGTTTATGTATATGACATCACAAATAAAGAAGGTACGCAAGAACTTGTAATGTATGCGGATGACGCTAACGTATTACCACATCGCATATTATAATAAACTTCACTCAATATTAAAAGTTTACTTGAAACAATTCTCAAATCGGTGATTGGATAATAAATTGCAACTTAACTCTAGAAAGAGAACTTACATGATATTTAGGACGTACAATAAAAATGTCAACAAAGAAATACCGATAATAAATAAACGAAACCAAGGTAAACCGAGTGACCGAACAGAAGTTCTTAGATCTTTGGTTTTAAGAAAAACTTTCGTGGAATACGCATATTGCTCGTCTGTCCACCAAACTCTGTAAAAGTTTAGGTCTCATATAGAATCGGCCATTTGTTACCACTATGACTGAAACAAATTTATACAATGCTCTCATTTATTCGAAACTATGCAACGTGGTTTTCGTGTGGGGGACCAACACTAAAACTAATTATACCAGGCTTATTGTATTGCAAAAAAGTATTTTGCGCGTATATTTTGATTATCATGGATGTTACGCAGATTTGGGGACAATTCCTGTATTTACTGAATATGCAATGCTTCGAGCTGACCGAATGTTTACGCGAAGGTTCTACACACCATTTATAACAAAAAGACCCACAATTAAGTTAACAATAAATCTTCTGGCTACCATCTCATTCATACAATACAGCACACTCCAAAAGTAAGAACGAACTATGGTGAGAAATCTTTCCTGTACCAGTCAAATGAAATAATTGTGATGAATGGCAGCGTGAGCGATTGGCCGCGAAAGTGAGCCAGGAGAAAGACAACGACGATGACAAAGAAGAGGAGCCGAGCGTAAGGGATCGCGGAAGCTGGTACGCGAACGGCTGGAAGCCAAGCGGCAGAACAGGGCGCGGTTGCGTGGGAACTACCCCGGAGAACGCTTGGTCCACGGGCCACCTGGAGCACAACCGTCGCCGCCCTCCGCCGAGGCTCGAGAGCGCGTCTGGGCGCCGTCATCGTGGCGCTGGTGTGCCGACTGCTGACGGTCCGGTCAGGCTGTTGGGCGCGGCCGTTGCTGCTGTTGGAGCAGTTAGAAACGCATCGCGACTGAGCGTGAACTACCTTGCCTATTGGGCATTGTTCTCGGACCTTCCCAACTACGAGTCTATTTTGTGTACCTTCTAACTACGGGTTGCGCGACCGTGTGACCGAAGCCCGCCCTGTCTTTAACGTCCCAGCGTCTACTGTCCTGTGCTTGTCCTTAGTCCTCTTAAATATAGTCTTCGACGTGTTGACCAGTGTTCTTCTCTCTGCCTGTGTGGTCCACGACCCATTCATAACAAAAGTGGCGAGCCTGCCAGGATACCACCCATAACATCTGCAGAAAGTTGAGTGCTGTGAGAACACGTCAATGAAGACTAGCATGGATGTGGAGAAGCTAGTGACGATCGGGACGCAGCTGGGTCTCTCAGGACTGGAACTTCGCCAGTGGATCGACGCCCAGCGGGCGGAGCAGCGTGCAGAGAGGGCAGCTGAAAGAGAGGCACTCCGTGAAGCTGCTCAACGAGAAAGAGAGGGACGGCGAGAAGCTGCCGAGATAGCAAAGGAAGCTGCCCAGATGGCCAAGGAAGCTGCCGAGAGAGAAATGCGGATCCTGGAGTTGAAGATTCGTCTTCAAGAAGGGTCGCAAAGCACCAACGTCGTTACTGCCGGGAACGAAACCAACCCAAATGTGCCCTTCGGGAATCCACAGAAGCTCCTGCCCCTGTTTGATGAGAGGCGCGATGACTTACACGCGTACTTGCAGCAGTTCGAGCGCGTTGCGACTGGGCAAGGGTGGCCGCTGGAAAAATGGGTAGTCTGCCTCAGTATGTACTTGTCCGGTGAAGCGCTGACCGTGATTGGCAGTATGACTGCAGAGGACTCGCTTGACTACAGCAAGGTCAAGAAAGCGCTGCTGCAGCGGGTCCGATGCACGGCAACGGCGTACCAGGAGATGTTTCGGAAGGCCCGGGCTGAAGATGGCGAGACGGGAAAGCAGTTTGCGGCGAGGCTCTCGAGCTACTTCGATCATTGGGTGGAAATGGCCAACATTTCCAAGACCTACGTAGGTCTCCGCGATTTGATAATCTCGGAGCAATTCTACTGTTGTTGCCACCCGAGACTCGTAACCTTCTTGAACGAACACGAGTGTGCCACCCTGGATGCCTTGGCAGACGTCACGGACCGTTTCCTGAAGGCACAGAGCTTTAGGAACTTAGGGAAGCTTCCAACTGACGCGCCGGACATTACGAAAGGTGCAGCCAACACACCGGGGAAAGGCAACACAGAAGCATTCTTAGGCGATCGTCGTGGACAACGCGCGCAAGTCTGTCGCACTGTGACCAAAGAACATGAAAACTGCTCCAAGCAAGGCCGCCCAGGTGGCAGTTCCGACAATTGTCGAAGCGGGTCAGGAGACCAAGATAAAGTTATCGCATGTGCCATTTACGAGCCTCCAAAGAGAGTCTCAAAAACCAAGTTTCACAGGGACCAGATGTCGCGCACAACTGGACGTGGTTCCAACTATATTAACACCAGCGGTAGAAATTCACCGTTTCTCGTCAAGGGAATGCCAGTTGTTCCTGGACGAGTGCTAGGAAAATTCGCCAGCGTGCTTCGAGACACTAGAAGTGACACAGCCATCGTCCGCCGAGATATGGTCGACGACAACTGCTTGACTGGGGTGACACGCCGAGTTTTTCTTCTTGACGGCTCCGTCCAGGAAGTCCCAGAAGCAAAGATCCAGGTCCACACGCCCTATTTGGTGGGAGAGATCACCGCAGCCTGCATGAGTCGTCCCATATACGACCTGATTCTCGGAAATATTCCAGGCGTCAGGGAGCCTCACCACCCAGATCGTGACTGGGAGTATGAAGTGGCTGGCGACAGGGAAACACCGAAGAGCAGCCTGGGACGAACACTACGTTCGGAGCCTTGCTATCTGATTTCCGCTGTTGCAAGGACTGAACGACCGCAGACCACACGGTCCAACGTGCCACCGCCTTCGTGCACTCCTTACAACAGAGATCGACTACCCCAAGAGCAGCGCAACGACTACACTTTGAGGTCATGTTACCGAAAAGTTGGAAGAGAGTCTCGGTCCGCAAGAGGTCACCGCTACACTTTCCTCGAAAGCGAAGGCCCCTTATATCGAGAGTGCCAATTTGCAGTTGGAAAGGCGGTGAAGCAGATGGTAGTGCCGAAAATCTTCCGGGAGTTCATCATCCGGGCGGCATATGAGAACATCACCCCTCGACATGCGGGCATTGGCAAGACTGGTCAGCGAATTTTAGACAACTTCTACTGGCCGGATCTGCAAAATGATGTTAAGCGGTTTGTGCGCTCATGCCACATCTGCAGCCAGAGAACGACGGACAAGTTACCGCTGCATACATGCTAAACGACACGGTTTAAGGGAAGCTACTCACCGATAGTTTGAGAACAAACCTTTCGTCCGCTTCCTTACTCCATGCGTATGAACCGGCAGCGACATGCCATCGGGCAACTGACTATTTCTGACTACATGCTTTGCGTGAGTGCGCTGTGACCGTGACCCAGGGCCGGGACTATTAGAATAGTTGTTTGCTCCCCTAACAACTTTCTTAAGGTGGGGGTGATGTGATGAATGGCAGCGTGAGCGATTGGCCGCGAAAGTGAGCCAGCAGAAAGACAACGACGATGACAAAGAAGAGGAGCCGAGCGTAAGGGATCGCGGAAGCTGGTACGCGAACGGCTGGAAGCCAAGCGGCAGAACAGGGCGCGGTTGCGTGGGAACTACCCCGGAGAACGCTTGGTCCACGGGCCACCTGGAACACAACCGTCGCCGCCCTCCGCCGAGGCTCGAGAGCGCGTCTGGGCGCCGTCATCGTGGCGCTGGTGTGCCGACTGCTGACGGTCCGGTCAGGCTGTTGGGCGCTGCCGTTGCTGCTGTTGGAGCCGTTAGAAAAGCGTCGCGACTGAGCGTGAACTACCTTGCCTATTGGGCATTGTTCTCGGACCTTCCCAACTACGAGACTATTTTGTGTACCTTCTAACTACGGGTTGCGCGACCGTGTGACCGAAGCCCGCCCTGTCTTTAACGTCCCAGCGTATACTGTCCTGTGCTTGTCCTTAGTCCTCTTAAATATAGTCTTCGACGTGTTGACCAGTGTTCTTCTCTCTGCCTGTGTGGTCCACGGCCCATTCATAACAATAATAAACAAATTGGGAGAAAAATTAAACTTCGATGCCAGTGAACGTTCGTTTAAAGAACGGGTCAAAGTAGTGTTACTTAAACAAAACGGTTGCAATACTGATATACTATTGAGGGTTTGATTTATATGTCTACACGTTTCCTTAAAGGTAAAAACCAAAAACAATCACAGAAAAAATACATTAATAAGTAATTGTGTCACAGTAGTGTAACTAATGAAAGTTCATGCGTACGAATTACTGCGTTTATGTGTAAACTGTGATCCTTCTGTGACTTTAAGACCTTTGATTTGTATAATAGATAGAAATTGTAGTAAAAATTTTGCTGTGTGCTATTTCTCTGTTAAGATAGTGCTATTAGGCTTAAATTTGTGAACAGACGTGTTATGATCTGCCATGTAAATCGGGTGGCTGAGGCCTCTGTCACGCCACGTTCGAGTTTAGTCTAAGCTTCCCTTTGGTTTTGCAAGAAATAAAAATTAAATACTCAAATACTCAAACCTTTCCCTTGTCATTGCTCTATTGACTCAGCTTCTTGGCAACACAACTGGAGTTTCAGCATGGTCAGCAGCTTGTGAAAGAGCCTTTACAATGCTACGCCACCTGCTCACTTCCGCGCCTGTGCTTCGGCATTTCGATGTGTTGGCCGCGACCTAATCCACACCGATGCAAGCGCAGTAGGCCTCGGTGCCGTTCTTGCCCAAAGAAGCCCAGAATTCGACGAGCACGTTGTGGCGTACACAAGCCTACACCCACGACCACCGAGTCCAATTACTCAGTCACTGAACGGGAATGCTTGGCAATTGTGTGTGCCCTTATGATGTTCCGTCCTTACTTGTAACGCCTACCTTTTGACGCCATCACAGATTCCCATGAGCTTTGTGGGTTGTCGTCCTTGCGAGACCCATCTGCCGACTGGCGTGCTGGGTGCTCAGGCTTCAGCACTTAAACATTCGCATGGTTTATCGCTCGGGCCACAAGCATCATCACGCTGATGCTCTCTCCTGTTGTCCGACGTCCCCCGACGACGTTAGTAAATCTAACTTGGACTGATGTGCTGTATCCCGTGTGGACGTAGCCTCGATGCCGTCTGAGCAACAAAAAGAGCCGTGGAATATGTATCAGTCCCATCGAACACTTCAGCATCTGGGGCACAACAGATTTAAGCATGCCACTTCGTTATTCTTGATGACCTTCTGTATTGGCGCAATTACAAGGCCAATGGTCGTAAATGGCTGCTTGTCACGCCCGGCCATCTGCGCTCCGAAATGTGCGACCATTTTATCGTGAACCACAGTGTGCTCACACTGGCAAACTAAAGCCGTACCAACGTTGGCGACTGCGATGTTACTGGAGAGGCTTCCCGACCGTGTGCCTGGTATAATGCAGCCCTTGCCATGCCTGATTCGACCTTTCGATCGTGTGGGGATCGATCTTTAGGGACCCCTCCTCTACACTGCACCTGTAAATTGGAGGGTAATTTGTAGCCATCGAACATTCGACGTGGAACACAGAAACCATCACCCAACGGGACGGTACTGCATGCAGCGAAATAAAGTTTAAGAACCACCTAAATGCACACATACGGCTACTAAGGAAAGCTGTACCGCTTTCTCAGATACTTCGCAGTTGAAGAAAAATTTGTCCTGGTCTAGGATTCGAACCCGGCACTACCCCTTAACCGGAGCATTCGCTATACCAACCGAGCTAACCAGGAGGCTAGTCGTTTGTAGTGCGAGAGCGACTAGATCATCAACTCAAAGTGAAGGGCAGGTGTTAATCGACCAGGTTAAGGGAAAATTCCCAAGGTGGAGTAAGGTTCTGAGAAGGAAAGTTTTAAACCAAACTAAATAAAGCCATACGGCTACAAAGAAAAGCAATACAACTTTCTCAGAAACTTGGCAGTTGAAAAAACTTTGTCCTAGTCCAGGATTCGAACCCTTGACTACCGCTTACCCTCAGGAGCCGCTCTACCAAATGAGCTAACCAGTAGGCTTGTCTTTGTAGCGCTAGAGCGAATTAATGAACAACTCGAAGCAAAGGAGAGGCATTAGTCTAAAAGATTTTGGGGAAATCGCCAAGGTGATACACTTTAGTGTAGCCATAGTGTAGTCACAGCTGAACGGCTCTGCGCCATGAGCAGTGGCCGCGTAAGTGGGATTGGGGTGACAGTTCAACTACCAGCGTTGACGACGACGCTGATGAGCGTCATTCTGCAGTATCACTAGCGATGAGTGCACTAGATTAAACCGGCTTCGTTTTGAATCCCGATTCCTGCCTAAGCTTTAATATTTCAGGTATGCGCAATACACCCCTTAAGAGTATATTTATTTACTTGTTCATTATTTATACATTTTTATTCATTTGTTTATTTATTTGTTAGTTTGTTCTTTTTTATTTCTTTCCTTATTTTTTTTATTGTTTATTTATTTATTTATTTATTTATTTATTTATTTATTTATTTATTTATTTATTTATTTATTTATTTATTTATTTATTTATTTATTTATTTATTTGTGTTGTGTTGTGTTGTGTTTTATGGCACATAAGCGACTAAAGGATCATGCACCAAACAAAAGGTTTCGTGTTGTTTGTGGATAATAACCGATTGCTTTATCTCGTTATAGCTTCTTTAGAAGTGTAGCTTCTTTTAAAGAACTAAAGACAGAGAAAGTTTGACATCAGCATTCTCATCTAGAAGTAGGCTGGGGTGAAATTGAATTTGCTCGCTGTAGAACAGCCTAAAATATTTTTTCTTCAAGGCCTCAAATTTCGTACATGAGAGTAAGATGTGATTACTGCAAGTTCCTGACACAATCTTCACATCTTGGCTTGTCTTGTTTTACAAGAAGAAAGTTATGTCTAAGAAGTGTGTGTCTAATGTGGAGACGGCATAAAATCACTTCTTTGAGTCGTTCTTCATGATTGCTTGATTCCCACTCTTCTATCCTGAGTTTAACTAGGTGCAGTTCGTTGTCGATTTTCTTATCCCATGAGGACTGCCAACGTTCCCTCAGTTTGCTCTATATAAATTTCTTGCAGTCGCTGTGAGGAATGTGTACTGTCTCTATTGTTCCGTTACCCGCCTGTACGGCACATACGTCGGCTCTCTCATTTCCTTTAATTCCCACATGGCTAGGGACCCAGCACAACGTAATTTCCTGTCTTTGTGTTGTGACTGTTACCAAATTGTGTATTATTTCTCCTACTAGAGGTTGAGCTGCATGTTTGTAATTCACTGCTGTGACTGCCCAGAGAGTCTGTATATATAATACTGCGTTTAATTTTATTCTTCATTATCCTTTCTACCGCCAAAGCAATGTCATAACATTCAGCTGTGCAAACCAAGGGGCACTGGGGTAGCCTGATCACCTTTTCCCATTTCCCTAGCACTACTGCACTCCCGACATAGCATGATGTTTTGGAATCGTCTCTGTAAAATGAGGTGTAGTCTTTGTATTTTTCGTTTAGTGCCAAAACTTCCTGCAATATATGTTCTTGCGGTGTGTGCTTCTTTTGAAGGCGTGTTAGTGTGAATTCACATGTAGGAAAACAGTACCAAGGGGGTTGTGGTTCTGTCTATGGGCAATTTGACGTAATGTTTGCAGCGTAGTGAATTATTGGCATCTATCTTCAAACCAAAAAAGCAATGGTCTGATATCTTGGGGTGTATTATTGAACAGTGTTCTAGATGGGCATTTTGTAACTATGGGTTAACACAGATGTTTCGGCAGTGAACGAATCTTCAGTATGTATGAGCATGTGAGCATTGTTCTTCTATCTGTCAGTGGTGGTTCATTTGTTTCGACACAAAGGCTGTTTAATGGGGATGTGCTATACGTCCGAGACGAGAGACGTCATTCTAAATTGTGAACGGGATCGAATCGTTCCAAGTAGGACTGTTTCGCGGAGTCATACACAATGCTACCATAGTCTAAGCAGGAGCGAACAACGGAGCGATAAACGTGTAGAAGGCATGATCTGTCGGAACCCCAGTGTTTCCGTGACAGAACCTTAAGTATATTTAGAGCTCGCGAAGCTTTCTTTTTAAGCATATTGATGGGGTGCAGGAAAGTTAATTTTTTGACGAACACTATGCATAGAACTTTTTGTTCGTTTTGTATGGGTAAGTCGGTTTCCTTGAGGTGTAGGGTCGGATTGGTCTGTAAGCCTCGTTTGAGAGAGAAGAAAATAACCACTGTTTTGTCTGCTGAAAACTGGGAACCATTTCTGTCTGCCCATGTTGTCAGTTTGTTTATAGTGAACTGTACTTGTCTCTCGCATGTATCTACATTGGAAGATGTACAAGCCATTTGAAGATCATCCACATAGAAAGAGTACATAATCGACTTTGGAAATATTTTGCATATGGAGTGTATTTTTACAACAAACAGTGTTGTGCTTAGAAAACATCCTTGAGGGACCCCAATTCTTCTGTACAAACGTTCTCGAGAGGGTTGAGTCCAGGCGTACTTGTAATGAACGGTTTGCCATGAAGTCATTAGGGCAATTCAACATTCTTGCACGGATGCCTAACTCTACTAAATCCCGCATTATTCCAAACCTCCACGTTGTGTTATAAGCCTTCTACAGATCAAAAAAGACAGCAAGACAGTGTTGTTTGTGTAAGAATGCTTCTCGTGCGGTATTTTGAGGCGGACAAGATGATCAGTTGTTGAGCATGCCTTTTTAAACATGCACTGGTGAATGTCAAGAAGTAAATTTATTTGTAGTACAAAACGTAGGCCGGTATTCGCGACAAGTTTTAAAGTTTTGGCTAGACAGCTCGTAAGGGCTATTGGTCTATAACTACTTGGGGAGGTTGGTGGCTTTCCGGGTTAGAGTAAAGCTATTATCAATGCTTTTTTGCAGGCTACCGCCATCGTTCCCGATACCCAAACTTTATTGAAAAAACTTAAGAAGTACTTCTACAGAAGGACCCGAAAGATGTGCGAGCATTTCACAATGTATATCATCTGGGCAGGGTGCAGTCTGCTTCCCGGCCGATAGAGTTCTCTTCAATTCTTGGAGCGTTAATAAGCTATTATAAGTTTCGCTTATACCACCATGTGTTGGAAGATTTTGTTCCTCTACAGTGTGTTTGTATTTTAAAAATGCTTCTGCGCAATGCACAGAACTGGAAACGCTGGAGAAATGTTCACCCAGTATATCCTCCTGCTGTTCTAGGCTTTTTTGTACACCAGGTGCTGTGAGAAGAGGAACTGTAAAAGGGGAGTACGTGCCGTTGAGTTTACGAACTTGCTCGCACAATTTTTTATGCGCCCTATCTCTTGATAGACGAGACGTAATTTTTTCATGAATCTTTCTCGGCATTCTGCCGAATGTATCGGGCTTGAACTCGTTTCCTTTTAAACTCTGATAAATGTTCTGGTGTTGGATACCTTCGCAAGACTCCCCATGCGGTGTTGTGCTGCCTTTTGGCTTCCTTACACTGTTGTGTCCACCATACTTGGTTGTTTTGTGTCACCATTCCCTAGGACTGAGGAATAGCTAAGCATGCAGCCTTAAGAATGCAAGATGTAAACCTTTCATTCAATTCGTCCGTGCTCAGTGTGTCTGCACAAACTTGGTCTAAAGTAGCTTCGGAAGTAAAAAGGCCCCAGTCGGCCAAATGAAGTTCCCACCTGCGTGGTTTCGTCGGGATAATGGTTGGTGTTGATGATGTTACGCTAATGATTACAGGTAGATGATCGCTCCCGTATGGGCTGTCAGTGACATCCCACTTAATATCACCAAAAACACTCGGTGAAATAAAGGATAAATCTATGCAGCTCATTTTAGCTGAGATTGGATAGCAGTATGTAGGTTTGCGGGTGTTTAAAAGACCCACAAACCTGCGGGTGTTTAAAAGACCCCCAAAAAGAAGAGTGGGCATTAAAATCGCCAACTATTAAAAAAGGCTCCGGTAGCTGGTTTACCAAGTCTTCAAAATCTTGCAGTGTTTCTGTGAGGTGTAGTTCAATGTACACAAAGCACACTCTTATTGTTTTAAATGAAAGCAGGGTGACCGCCACTACTTCTAGCCTAGTTTTAAGTTTGTCTTCTCGAGGTGTTACGCCATTTTGGACAGTTATTGCCACTCCGCCCGAGAACCTGCTCGTCTGCTCTCGGTCGTAGCGAAAGACCTGGTAACCTTTGAGTATAATTGGGTGTTTAGCACCTAAGTTTGTTTTCTGAACACAAACGGCCACAGGAGAGTGTGTGGCGAAGATGTCTTTTATGTCATTTATATTATTTAAATGTCCTCTGCAATTCCAGTGGACAATGAATGCCACTCTGGTTTCTTTGGTGGACTGAAAACTAGGTTTTCGGTACTGTGATTCGGGGCCTGTTTCTCTTTATGTTGTCTAGGGACTTCCGCCGCCCATCCGACGTAGAGGGTGCAGAACCTCCTTCAGTTGCGTCCATCGTCTCTTCAGAGACGCTGGAGGTTCGTGGAGAACGCACGTGTGTCTAACTGTTTGACCTTACCGTGTGGGGTGAGGTCTTGGAGATTGCCGAGCCAGGGGTCGCAGCAGCCCGCTTTGGAGGTGGTGGCGCAGCGCTAGCTGCTTCCACCGGGGGCGCGGGGGGCCTTGCTGGAGCCTCACTCTGCGTGGGTTCAGCAAGCGCCGAAGACCGCTGTGATGATGCGCCCTGTTGCACCACAACGGAGTAGGGTAGCGTACGCGCGGGGGAAAGTCGCCTCCGTGCTTCGCGAAATGTCAGGTTCTCTGTTACTTTGAGTGTTATTATCTCTTTTTCTTTTTTCCATGAACGGCAAACACGCGAGTAAGCTGCGTGGTTGCCCTCTGAATTTACACAAAGGTATGTTTGGGCTTTACAGTTTTCAGGAGGATGTTCATGAGAGGAACATTTCGAGCATGTCTGTTGGCCCCGGCAGTTCAGTGAGCCGTGGCAGTAGTGTTGGCATTTGCAGCATCGGCGTAGGTTGGGGATGTAGAGTCGAAGTTTCATCTTGGTATAGCCCACCTCCACAGATTCTGGAAGGATACTTGATGCAAAGGTAATGACGATATGCCTTGTCTGAATCTCTTTGTTTTCTCTTTTGATTTTGATACGGTAGATGTGTGTGACATTTTGCTCTTTTAGGCCTTCTAGAAGCTCTTCCTCGGACACATACTTTAGGTCGTCATCTGAGATGACTCCGCGGAGTGTATTTAGTGATCGGTGCTCACAGAGAGTTACAGGCATTTCTCCGAAAGAAGTTAATGCTGAGAGCTTGTCGAGCTGATGTTTGTAAAGTACTTCAAGTAGAACGTCTCCCTTTGACAGCTTCTTGATCTTATAGCCTTCCCCAATGGTGGCAGTTAGGGTGTTTGCGACTAGAAATGGCGAGACAAGTCGGGCAGTTCTCTCTTCGTCACTGCTGTGTATGACGTGGAAGCGCGGAAAATTGGCAGCGTTCTTCGTGATAAACTGGGCGGTTGCATCGGTGCCCCCTATTTGAAGAGAGGGATGAGATGGGCGAAAAAAGGAAGCTATAAAATGAAAAAAAATTGTTCGGCCATGGTTCCAGCCGCCCACCATGGAGCCCAACAAGGGGACGGGACAGGACCTCGCCAGCAAGTCATGCCCACGCCAGCTATACACCACGACTATAACCAAATATGGCTGAACACAGGGTTGTCCGCCACACAAGGTTAACCCTTGCCGCCAGAAAAAAATGAAACTGAGAAAGAACGAGACGAAAGCAAAGTTGTAGAGAGAAATAGGAAAGTGAAAGGTTGAAGTTGAGGACAGAAAAAGGCGACCGCCGATTCCCCCCGGGCGGGTCAGACCTGAGGTGCCGTCTGCGAGAAGCGAAGGCCAAAGTGGTGTGTTGCCTTCACCAAGGGGCCTTAAGGTTCAAGCACTCGACGTCGGCTCAACCACCACGACCGTCTTTTACCGGTCACGGCGCTGCCACGCACGGCTAAACGTGGGTGCGCGGGGTCCGTAGTGTCGCACAGTACACGCAAACATCTGCTTTAGCAGATGCCCCCTGGGCGGTTATTTATTTATTTATTTAGGAAAATATTTGTTTATTATTTATGTATTTGTACTTTAACTGTCTATTTTATTACTAACATCATCCTGAGGGCATTACGGTAGGAAGGTGATTATATCATGACATAAAGACTTGCGCGTAACTGTTTCAAAAGCTGCAGACAGGGAAAAATTTTGGCAGAGAAAGAACCAGAATATTCAAGCACAGAACAATACAAAAAAAGTCATACGCACCGCAGTTAATAATTTCACGATATGCTATAAAGACTGCAAGCATTCCAGGAAAGAGGTCCTAAAACAAGTCACAAAACAGGGCTTAAAACAGGCCTTATCCCAGAAAAACCTCTTAACATATTACGAGAAGGAAAACAACTCAAAGAATACTGCTCTTTGAGCAAATACTAGGTTAATTGTTCAAATTCGAGATTATATTACCCTCAGTAATGAAGACTGGGAAATTTAAAAAGAAGGCGTTGCTGCCCATCGTAACAAACTCACCGAAGCAATGGTCCAGAGTGGACAGTTCTTAAAGGCTATTCAAAAGATTCTAAGGGAGTTTCTATATTGCGCAAAGGAAAGTTTGAAGTCCAAGTTAATGCAGCCCTTCGGCTAAAAAGGAAACCTATACAGCTTCCTCATAAACTTCACACATGAAGAAAAATTCGTCCTGTTCCAGGATTTTCGGCCAGATATTCGTCCTGGGCCAGGACAAATTTCTGTACGAAAATCCTGCATTGTGAAGTTGATAAGGTAGATGTATAGCTTTTTTTTTTAACCGTATGAATGTATTTAGGTGGATGTCAAACTTTCTTTTCCAGAAACTTACTCCACATTAGTTATTTCTCCCAAATCTGGTCGAATTAGATATTGCAAAGAAGGATAACCATTGACATAGAATAGTATAGCATAGTAGAAATATAAATGACGAAATAAACGGTCTTGCAGCGGTTGAGACCAAAGTTATTATTTGAAAAGTGCACAAACTTTCATGCCATGGGCGTTCAGCTAGCGAAGGTGAGCTTAAGAGCACTCGTAGAGTTCAGACAAAAAGCGAAAGATACTTGAGTTCTTTCCGCCGCTCAGAAGACATATGTGAATGTTGAAAGTCTTTTTTGAAGGCTGATGGGCCAACTTATGTGAAAAAACATCATCGCATTGAGAACAAGTTACTCTTTGGCAAAGTGCAGATACCCAGGAATTAGATATAGGCTAGAAATACGCTAGAAAGACACACCAGGATAGGTATAGACGACGATACTTTTGAGATGCTCTTGGCGAGAGACAACCGTTCATTTTCCGACGTAGTGAACCTGCGCCAGAGCTTCGATGAGCCTCGAAGGCAGAGAAGCCCCACGCGGGGGCCTTTAGCTCCTGACAGCATTATTGTGAGTTTTATTGGTGACCCCGAAAGCCCGTTCGTGTTTTCGCGCATAAATGACGTCCGTGAGTAAGTCGCTCGTCAGCGTTCTCGCTGCCTTGCACCGCCGAGACTCAGTACCAAGTTGAGCTGACGCTGAGGTGGTACTTCAGAAGCAAGTATCTGAAGCCCTGCTGTGTGCTACCGTTGTGAATCCTCATCACATGTCTACGAAACCCGCGCCGATAACCGATGCAGACACTGTCGCTCGGTCGCCTCCGGCGCCGATTATGACGTGTGCTGACACTATGAGAGTGTCTCCACGTCTTGCTGCACGAAAGTATCAGCGCCCGGTACCACCGATGACCCCATTTTCTCCAGTTCGCCATTTCCCACAGTCCAACACCGGCCGGCGCACTTGGTAAAGCCACCCAATTTGTTTCCTCTGCCAATATGTCGGACATGTGATATATTGCCGCCACCGTACACCGCCTGCCACCGCTATTCTCCGACCACTGACTTATGGTTTGTCCAACCGGCCGTCTATCCCACACGACGTCTCCGATGAATTTCAGTCAGTCTCTCATATGCTGCCCACCGCTCATCCGCTAATCGTTGGTCGTCTCCGCGTCAAAGCGCCATTTCTCCGATGGGTCGACGACAACCCGGTTCCGAAGAAAAAACTATGAACCACAGTTTCCGGGCAAAAACTGCGTTACCGTTAAACTGTCCATGGCCTCGTTTTTCTTCCTTTGACGTTATTTTTGTGTTAGTCGACGACCGATGTACACAGACCTTAGTGGATACGGGCGCTGCTTTGTAACTGATTAGTGAAGATTTCTGTCGCATTCTCAGAAAAGTGATGACACAGTTGGGTGGCTTCTAGCTCCGTACTTGCAGTGCGCAACACATTCTAGCGTTGGCGGCATGCATAGCTCGTGTCACCATCAAAGGCATCTTGTACATAAGTGAACTTATCGTGCTTCCTTCATGTTCCCACAACGTAATTCTTGGCTAGGACTTGCTGGCTAGACATAATGTCGTCATTGAATGTGTGCGTGTGAAGGTTTAACTTCCTCCACCCTGTCTCGCGTACAGTGGCAATATGACCACCACTAAACTTGTCGTCAGCGAGGACAATACGATTCCGCAGGAGTCCTCTGTTTCAGTGCTTCTGGGCTTCGATTCTCATGCTGGCGACACAGTCTTTTCACGCCATCTGTGCTCTTCAGCCATAGTAGGCGTCTTTAACTACCGTCAGCTCTATTATCGACCCACGCGGGTGCCAGCCGCATACTGGTAACCAATTTGTACTCACATACGCTATCTTTGCGCCAGGGGAAACGCAAGGCTGCCCAACACGGGGCACCTTGAAGAATCTTGGTGACGGTGAGTGGCGAACCGCATACCCCGAGCCCCCCATACTTAAGCAGTCACCTACCGTGGCTAGAAGTTGAAAGCTGAAGGGAGAGAAGCCGTGAACGGTGGCCGTCAGAGCCTTGGTCAAGCTCCGGCCGATGGGCTCCCAGCCTGTCTACAAGGCAGGGAGCTTCGGGACCTCTTTGATTACCAGGGTAAGGTCAAAGGAGAAAGTACCCCCGTCTTCCTGCTTTCCAATGTATCATATGGCATTTTCCAAACCCCCTTCCCCCCAGACGTGATCGGCTCCTGAAAAGCGGCTGCACCGAAGTATCTTTTCCTCCGTTGCAATCAATCTTGCTCCCAAAACCCGATTATTTCTCGAGCTTTCTGATCATGGAATCTCTTGACAAGACAAAACCAATCACTTCCCACTCCGTTTTCTTAATCTCCAAGTATCTTGAAAGCCTTGTCGGAAAGCAGTACAAGGCTAAGAAACAAAAAACGGGAGAACTTTTGATTGAGGTAGACAACAAACCGCAGTCCCTAAACCTCCTTTCACAAACCCGCATGGTCAATGTTGACATCAAGATCACGCCTCATCGCAGCCTTAATTGCTGCCAAGGCGTGGTCTCTGACCCCGATCTTATAAGTGAAACTGAAGCCAATCTGCTCGAGGGCCTCCATGATCAGGGCGTGACGGCAGTGAGGCGAATAACCATACGCCGAAACGATCAAATCATACATACCAAACACTTCAACTTGACGTTTGACCGCTCAACACTTCCTGAGTCGGTCAACGCGGGCTTCGTTAGATGTCCGGTCCGACCCTACATGCCGAATCCACGCCGCTGCTATAAGTGTCAGAGGTTTGGCCACGGCACAAACTCTTGTCGTGGGAAACGGACGTGCGCCAAATGTGCAGCACAAAATCATCCAACCGATAACTGTGAATCTCAGCACTTCATCTGTCCGAACTGCCAGGAACCGCATGCTGCCTATTCCAGAAGTTGTGAGAAGTTTAAACAAGAGAAACAGAGTATTACCTTGAAAGTAAACAGGAACATCACCATCCCCGAGGCGCGAAAGAGGTTTGCCTCCTTCCCTCTGGGCAGGTACGCCGACGCAGCTCACCGGTGGGCGGAGCGGCGTCTGGTTTCGGTCGAGAAGATGATAAACAGGATACTTGTGTACTTCTTAGAGTACAATGGTCTTCTCGAGAGCGGCCAGGGAGGCTTCAGGGCGGGGCAATCTACCAACGATCAACTCGTTGCACGAGAGTCTTATATCAAAGATGCTTTCCTCCACAAGCAGTACTGTATGACAGTCATCTTTGATCTTGAAAAGGCGTAAGATACTGCTTGGCGGTACGGCATCCTTAGCGACTTGAAGTCCTTTGGCATGTCGGGTAACATGATGAACACGCTGGCCCGTTACCTGTCTTAAAGAACGTTTCGCGTGCGCGTTGGAACTGCACTTTCTAGGGTTCAAGTGCAGGAAAACGGCATGCCGCAAGGTGGAGTTTTGAGTTGCACTTTGTTTATTGTAAAAATGAATTCTCTTCAGAAGTCGCTACCACCATCGATTTCCTGCTCTATTCATGTAGACGACGTTCAATTATCATTTAAGTCTTGTAACCTGTCTTCCTACGAGCGCCAAGTCCAGCTTGGTGTTAACAAGCTAGCTGGTTGGGCAGACAGCAACGGTTTATATTTAATCCAAGGAAGTGCACTAGTGTCTTGTTTTCCAAGAGGCGTGGCATCCGGCCGGATTCAGACATTCATCTCAATGGTGTCTCAATTCCTGTCAAGAAAGAACACAAGTTTTTAGGTATAATCCTTGACGAAAAGCTCACATTTCTCCCACACATAAAACAAGTAAAACATAAATGCTTAAAAACAATGACTATCCTGAAGGCTCTGTCACACATTTCTGTTGGTGCTGACAAACAACTTCTTTTACGTGTTTTTACCAGCTTGATAGGTTCACGACTGGACTATGGTAGCGTTTTCTATGGGTCAGCCACTAAAACATCCCTCAGAATGCTGGACCCTGTGCTTCATCTACGGCTCCGCTTGTCGTGTGGTGCCTTTCGGACTTGTCCAGTCGAAAGTCTGTGTGTAGAGTGCAAGAAATGGAGCGTAGAACGTCAGCGAGCCTACACAGACCTGCTTTATGCTTTTAAAATCTCATCAATGCCTCACCATCCTTTTACATCAGTTTTTTATGATACATCCATATATCAACTTCTTACTTATCATCCATCAGTCCCAGCTCCCTTCGCTTTCAGAGTAAAAGAAGAAGGGTCGCAACTTGATGTCATGTTCTAAGACACCATCAAAACCTCCCCTACTGAACTTCTAGTACCGTGGCAGCTTCGCCTGATATCATGTGATGTACCTTTTATAAGTGTCGAGAAAAACAGAGTGCCTAGAAGCGCGATCGTGCAACATTTCTTGTCCCTGCAGCACAAATATAAGTGGGCTGATTTTTACACGGATGCTTCAAAAACTGCCACAACTGTTTCCTGTGCTGCGCATGGATGTACATTTATTGTCTGTATAACTTTGAATAAAAATACAAGTATCTTTACGGCAGAGGCCTATGGCATACTTCTTGTAGTTCAATATATTGTTCTAAGTCGAATTCCGAAATCTGTAATTTATACTGATTCTTTAGGTATTATGCGTACATTATCCTCACAGAAGTCTAAAAACCATGTGGTCAGTACTCTCATGAGTACTATTATGTCTGTGCATGCGTTAAACCTTGAGGTGACCGTGTGCTGGGTGCCAGGGCACTCTGGAATTCCAGGTAGTGAGACTGCAGACCGAATGGCGGCCGCTGCTGCACTTACAACTACCGTTGACATAACAACAATACCGTACACCGACCTCAAATCACACATCAGACAACACCTTTGCACAACATGGCAAGCACATTGGAATCAACAGACTGACAACAAACTACACAAACTACGCCACTCTTGGGAGCATACACCACTGACAAACACAACAGACACAACGAAGTTACCATGGCTCGATTGCGGATAGGCCACACTCATGCAACACATTCCCACCTGCTCACGGGATCTCCAAGACCCCTGTGTAGCAGGTGTGGGGAGGTCCTATCCGTAGTCCACATACTCATACAATGTAAGGCACTTGACACAACACGACACAAACACTTCAGAGAACTCTCCAGACAACATATTCCCCTACACCCATCGTTGTTTCTGGGTGACGATGCCATGGTTTCTGTGAAAAGCGTATTTAAGTATTTGTCAGATCTTAACTTTTTAAACCTCATCTCCTATCATGCATAATCAAATCTGGCCCTATACACCAGCCATCACCATTATCTTTATTGATCTTTCTATGTCCAGTTTACACGTTTTATACCTACCTTTTGCGGTAATCACTTCTTCCTTACTACTTCTTTGCAATAAATAACTTCTCTGGCGCTCTTTGCCCTCGTTGGCCTTCCGCCATTAAACACTAACCATCATCGAAACGATCGGCTGGATTGAACCTGTTGATCCGAATGCCGTACTTGACGTGCCCGATTATCCAACTCACCCTTATAGCCCTGAGTTGAACGGAATTTCAGTAGAGGACGTATTCTACTCTGACGTATTTAGGTAGGCCCTTGACGCCGACCTCGCCATAACCCAATGAGCTAAACTGTTGACACTTCTTCAATGATTTCGCTCGTCGTTTCACTTCCTTAATGCCTCGCTCAGCCGAAATTGAGAGTCGAACACACCATAGACAGAAGCTTGCAGCCACCGCTACCACAACGACCATATCGTGTTTCACAAAAAGAGCGCCGCTTTATAAACGTCCATGTGGATGACCTGCTCCAACAAGGTGTTTTTCGAGCCCCAAACAGTCCATGGGCGTAACCAGCCGTTCTAGTGACGAAGATGTACGGATCTATACGCTTTTGTCGCGACAACCGCGGCCTAAACAAGATCACTTGAAAGCTAGTCTGCTTTCAACTCCGTAATGAAGACGCACTTTTCTACCTACAGAGAGCAGAGTACTTCTCGTTGCTCGACTCGCGTTCACGATCCCGCCAGTGCCTATTGCAGACGCTGATCGCGAAATGATGGCATTTATAACACCTGATCGCCTCTACGAGTTTAAAGTCATGCCGTTCGCCCCTTCCTCGACCATATAACGCGCTACGGTGAAACCGCGGGGATTTCTTCTGCCACAGCAGAAGACGTCGCTTCATACTGTGACAGGAGGCGCCTCGAGAGCTCCTCGGTGGCCGAGGACGTGCCTTCCTAATAGATATTGTCACGCAGCGCTGCACTGAGTGACGTAATATTCGTCGCACAACAACTGCATACCACCCGTAGACAAATGGCCTCACTGAGGGCTTTAACCACACCCTTGGAGACATGCTGTTCATGTACGTCTCCTCAGACCACGATGACTTGGACCTTGTGCTCCCACACGTGACTTACGCATATAATGCAGCTATACAGAACACACCGGGCTTCTCTCTTTTCTATTTCCCATACATACGAGAACGATCATGCGCTCTCCATACTGTGCTTCCTTATTGTCCAGATGTCTTCGAGGGCACCCCATCATCATTATCATCGTCATCAAAGCCTATGCAACCCACTGCAGGCAAAGGCCTACCCCAATAATCTCCAATTGCGCCGGTCCTGTGCTAACTGCGATCAATTTATTTCTGCAAACGTTTTGATCTCATCGGCCCACCTAACTTTCTGCGGCCCTTTGGTACGCTTGCCTTTTCTAGGGACCCACTCTGTAGCTCTCAATGACGAGCGGTTATAATGCCTTCGCATTACATCCCTGTCCACGTCAATTTCATCTTCTAAATTTCTACTAATATGTTCTTAACACACGTTTGTTCCTTGGCCTAGTCCGCTCTCTTCTTGTACCTTAATGTTGGACCTATCATCTCTTGTTCCATTGCTCGCTGAGTCATCTTAAAAGTACGTTGGACCCTATTAGTGAGCCTCCAAGTTTGTCTCCACATGGCTGAGTACCGGTAAGATGCAGCTGTCATAGACTTTCTTCAGTGACAATGGTAGGCTGCCGTTAATTATCGGAGAATGCCTCCAGAATGCACTCCATCCCAGTCCTACACTTCTAATTATCGCTGCCTCCTGGTTGCGATCCGGGGCCACAACATGGCTTAAGTAGGTATATTTGCTTACCACTTCCGCTGCATCGCCACCTATCTCATACCGCTGTGCGGACCCGTGGTTATTGATCATTACTTTGCATATCCAGAAATTAATTTTCAGTCCCATGGTTCTACTCTGTTTTTCCAGTATGGTAATCATGCTTTGTAATTCGTCCCCCAAGTTACCTAGCAAGGCAATGTCATCAGAAAGTCCGAGGTTACCGAGGTATTATTCTTTCACCCTACTTCCAGCTAGTCACAATCCAATGTTATGAATTTATTCTTATAAACATGGTGTTAATAACATTGGAGAGTGTGTCACCTTATAAGACTCCCTTTCTTATAAGTATTTTACTTCTCTCCTTAAGGATGATGATGGTAGCTGTGGACACACTGTAAATATCCTCTAGAATTCTTAGATAATGCTCGTTTACGCCCTGGTTTCATAGTGCCTGATTTACTGCAGAGGTTTGGACCGAGGCAATTGCTTTTTCATATTTTATGAACGATATAAATATATCTATACGGAGTTTCGTATACTCCACGCACTTCTCTATCACCTGATTAATTATGTGGATATCGTCCATTCTCAAATAGCCTTTATGGAAAACAGATTTTTCTTTAGGTTGACTGAAATCTAAGGTGGCAGAAATTCTGTTAGCGATTACCTCGGCAAATACCATGTATTCGACTGACAGTAAGGTGATCGGACTGTAATTTCTCAAGTCCTGCATGTCACCTTTCTTAAGAATTAGGATGACGTTCGCGTTCTTCGAAGATTCCAGTACACTCGAGGTCATTAGGCATTGTGTATACAGGTTTGCCAGTTTTACAAGTAAAATGTGCATTTCGGCCTTCAAGAACTCCGCTGTTGTCCGATCTTCACCAGGTGCTTTGCCCCCTTTCCTTTTTTAAGGCCTCCCTTAGTTATGTCGTTAGCTGTGAGATTTCGATCTCCTCTGAACTACTTTCTCTTTCGGTGTTATCCTAGATTTACCGGCTACTGTAGAGATCTATATAGAACTCCTCTGCTACTCTAACTATTTGATACGTGTTTGTGGTGACATCACCTTGCTTGTCTTTAATTGCATATGTCTTATTTTTCCCCAAGCCTAGATGCCTCTTCACTGGTTTGAAACTGCCTCCGTTCTTTACAACAAGGGTTAAAAGAAGATGACCTTCTCTCCGGGTGGCACTGGCTACCACCCCCAAGTGCAGGAGCAAAACTACCGGAATATAAATAAACTAGAAAAATTGGTGAAAAATAGCCCGTTGGTAGCGAAGTGGTCATTGCACAAGACGCGTATCGCGGAGATCGTCGGCTCGGATACCACCCAGTGGTAGTTTTTTTCTCGGTTTTAATAATCGATCACATTCTCCCCATTCTTTTTTTATTTTTTTCTAGACTTCCAACCTATATTTCTGTCTTGAATGAACCAGCCCCTCATTTCCTAGTCTAATTCGCTACATGTACATCGGGGCGTCTGTTCTGGCAGGCTTAGTGCCACGGGGAGTAAAGAGAGTTGAACGCTGGTCGACCTCTCTCGAAATGTAGTAGACACTCCCGTCACGGCTCGGGGGTTAAAAGGAAGGTATCCTTCACCCCGAGTAGTCCGAGTGGCACTCGCTACCACCCCTAATCACAGAAACAAAATTACCTTAACATAAATAGCCAAAAAAGTTAAGGGGAAAATATCCCCGTCGGTAGCGTTGTGGTCATCGCACCAGATGCGTATTCGTGAGGTCGCGGGTTCGGATCCCACCCGGCGGGCATTTTCTGTCCACTTTCTTTTTCCAAATTCTGTATCGGTTTCAATACCCTACAAAATTCTTGACTGACAACACTTTCTGACTGACAACCCTTATTCTTGCCTTAATATAACATGTCCCCAATCTCCCATTGTGATGATATATATATATATATATATATATATATATATATATATATATATATATATCGAAAGGCGTGGGTTCGGTCCCCACTCTGGGCGCGTGTTTTTCTTTCTTTCTTTCTCACGTAATTAATAAAAATTAATAATAATGTAACGTCACTAACGGTAAAAAAATTGTCTAACCTTCCCCTATGCCTTCTTTTTGGCGTTGTAGACTGCCGGCATTTCTTTCTGTATATATATATATATATATATATATATATATTAAAGGAGATACTCGACGTTCCTGTAGGAGAATCGGCTCGTTTATTAGTGGGCGAGGCGTCAACGCAAGAGAAGCGAACCGAACCGACCAGCTTTACGCGAGGCTGAGCATGAACGAGAGCATCCTCTTCCTCGTCGCCATCCAGCGCATACCCACATATGGCGATTTGCCCGTTATGGCTTATGCCCGTCACATTTCCATGTAAGCTACATACATACTTGCTACAATACCCCCGTCGGAAAGGGGAAGCCATCCTGGCGACCTAAGGCGTACACGATACGAACGGGTCATAGTAGGGCTTTAGCCGCGCGACATGAACTGTCTCACGCCCCCGATGGCGGCGGTCTGAAGTGGCCGTTACAGGCTCAACAACGTAATTGACGGGCGATGTTCGCTCCACAACCCGGTAGGGGCCGTGGTATTGCGACACAAATTTCGGCGACAGTCCGGGAGTCGGGCACGGTACGTAGAGCAACACGAATGATCCGTTCTGGAAAGTTGGAGCTGTGACAGAAACATCGTGACGTGCTTTCTGGCGCAGCTGGTCTTCTGATGTGAATCGACGAGCAAGCTGGCGACGTTCCTCGGCGCGCCGAGCCACGTCTGAAACTGGCATAAATTCGGAGGCGTCAGTTCGGTATGGCAGTATTGTGTCCAGCATGCATGAAGGCTCACGGCCGTAGAGCAAAAAGAATGGCAAAAATCCCGTGGTCGTCCGCTTAGCGGCGTTGTAAGCATACGTGACAAAAGGAAGAACGAGATCCCAATTGGAATGGTCCGAGGAAATGTACATTGCGATCATATCCCCCAGTGTGCGGTTAAACCACTCCGTCAGACCATTTGTCTATGGGTGGTATGATGTGCTTTTGTGGTGGACAACCTTGAATTCAGCTAGAAGGGTCTCCAGGACGTCGGATAAAAACACGCGACCTCGATCACTGAGTAGCTCGCGAGGAGCACCGTAGCGGAGAATGAACCACTGAAGGAGGAAGGACGCTACTTCTCGAGCCGTGGCCGCCGATAGCGCAGCTGTTTCGGCATAACGCGTTAGATGATCAACGGCGACGATGATCCAGCGGTTACCGGCAGCTGTGCTGGGAATTGGGCCGTAAAGATCAATGCCCACTCTGTCGAAGGGACCCGCTGGACAGGGCAATGGCTGAAGTGGAGCGCCGGTGTGCTGCGGAGGACTCTTGCGCCGTTGACAGTCTGGGCAAGATATAACTAAGTTTTTCACAAAGGTATACATCCCGCGACAGTAGTAGCGAAGTCTAAGGCGCTCGTACGTTTTCAGCACTCCAGCGTGAGCACACTGCGCGTCATCGTGAAAGGAAGAGCAAATTTCCTTGCGTAGCAGGCGAGGAATCACTAGGAGCCATTTTCGGCCGTCGTTGTGGTAGTTGCGGCGGTAGAGGAGTTCGGCACGAACGGTGCAGTGGGCAGCTTGTCGGCGGAGTGATCTAGGAGCAGCGTTTGCCGGCGGGCGTGAAAGACACTGGAGAATTCAGGTAATCCACGGGTCCTTACGTTGCTCAGCAGCCATGTCCGCTATGGCGAGAGGCGCCAGGATGTTATCTGCCGTCGACAAGCTCGCGACGTCCGATGGAAGCGGAGAGCGAGAAAGGGCGTCAGCGTCGTTATGCTTGCGTCCTGACCTTTACACAACACGGATATCATACTCTTGAAGGCGCAAGGCCCAGCGGGCGAGGCGACCGGAGGGATCCTTTAGTGAAGACAACCAACAAAGAGCATGATGATCCGTCACGACGTCGAACGGGCGTCCGTACAGGTAGGGGCGAAACTTGCTGATGGCCCAAACGATAGCCAAACATTCCTTCTCTGTTACAGAGTAGTTCGCTTCCGCCTTCGTCAATGTGCGACTCGCATAACTGACTACGTATTCCTCATAGCCGTCCAGTCGTTGGGCGAGGACTGCGCCTAATCCCACACCGCTGGCATCGGTGTGGAGTTCGGTTGGTGCGCGTGGTTCGAAATGTCTGAGTATGGGTGGCGACGTAAGGACACGGCGTAGCCTCAGAAAAGCGTTTTCGCAAGCAGAGGACCAGTTTGAAATTTCCCCACTTCCACCGAGAAATTGCGTGAGGGAAGCAATGGTGGAGACAAAGTTCCGTACAAAGCGCCGGAAATAGGAGCAGAGGTCGATGAAGCTTCGCAGGTCCTTCATTGTAGTCGGCTTTGGGAACTGCGCCACGGCACGGAGTTTCGCTGGTTCCGGGAGGACGCCGTCTTTCGAAACCACATGGCCCAAAATGGTGAGTTTCTGAGAAGCGAAGCGGCACTTTTTAAGGTTCAGCTGCAAACCGGCGGAAGTAAGGCATTTCAATACTTGTTCCAGGCGTGTTAGGTGGGTCGTAAAATCTGGTGAGAACACGACGATGTCGTCTAGGTAGCAAAGGCGCGTTTTCCATTTCAGACCGCGCAATACGTTATCCATCATTCCTTCGAATGTCGCGGGCGCATTACAGAGTCCGATTGGCATGACATTGAACTCGTAGAGTCCATCTGGTGTTACGAATGCTGTTTTAGAACGATCCGCGTTGGCCATTGGCCCTTGCCAGTACACGGACCTCAAATCCAATGATGAGAAGTACTCGGCCCCTTGCAAGCTGTCAAGAGCGTCATCAATGCGGGGCAGCGGGTAAACGTCCTTGCGAGTTATTTTGTTGAGACGTCTATAATCCACGCAGAACCGGATGGATGCATCTTTTTTCTTGACAAGTAGTTGGTCACGTTGGGTAGAAGTAAGGGCGTCGTCGATAGCGTTGAGCAACATAGTCGCATCAGGCAAGCTATCACCTAAGCAACCGGAGCTAAGCGCGGTAATATCCACGGGAGAAACGTCTTCGTCTACGTCGATAAGAACGGAAGGGTCAATTTCTTCTATAAGGCCAACACATTCACTGCGAAAGAGTTTCATGGGGCACGGATTAGGGTTTGAGACAGGCACAAAACAGGAACCGGATTTGATGTCGAGGAAAGCGAACGGTAGTGGAAAGGATTTGCGAAGTGAAAAGAGACCAGAAGGAGCAAATATGACTGTGGCGTCCGAAACACTGCTGCACGACAACGGCACAAGCACAGATGAATCCGGTGGAATATCCTTGTCGTCAGCAACAAGCAACTTTGTGGCGCTTTTCTCGCAATCGTTTTCAAGTGCCGGAAACAGCTCTACTTCAGCGCGCGCGCAGTCAATGATGGCGTGATGGCGCGACAAGAAGTCCGATCCTATAATGAGATTATGAGAGCAAGACGACAGGGCGATGAGCTCGATGATATAGACGACCCCTTGAATTGTAACACGAGCGGTGCATGCGGCCAGCGGTTCCACGGGTTGCGCATTAGCGGTGCGCAGCGTAACACCATATATAGGTGTCGTCCCCTTTCGTAACGATCGGCAGAATTTGTCGTCAATAACGGAAACCGCAGCTCCAGTATCAATAAGCGCCAGGGTAGCAACACCATCAACATACAATTCGATTAAATTAGGCGGCGAAAAAGAAGGACTTTGGCATTTCGACGGTGACGCAGTTTTTGCCTCCAAAACTGCGGCGTCTAGTTTTCCGTCTGACTAGTCGTAGGGCGACGGCGCATCGGAGAGAGTGAGCGGCGTCGTGGAAACTGCGAGCGGCGGCTGGCGAAGTCGCGGTCATCGGACGATATAGGTGTCGTCGGAAACGGTGCTGGGTCTTGCGTCATGAGCGGTGAGGGCGCATAGGGAAATGACCACGATGAGTTGCGCGCACCCTTCATGCCACGGCGACAGGAGCGTGCCACATGTCCCGCAATCCCACATGAATAGCAGATGGGGCGATTATCGGGTGTGCACCAAGGATTCGCGAATGTAGACGCTGGATGTGGAGTGACACGCATTGACCGGACGCGTTGAACTCCGGCAGTGGCATGACTCCCAGGGCTTGCAGCAGGCGCAAAGAAGGGTCCCGGCATGGTTGCAGTGAAAGGTTGTGCCACGGTCTTCGCATAGGTGAAAGGCCTATGTGGCACTGGGTCGACGAAGGTCAAAGGAGCTGCCATCGTAGTTTGAGGCTTTATGTCTGCGTATACCACTGGAGCTACCGCGGAATTGGGCTGTCGAGTGCTTGGAAGTGCGTCAGCCACTTGTTGTATAACGCTCCTTAGGGTTGGGGCTAAATCTGATTGAGGTGGTTTCGCTACGTCGCTAACGAGAGAAAGCTGACGAGCCACTTCTTCGCGGACAAACTGCAGAATCCGGGCGAAGAGAACACCCCTATCATCAGAGGCTAAGCTGCAAATCGAATGGCCTTGTTTCGCTGGTTTACGGGTGACAGCCCTCTCTCTGCGGAGTTCATCGAACTCTTGGCAAGCGTTGATGACTTCGGCAACAGTGCGAGGGTTTTTTGCAAGCAACATTTGGAAGGCATCGTCGTCTATGCCTTTAAGGATATGCTTTATCTTCCCCTCTTCGGTCATAGCACCATTTGCCCTTTTACACAAGTCAAGGATGTCCTCGATGTAAGATGTAAAGGTTTCGTTCCTGCGCTGAGCGCGTTCGCGCCGACACTGTTCAGCGCGCTGTTTCCGAACTGCTGGGCGCCCAAACACTTTGCTAAATTCGGTCTTGAAGTCTGCCCATGTGCGGAGATCAGACCCGTGGTTCTTATACCACGTCTCTGCAACACCGGTAAAGGGGAGACTGACATTGTTCTGCTTCAGTTTATTGTCCCAGTTGTTATGCGTGCTCACCCGTTCGAAGGTGGTGAGCCAGTCCTCAGCGTCCTGATCATCAGTGCCGTTGAAGAAGGGGGGATCCCGTTGATGGACCGTGCCAGGGCAGATTATAGGTGTCACAGGAGGTGTGGACTCGTGGTGGTTACCGTGAGACATCCTCGAGGGAAGTGTCCGACTGCGCAGCTCCAGGATAGGCAGATGGGGACCGGAGCAGGGCCGCAACCTCCACCAAAAATTGTAAAGGAGATACTCGACGTTCCTGTAGGAGGATCGGCTCGTTTATTCGTGGGCGAGGCGTCAACGCAGGAGAAGCGAACCGAACCGACCAGCTTTACGCGAGGCTGAGCATGAACGAGAGCGCCCTCTTCCTACCCACATATGGCGATTGGCCCGTTATGGCTTAATACATACTTGCTACATATATATATATATATATATATATATATATATATATATATATATATATATATATACATATATACATATCAAGGTTGCAGTCGTCATTGCCAGTGCTATTCGGCTTTTTTTTTCGAAATATTTAATAGGCCCGAATGACGTGTGCTTGTCACGTTTCTTTGATTCATTGATAAATAAGCGAAAATATAAGTCAAAAAAATCCGCCGTTTTCCGGGAGTGGGACTCGAACCCACATCTTCGCATAACCGGTGCGGTGCATTAGCCATTACGCTATCCCCAGAGCGGCTTCTCTCTCGACTTTAAAGTGGAGGTTTATATTTACAAGAGCTCTGAGGCCGGTCAACTAGCGCCGCCCTTCGACTACCGCGGGAGACGTAGAATGTCTTTCTTTCCCAGCGGCCGCCACGTAGAACGTGGTCGGAGGTCGGGGTTAGCAATTGGCATATCCGAACTGCTAGAGCCAGTGCCTCGTAATGCATGTAGCAGAACAGAGAGATACGGGACGAGGGACTCGGTAAAGATACATATCAAGGTTGCAGTCGTGATTGCCAGTGCTATTCGGCTTTTTTTTTCGAAATATATAATAGGGCCGAATGACGTGTGCTTGTCACGTTTCTTTGATTCATTGATAAATAAGCGAAAATATAAGTCGAGAAAAAATCCGCCGTTTTCCGGGAGCGGGACTCGAACCCACATCTCCGCATAACCGGTTTCAGCGTACGTGACGATCGGTACCGGAGCCCTTGCGACGCTTTCGGCATACGGCAGCGGGGTGGTAACGCTCAAGTTATGACGAGGAGGCGCAGTGGGAGTCGGCGAAATGGCGTCAGCAACTTGCTCTTGAATTACACTGCGGAGTGTTGGCGCCAAAGTAGACGAAGGCTCCAGGGTGTATGACAGCAGGGAGAGCTGACGGGCAACTTCTTCCCGCACTATCTGCTTGATCTGCAACAGCAGAAAAGAGTTGTCAGGGTCACGGACCAAGCTCGCTATCTGCTTGATCTGCAACAGCAGAAAAGAGTTGTCAGGGTCACGGACCAAGCTCGCTATGGCTTCGTCTTGAACAGAGGTGCGTCGTGTGCTCACTCGCTGTCGACGAAGCTCGTCGTAACTCTGGCAAAGGTTCACCAGTTCAGCAATGGAGCCTGGACCTCTCGCCAAGAGCATCTGGAAGGCACCCTCGTCGATGCCTTTCATGACGTGCTTGATTTTCTCAGGGTCGGTCATAGATGGATTCAGACGCTTGCAGAGGTCCAAAACATCCTCGATGTAGCTCGTGAACGACTCGCCGGTCTTCTGGATGCGGCCCTGCAAGCGCTGTTCGGCGAGCAGTTTCCGCACAGCGGGACGGCCAAAAGCAGCAATTAATTCCGTCTTGAAGGCCGGCCACGCGGTTATGCCGGATCCATGGTTGTTGAACCACACTTCGGCGAGACCGGTGAAACAGAAGCCGACGTTATTGAGTTTCATGGCGTCGTCCCATCTGTTATGCGTACTAACACGTTCGAAGGACGCCAACCAGTCCTCAACGTCTTCTCCTCATTGCCGTTGAACTTGGCAGGTTCACGTTCACGGAGAGCGCCAGCGCAGATGATAGCTGGGCCCGGAGGCACATGAGGCGTGTCGTTACCGGCAGGCATGGCCGTTGGTATAGTGCGGCTGCGTAGTTCCAGGGCTTGGTGAGGGACGCCGACGAACGCGGACCGACGTGATACTTGAGCCTTGAGGGGATTGCTTCAAGAACCCAGACGGGCGTAGCTGAAGAACCGCAACCTCCACCAAAATGAAAGGGGGTTTATTGGCTGGTAGATGCAGACGGTCGCAGGGGTCCAGAACCACCGAGAGCGAGAGAGCCGACGAACGCTCACACCCAAAGCCGCGCAGACCGAGCTTCTTCTTCGTTCGCACGAGCGGCTGGTTGTCTGCTAGCAACATGGCGATGACCGATGGCACATAGCCATTACAAGGGATTGTCCACAGTTCCTAATTATTGCAGCGCGCTTTACCTCATTACAATATATATATATATATATAAGTGTATGTAGAGACAGAGACACATGTTACTCTTTAAAACTGTTACTTTTTAAAATTACATTTAAAAATAAAACTTTTCTGGCATTTCAGAACGAGTACTTTTCTTCTTCAGGGTACAGAATTGGTCGCTTTTAGGTTTATATATAGATAATGTAGCAAGAGCGAGGGTAGCGGAGGAGAAGGGAAAGTTTGTACAATGGGATCATGTTTGTTGGGACCAACAAAACGGGAGAATTTTAAAGGGGAAAATACAACAAGAAATCACAGTAACACGGAGCGAACATATAAAAGAACAAATAAAGAAACAACACGAAAAAAACGTAACAATTTAACTCACTCATCCTTCCGTGGCAACATGGGTTAAAGAGAGTTGTCAAAACAACATATGCCCATGCACGCATTTGGCACCGGCATAAAAAAGATAAGGAAGAAATCACAGTCACCCGGAACGAAGATAAAAAACAACTGAAAAAAGAAGAAATAAAACACAAAAATTCTCAAGGTAATTTCTCTTTCCCTTGTAGCAACAGCCGGGAAAGAGAGGTGGGAAAACAAGACAAGCCCTTGCAACTGATCAGAGAATATTATTGCCAACTGATGTGAGATTGTCGCCAACTGATGGGAGAATATTATCGAGTGAACGAAATGAACAGGCATAAGACTATGCTGAGGAATGCTAATTCCAGCATACGAATAAATGGAGAGGAGCGGAGAAGGCGAAAGGAAAAGAATTTAATCGGACGAAAGTCACGTCAGTTTCCCATACGTAATTGAAGCCAATCGACAGTGACTTAAACTTAGAGGTAAGGTACGACTCGCGAACCTCGTGATGGTGATGCGGTTTAGAACTAGATTCGAGAATTGTGGCCTTCAGCTGTTCAAAGGAATGACCAGCCGTGTTAAGAGACCTTGATAGAGTGAAAGAAGAGCAGCTTTTTGCATGAGAGCAGTGATTGTTAAACCTAAAACACGAGGGTGTTTTTGCATGGCCGATTTATTTTTTGCCCCCTAGGGCGCATTTCAGATGGTATACGACTTATCGGAGTGACACTTAAAGTTCCTTTTTACATTAAAATGACAGTTTAAAGCCGTCATGGCGGTGCGCTGTGTGGTGGTTCTTTATGGGCATACCTTGCATGGTAGTTCTTTACGGGGCATGCACCCAGAAGTCTTTGGAAGGCTGATGCTGAATTTGCTGAGAACGCGCCAAAATTTTTGCTGTGTTTATAACACTCGCGTTTCGGGAAATACTCCTTTAGGCGCTCACTTTGAACAAGGATATTCTTATGTTTCCTTAGTAGGGATGCAACTTTCGGAGAAGAGCGAATTGGGTCAAAAAAATGTTTGTTTGTGGATCAGACTTCGGAGCATTTTACTCGAAATTTCCCTGCGATTCATCTGGTTAGCCTACGTAATTACGTCGTCGATCACTTGCTCTGGGGAAGGTGTATTCAACAGTGCAGTATTCAGTTCTCTGCAGTAAAAATCAAAATCCGCTTGGCTTGTGCAGATTCGCCTAAAGCGATGACTGGCAGTAAAATTTTATGGTCTTCCAGTGCCTGACATGGATGCTGTGGAAGTGAAAATACTGGCGCTTGTCTGTGGGTTTCCTGTTGAGAGTAGTCTGAAGCCTGCCCTTAGAAACTGTGACTGTAACATCCACAAAATTTATATTGTGCGTAGAGTAGCAATAAGAACAGGTTATATTAAAATGCGCCAGGGGAAAAGACCCAATAAACGTAAGAAGTTTCCTTTCACCAAGCTGCCCTAGCATGAGCATAACGTCTATACACCTTTTGTAGTACAGTGGCTTGAAATTTTGGATTGCGAGGAAGTTATACCCTAGAGATCCCGAAGCGATATTCGCGTAGCTGGGCCCAATTTTTGTTCCCGTTGATGTTCCGCTGACTTGCACGCAATTGACACCATCAAACTCCAAATTTTTAAGCTCACGGATAAGGTGAACGAAAGTTTCAAGCGAGCGAGCGAAGCAACTTTATTGAAAATGCCTGCAGAACGATTAGCCCTCCTATGTAAGGAAGGCGTCACCGTGACGCGGCCATGACGTCTTCCCGGCTGTTGGCGCCTCTACTCCGGCCGCGGCCTCACTACTCCCTTTGGTCTACTGCGCCTGCCCCTGTTTTGGGGTGGCAGCCTCCCTCCGGTTTCGCTCGGTCGTTGCCTTTCGAGGGCCGCCGAGATCTGCTGGACGGCCTGGGCTTGGACTTCTTGATCGTAGCAACGCATTGCAGCCTCGAGCCGCGGCGGGATCGTTTTCATCGTTGTAGCTTGCTGCGGGTTCTTGACACAGTCCCAAAGGATGTGAGCCGCAGTGGCTCTCTCCTTTCGGCACACACAACAAAGGTCACTTACATAAACACTTTGACATATGTGCTTCAGCAGAACCGGGGGGAGTAACGACCCTGTCTGTAGTTGTCGATATATTACTGCTTCCTCACGGGTCAAGCCCGGATGAGGTGGTGGCATAGTCCTTCTATCTAGTCTGTACCACTTTACGATTTATTTGTAAGATGTCATCCTGTCCTTGGTTTCCCACCACCACGTCGGTACCTTGCGCGTTCCTCCAGGTATTTGCTTTTCTTGTAAGTGATGTTACGCGAAAAGAGATTTACTTTTGGTATGCTGCTCGTACATTGTGACGATCAGCTTTATTGTACATGTCGAGGCATGTATCGCGCTGCGTGGGAGGGGTCCAGTGCTTATGGCTAGGCAATGCCGTTTGGACTTCGTCGGTTGGAGGACGATCATGAAAGGGCTATCGCATTCTTATATTTCTGGCAAAGTCATCTGAGTCCTTAAAAGTTGAAATTCGTCGAAAGTGCCAGCTGCAGGAAAGATTCTCGGAACTTCACCGGGGCTCCTTTGATCAGGTGATCGAGTAATACAAGACACGTTCATGACATTTCTATATTGATTTTCGTTAGCGTTGATCGCCTGGGGAGAGTTGACAGAAGGGGGATAAAAATTTGGGTTTGCTTTGGCAGACTGATTAGTATCGGCGCTAATGAGAGCTGGTCAGCCCTCATTATTTGTCGCGTTATTTGCGTTTAAGGAGCAGTGTCTTGTGCATTTGCAAATTATGGACAGCCATTAGTAGTTGGGCTAACTATATTCATACGGGTGTAGAAATTGCATGGAATATCTCTGCGGAAAATTCACAGACTTTTGTTTCGGATGTGGCGGGTTCCTTTCTAGATTTGTAGCTGCGTAGGAGGCCCGAGTGGCTTTCGCTAAGCTCCTGACAAAGGATTTCCTCTTCCTGCTACAGGGAACGGATGTAGTTTTGTAGTGATTTAGAATTATATATGTTAATTGCAAGGATGCGTTGTTTAGTGCCAGTTGCCTCTTTCTAATGTTGGATGGGGAAAGTTCGGCAGTTCCACATCTCAGCGAAACCCTCACACCCATGGGGGCTACATTTATCTAGACATTAGACAACTATGGCTACAACTACAACTAGAACTACACCTACCCTAGAGCTGCAACTACAACTACAACTAGGCAATGATGGGGTAGACAACGGTCAAAATAGACATTCTAAAAAGTACTCCCTGTTTATCCCACCAATGATTATCAGTAATTGTCAAAGGTACACTCACTCAACTTGAAAAAATTAAGAAATAACTGAAACAACTGCTTGTTCGTTTGTCCCCCGAAGCCCAGAACCAGGTATATTCTGCCTCGCCCTGTCCCCGAGACATTCGCCCTGTCCCCGAGAACCTCTCGCGCTATGTGAACTCTCCTATTCGCAATATTACCGCAGCTTTGCATCCTTCACTAAGGATAGAAGTGATTTTATCTCGGATATAAAGAAGAATGAAATTCCTAACAACTTTTTACTTGTTAGCCTGGATGTCATGTGGCTATGCAATACATTCTACATGCAGATAAACTCACGGCTGTATCATGTGTATATGAGCAGTCGGCGGATGACAAACCTATTGATCCTCTCATCCATTAAACTTTCCTTCACTGTATCCTCGAGCTTAACTTTCAGTTTGATGGTGTGAATTACCCGCAAGTCCGTGGACGCCAATGAGAACCATTATCGGGCCCGAATACGCAAATTTCTTTATGGGATCTCTAGAGTCAACTTTCCTCGCAACCCAAAATTTGGGGCCACTGTATTACAAAAGATATGTAGACGATATAGCCATAATATAGCAGGTTGGTGAATTGGAATTTCATAAGCATATTAAGGCTTTTAACCTTGTGCATCCCAATCTTCTTCAGTCGCAAGAATACGCAAATACAAAAATTTTTTGTAACACACCTTTTTCCGATTCATTATCTGTAAAAATAAACGCAAAAAATTAAGATAGCAAAAAGCAAACGAAAGTAATAGAATTTGATGCTACCGTTTTGGGTACTCTGGGTTTCAGTGCGTTCAGTGCGCTTCACAATTGCTACATAAATGTTACAACACCCTTTTATTTGGTTAATTATCTATAAAAATAAGTACCAAAAAATACAATACCAAAAAAGCAAACGAAAGTTATGAAATGGACGCCTTCTTGCGCTTTCCCCAGTGAAAGCCATTTTTGCCGCCTCGCTCTTCAGTTTAAAACTGCGCTGCACGCTTCATCACTTCTAAATATGACTTTCATCTCAGGGTCACCGACATAAAAGCGTCCCCCTCCCTCCCCTCTCTGACAATTAGACGTAAAATCGGACAGACATGGCCCTCCCTAAAACTGTAAAATCACTTTCACCATCTGCGTACTTCCCTCCTGCTCACACCATCCCGTTAATAACGCCGTTTGTTCAATTCCATGAGCATAGAAGGATTGCATGGTTCATCTAATTCATTCAACATGTCATTCCTACCACGTGCCATCGAAGAATGGTACAAGCTGCCATACTCTGTTGTCCGTTAACGCAATCCGACGAAATTCAAAGAATTATTGTTTTCTTTTTTTTGCTATTTGATTTTTATTACCGGGGAAAAAACAAGGGGAGGCTGAGACTAAATGCGAACGTGGCCTGACAGAGGCCCAAGCCACCCGATTTACAGCGTACTTAACAACGCGTCAGTTCACAAATGTAAGCATGATAGCACAATCGTAATAGAGAAATAGCACAAAGCAAAGTCATTGCTGCATTTCTTATGTATTATGCAAAGCATAGGTCTCAAATTCACAAAGGGATCACAATTTACACATAAACGCAGCAATTCGTATGCATTAACTTTTATCAGTTACACTACTATGTCACAATTACGCATGAATATATTTTTGTTTGTAAGTGGTTTTAATTTCTACCTTTAGAGGAGCATGTGGACATATACTTCGAACACTTAATTATATATCAGTATTGAGAGCGTTTTGCTTAAGTGACACTTCTTTGACCTGTTTTTTAAACATAAGTTCACTGGCTTTGAAGTTTAATTTTTCTCCTAATTTATTTATAATTTCAGTTGACTCGTAGAGGAAATATTGCTCACCATAGTTCATTCTTACTTTTGGAGTGTGCCGTATTGTATGCCTAAGATGGTGCCAGAAGATTTATTGTTAACTTGATTGTGGGTCCTTTGCTAATAAATGGTGTGCAGAACCTTGATGTAATAGATTTGGTCAACTCGAAGCATTGGACATTCAGTAAATAAAGGACTTGTCCTCAAATCTGCGCCACAGACACGTTAATCTAAATATATACAAAAAATTCTTTTTTGCAATACAATGAGCCTGTTATAATTTGTTTTAATTGTGGTGCCCCCCACCAAAATCCTGTAGCATAGTTTCATAAATGAGAGCATTGTATAAGTTTTGTTTCAACCATAGTGGTATCAAATGGCCGATTCTATATATGTGACCTATACTTTTAGAGGGTTGGGAGGGCAGTTGAGTAATATGCATATTCCACGAAAGTTGTTCTTGAAAACAAACACCTAAGAACTTCTGTTCTGTCACTCCGTTTAACTTGGTTCCGTTGAATATAATTGCGATTTCTTTCTCGACATTTTTATTGGACGGCCTGAATATCATGTAATTTGTCTTTGCAGAGTTAGGTTGCAATATTATTATCTAATAACCAATTTGGTAATTGTTCCAAGTAAACATTTACCGTTTAGTGAAGTTTAATTTTATAATCAGATGTGAAGAAAACGTTAGTGTCATCTGCACAAATTACATGTTATTGTGGACCTTCTATATTGATGATGTCGTTTACTTCAACTATAAACAGTAACGGGCCTAACTTGGAGCCTTGCGAGACACCTTGTTTTAGCTCTAATATGTCTGATGCAATGAAGTTTATTTGAACTAACTGGTTTCTTTGAGTCAAAAAGCTTTTTAAAGGTTCCCTGCCACGCCACGTATTTTATACCTCTCTAATTTATTGAGCAAAATATGATGATCTAAATGCTTTTTAAGGTTTAAAAACAGTCCAATTGTAAACTGCCTGTTTTCAATGTTTGCATATATTTTATCTTTAATATACAGTAATGATTGCTCTGTTGATCTAGATTTTTGGAAACCATATTGATTCTTGGAAATAACAGTGTGTTTAAGAAAAAAAGTCGATTATCTATTATAGAATACTTCTTCAAATACCTTGGAAAAACTGTCAGGACAGATATTTGTCTGTAATTTGATACATTGTCGTGTGCTCCCCCTTTATGAATCGGCGTCACTCTAGCAACTTTAGGTTCCTCAGGAAAAACACCGGTGGACAGACATAGATTAAAATGTACGCTAACACTTCACTTTGTTCTAGTGCCACGCACTTAAACACACTCGCTAAAAACCTGTCAACTCCTGCCGCTGCATAATTATTTATTTTTCCAATAAGGTCCCGTACTTCGGTATCGTTCGTTGGTTCAAAAAAGATAGAGCTGGACAGTTGTGGAAAGCCAGTCGCGCCGCGGCCGCCGTTACCAGTGTGTTTTGGGTGCGCACCAGCATCAATAAAATGAGTATTCATACAGTTGGCTAGCTGAAGGCTCTCCACCGGCTCTTCATTTAAATGCGCGAATTGCGGCTGTGTTATTGTTTTTCTACTTGTGATTTTGGTAACAGTGTCCCAGAGTTTCTTAGGCTCTCCTCACATGTGGAAAAATATCCGTTCCTAATATTTGCTTCTGTAGCTTGATTCTAAAAGTTCTGTACGCCTTGCATATTTCTGGATCCTTCGTTTTTACAAAATTGTGTAACATAACATATTTCTTTTTTATTCATATATACAGATCTGGCTTCACCCAGGGTTTTCGCACCTTTTTGGTTCTTTTACTTGCAGGTTGTAGAGGAAAGGCTGCATCATAGCATTCTCCTATGGACTGCAGGGAAACAGTACAAGCGATATTCGCATCGCTCACTCGATAGACGATTCCCTAATCTAACGATTCTACTTGTTCTCGGAAATGTTCGATTGTGCGACTGTTGACCTTACTGAAAAAGCTCGGTTAAAGAGATAGATCATTTATAAAAGAATGAGTCTCTCGATCACCTTAGCCTTTAATTTCATATATTCCCTAGGACTAACCGCTGCTGCCCTTTTTATATTAATAATATTTTGGTTGTTGCTAAATTGTCTAATAAAATTTGTTGTATAAAATGTGTCATAAACCATGTACCCAACACTAATTTTCTTGTACCACATATGCACTACTGATGATTCTGCCCCCCTTATGAAATACCCTTCTGTGGTCCCTAACTGTTTAATAAATGATGATGATGACGATAAAACACTAAACAGGGAGAATAAGGAGTAAGAAATGAGGTGCTAGCTAAGATGGGCAGTAATCATATAATACACACTAGTAGATAAAAAACTGATGTTTACCTTTTACAACAGTCGGCCGTCCGGAAAGGAGGTTGCAATATCATGTTGTCTTGGGATTGAACAACTGAAAAAAATGTTTATGTTCCACAAGATTTTCTCAATTTGCGTCGTCCCAAACAAAGCGAAAATGCATGAAGGGAGGATATTACGTTATTTTAAACACCAGAATTTTGATTGTACCTTTTTGGAAATAGGCACGGTGTATGGGAAGCTAGATATGACGAAAAGGTGTTTTTCACAAAGGTCCTAACTGTGCTTGGCCGAAGTCGCCTAGGAAGAAGTGTGTGGTAGTTTTAACGCAAGCACGAAAGACATTATTACTTATTTAAAGCGCAAACATCGTTATCAATGTTAATGTTTTAGAAAATAACACAATCTTTGTCATATAAGCGAATATTTAAGACCAAAATCCCGTTTATGATTAGCACTTATAAAAAGCAAAAGCACTCTGTAGACGGATTCCAGGAGAACACACAATTTAGCAGAATTTGGAGAACGTTCGTGGTTATAAAGTTTAACGTATTCGAAGAGATTGCAAGTAAGTATTCAGCCTAGGCAAAACGTTTACGCTCTATATTTACCCTTTCTTTGTAAAAGAGTACCTCATACGACACTTAGCAAAACCGGAGCTTAACCGGAACCGTAATTTTCCCGCAATTCCGGAGCTGAACCCCAGCCGGAACGAGTCGAAGTAACCGTTCGGAACCGTTCGGAAAATTCAGTGGCTGTGCGTTCACATTTAGCGGAAAATGAACTAGTCATTCTGTAAAAGTTTTAACAGCAGTTGTTGCGGAATTTGCCGCAAGGTCACATTAGCAAGCGGTTTTCCTTTTTATTCGAGTATTGATATAAAATCAGCACTTAAGACAGCGATGGCAGTTCCCAGATATCTTTACAATGCCACTGGCTACAGGGTGTTCTTAGGGTAACATCATTGAGGCAAAGCAGCTGCTTAAAATATGAAAGACTTTGCGCTTAGTAATACATGAATCAACGTTATTTTTGCGTCTTTAGTTAAGAATAGCACTATTACTTATTTAGAGCGCAAACGTTGTTATCAATGTTAATTTAAAAAAATAACACAATCATTCCCATATAAGCGAATATTTGGAGACCCTATTCCCGTTTATGATTAGCATTTATCAAAAACAAATGCACTCTGTAGACGGAATCCAGGAGACACACAATTAGGCAGAATTTGGAGAACGTTCGTGGTTATAAAGTCTAACTTATTCGAAGAGATTTGAAGAAAGTATTCAGCCTAGGCAAATAGTTTACGCTCTAAATTAACCTTCCTTTGTAAAAGAGTACCTCATACGACACTTAGCAAAACCGCAGCTTAACCGGAACCGTAAGTTTCCCGCAATTTCGAAGGTGAACCCAAGCCGGAACGAGTCAAAGTAACCGTTCGGAACCGGTTTCGGGGCCTTAGATCTGTGATTTCTAGTTTTCCATTTCGGTACCCTGCCTTTCGTTTCAAAATATTTTTGTCACTTAGCACAGCACCAAAAACATTTGAATATTCTGCTGTTTTCAAGATCCATCAAGTTATATTGTCACGGGACGTGGCGGACAATCCTCGTGGCGCCATGGCCCACCACCAAGGATGGTGAGGACGAAGAAGAGGTGTGTGCGCGGCGCTGCCAGGCCGGGCTCCGTTTTGGCATAATGTAAATAGTTCTTTAACCATTATGTAAATACATCGCTTCATCGCTACATGGTCCGTGTCATCTGCCGCCACGTAACATTTGGTGGAGCGTGCGGGTTCGTCATCCCCATCCTGGTTCCAGCATCGCAACGCATTGGTTTGGACGTTGCCGCCAGGGATATCGAAGCCGTTCCGGGCAACTTCAGCCCAGCAGAGACCGCCACACGACGATGTCCCCCGCCTCGTGTCCCCAGCGCGAAAGACCCAAGTGACGACAAGCCGAGATGAGCCGTGCCCATACAAGCCGAAGATGGATTCCCCCGCCCTTCCGTCCGACGTGGCCTTAGGACCTTTGGCGCTTCGTCGCGGCTGAAACCATTGCTGTTGCTGGGCCAGGCATCAATCAACGCCATCATCGTCATTCGTGGCGGCAAGCGATTCGTCGGCATTACTCATCGCACACTCATCCGCATTCATTCGCCAACTGGCGTCGGCGTCGACCGGGACGGTCGTCTTCGACCGGCGGGGTGATGTCACGGTACGTGGCGGACAATCCCCGTGGCGCCATGGCCACCACCAAGGATGGTGACGACGAAAAACAGCTGTGTGCGCCGCGCTGCCAGCCGGGCTCCGTTTTGGCATTATGTAAATAGTTCTTTAACCATTATGTAAATACATCGCTTCATCCCTACATGGCCCGTGTCATCTGCCGCCACGTAACATTATTTTAATATTGCCCTCAACCTAATGTAAAGTCTTTGGTATACACTACCACTTTGCGTAAGGTACTGCCCATCTGCCACAATTATATCTTACATTTGAAATAACTGAACTTAAAACGCATATTCCGAGGCAATAAATCATGAAATGTTCTTCATGGTTTATATCTCCATGGAGTGTTCAATGTTGTTTATTCAATGTTTATTCGAATGCATCCCTTCGATATTCGAGCTCTCGTCGGTTATGGTGAGTAGCCAGAGCCTTGAATTGGGAGCGCTGTTTTACAGGAGTAATTACCCCAGCACAGTTTTCTATATCCAGGACAAAGGCTTGCGAGGGTCGAGCGAGTCACAAAAAAGATTTTCCACGTTGTGCTTGAACTCGGGCAATGAATCTCTGGATCTTTTTTTGTGTTCATCTTCAAATTCTGAAACCTTCAAGACATTTTTTTCTCCCTTATCTGCGTTCGGCGTGGCGATAAACAGCACGATGTCTGTTCACCTCCATATCAAACTCGGTAACTTTTGGTGACAGCCGAAAGGAACGGTGCCATTCGTGGAGTGTGCTTTCAATGGCAGACTAGGTTTTCAAGATCATCGCTTAGGCAAATGTCTGGTATTCTTGATTTAATTTCGACTAATAGGTTACCTGAATAACATTAGGACCCAATAAATTTCGTGACTGGTTTATCTTTAAATAGGTTGGAATCTGGTTGCTTCGATAAGTTTTATGTCTGGGAACCATCGTGCTCGACGCGTTAGGCATCGTGACACAAACATTATGTTCAAACAAGTGGCGTAGATATTTCCACGTAAATAAGTGTGGCTTCCGTCGTTTAGTAAACGCAGCCCATGGTCTGAGGCAGAAGCTACTAGACTGCGACCTTGCATCTGGGTGTTTGGGCTTCCGCAAAGTATATGCTGTGCATTAAATCACCCGGTTATTACTGTTAGTTGCCGGAGCACAGTAGTCCGAGTTGAGAATGTAGGACTCGTGGACCGACTGATTTACAACAAAGGAAGGAACTTAATTTACAACTAACCTGAAGGTGACTGGCGTCGTCCATGCTTGTGCGCGCCCTGCCGTTGTACGCCTGCGCGATGTAAGCCACGTGAGTCACTGTTGAAGTGGGCCCCACCAGGTGGTGGTACGTGTTCGTTTGGGGCTTGACGGAGCGCAGTACTTGACTTTGGGCTTGATGGAGCGCGGTACATGACACCTCTTCCCGCTTAGAGAGGGTAGCGGAGAGGCTTCCATATCGCTCGCCGAGTCTTACGGGGCTTCACGTGTCCGAGTCTCATTCATTTCCTAGAGGAGTCGCTATGGGTTTAGCTTGACGTTGTTCCACGACTGTTTTCGTACGTTACCGTTGTGTTCCGGCTTGTAAACTTCCTTACTTATATTCAGGTCCTACGCCAACGTCATTGATGGGCCATCTGTGACTCTCTTGGTATCCCGTTTTATTATTTGATTCAGGCGTCATCAAATGATTCCTCTTCCCGACATCGGACATTCCAAGCTCCGGGGCTGATCTCTTTCTTGAAGACTCCTCAAATCCACTTGGCCTCCTTCAGAAATTGCCGTACCACGACTTGTTCGCCTTCCACTAACTGTCGGTTCTTCGGCAGCTTCTCTTTTTTCTCAGTTGGTTCTGTTGCAGGCTTGATCTGGTTTAAGTGGGTCGGAAGCTCCCGTCGAAGCATTATCATGGCTGCGGTGATTCCTGTTTTCTAGTGGATGGTGCTGTGCTGCCGAAACAAGAATCGCGCGAGCGGGCAACTCATCGACCCAGACTTGTCCCGTGCCAGTGCTGTTTTTCAATCGCCAACATAACGGTCTCCCTGCCCGTTGGTAGCAGGGTGGTATCGGCGCCGATGTTATGTGGGTAACTCCGTTGTCTGTGGAGAACCTCTGCATTTTTGCCTTTTTGAACACAGGATTACAAGCAGAGGCTGATGATTAGTTCTGAACGTGACTTTCCGTCCTAGGATGTACCTGTGCAAATGGTCAGCAGCGAACACTGCCGCAAGACCTTCCCGGAAGAGCTCTGCATAGTTACGCTCGGCTACCACCAAGTTTGCGCCACGCAAAAGCTATCCGGGCCTCTCTTTCCAGACTGTGTTGCAGTGCCGGTACTGCCCCAATGACATAAGGTAATGCATCACATGGGATTATGAGAGGCTTGGCCTGGTTATAATGTGCTAAGACGGTTACTCTCACAAGGAGCCGTTTAAGGTCATCAAAATCGTCCTAATGCTTGTGATGCCATTACCACGGAACATCTTTTTGCAGGAGCTCGTACATCACGGAAGCGATCGCTGCTCGGCCTTCTAGAAAACGGTCATAAAGGGCCAACATCCCTAGGAATGACTTCAAGGTTTGCCTGCTTGTAAGTGCCGGTGTTCCGACGATAGCCCTGACCTTTTCATCCACTGTGTCAAACCAGTTGGCATTGATTCTGTGGCCTAGAAAATGTACTCCAGGTACTGCAAAACGGCACTTGACCGTGTTTAGCCGAAGGTTAACCTTGGCCAGTCTCTGTAGAACTGCTTCCAGTCGGTCGTTGTTCTCTGCCTCGGTGGTGACACTGACGGCAATGTCGTAGAAGTAAACACAAACACCAGCTAGTGCACGCAATGTTGTCTCATTGCAGCTCTGAAATTGGCTGGGGCTACTGAAACTCTGAAGGGTAGCCGCTTAACCTTGTACAATCCCTTTTTTGTGTTGATTGTGAATATATCGGTCGTCGCTGGAGTCACCCCAAGCTGCTGATATCCTTGACCTAGGTCCAGCGTGCTGAAGATCGTTCATCATCGCAGGCTACTCAACACTTCCTCCGTTGTCGGAAGGGGGTATGCAGTCTTCTTTGTTGCTCGTAGATAGTGCAGTGATAGTCACCGCAGAGGTGCAGATCGCCGTCCAGACAAGAGGAGCAGCCCATTCGGCATGCTGTGTTGGCTGTACCACCCCTTACTCTTCCACGCGGTGAATCTCAGATTCATATGCCTGGACAGGGCGCGCTCTCATGAACTTGGGTTTCGCTTCCTCTGCCAACTCCAGATGTACTGCTCCACCAGCATAGCAAGGTGCGTCTTCCGGAAACACTTCTTGGTCCTCCTGTAGAAGCTCGGTAATGCGTGGGTGCTCAGTGGGCGGATGAATGCCATCAATCTGAATGCCTAGCTCGGCGAATCAGTTGCGCCCCAATACGTTTAGGCCAGAACTGTTTACCAACATCAGTGGTTGTTCGCCCATTTTGCCACTGGGAGTTACATTTACCGTTGTTCGAAGAACCTCGAGTGACTCCCCAGACCGAATGCGTAGGTAAATGTCGTTAGGTTGCACCCTTGGCGCGTTAGTAGGCCAGATGGTACAAAATGTCTCGTGACCGACCTTTGTGCAGGCGGCCGCCCCAGTCTAACTCGAAGGTTACCGGCTTACCCTTCACCTTGACTCTCAGCGTTATCTTCGGCGGGGTGCCCTCACTTGGAACCGCGTGAAGGTCGTAAAGGTCTGAATCCAGCGGATCCGCCTGTGAGGTGACTGATGCTGAGGCGCCGCACCCAAGTAGTTGTTACGCTGACACTTCTTCCCTCCTTTCTTCGTTGCAATGCAGGCTCTCTCTATATGCCCCAGCTTGCGGAAGAAGTAGCACGTTTCCGTAGCGAACTTGCACGTTTTCGGGCAGTGCTTTTCATCGCACCAGCAGCAGCGTTGTCCTTCCTTTACTTGGCCTTTCTTGTGCACCATTCCGGACGCTACACTGCTACTTGCCTTGTTTCCTTCCGTCTGTTCTGCCTTGGAGCTCTGCTGCTGACGAACATCACCCTCTCCACTTACCGCCAGGTGGTAGGCTCGGGAGAAGGTGAACTATTTTTCGGCGAAAAGCCGCTGTTGGAGCTGTTCGTCGCGGAAGACGCAAACAAATCTATCGCGTAACAAGACTTCCAGCGGGAGCGGCTTCGGCTTCGTAAGTGGAGACCCCCCCCCCAGCGAAACTGCAATGGCACCCCTGTAATGGCGTTGGCTTTCCCGACCCAACTGCAGCCGGCGTCAAGGCCACCGAAGGGAAAGTTCGAAGTTGGAGCTAGCGGAGAGCTTACGTAAAGCTGCCGCGTAGTCACTCGCTGATTCTTCTTGCATTTCATTCCGCTGCTGGAACAGCGCCCGGGAGTACACTTCCGACGGTCGCGGATCTAACTGCGCCTGAAGCGCTTCCACAGTGTCGGCGTAGTCGACTTTGTAAGGCGTGAGAAGTTGCAGGAGCGCACAGACGGTCTCGTCCGTTTGCGCGCCGCACAGCGTGAGAAGGTGTGCGCGTTTTTTCACTACGTCCTTGAAGTCCTTAGCTTCAAAATAAAACTGTAGACGCCCGTACCTTTAAGTTCACGACAGAATGTTGCCGCCGAATTCGTTAATGCGCCCGGCGTGGTCCATCGTACGCACTGCCATTCTAACTTATTCAGTAGTTCCCATTCTCACTTCTTGAGGAGTTCATGCCGTAGTGGGTGCTCCGCCTCGTCGCTAATTTTAGTGGCCGGATTTTGGTAGTCCGAGTTGAAAATGGAGGAATTGTGGATGCACTGATAGACCACAAAGGAAGGTACTTTATTAAGAACTGGCCGCAATGTGACCGGCGTCGTCCATGCTTGCGCGCGCACGGCTGTTCTAGGCACGCCCAATCTAAATCACGTGAGTGACTGTTGAAGTAGGTCCCACCAGATGGCGGTACTTGTCCACTTCGGGCTTGACGGAGCACAGTAGTTAACTTTGGGCTTGACGGAGCGTGGTACATGACAATTACCCACGGACCCGTTGTTGTGTTTATTGTCTTCCAGCCTGGTGCGTTGAAAGTGAAATGTCGGGTGTATGTACGTGCCGACGAGAGTGAAAGTGAGCTGGCGCTTTCTAATGCTGCGACCGACGTACGCATTACCCCTGTAAGGTTGCACAAAATGGTGAACGTAGGAGAGCTCACCTGTGGTGCAGACAGCGACTTTGCTGGGCTCCCCAAGTCTGCCTAATAAATACTTAATAGCCAGATATCAGAATTGGTTCGGATACGTTTCGTTCGCATATGACAACGTACGGATAGATGTCATCAACACAAATTGGCGAAGATCAGAAACATGTGACATTAGCACTCTGGTGTTAATGGAAGACTCTTTGATATCCGCTTTCAATGAAAAACGTACGTTCACCACGACATTTGCTTATCTGAGACTTGCACGTACTGCATCCAGGCTTCCAGTTTCTCGAAGCACTCAAAGACACTTGTAGCAGATGGTGTATTCATACTGGTGAGCAATCTGCGAATGGCATTCATGAGGGACCTCCGGACCACGGAGACTTGCCGATCTGCATACATAGCCGGGGCGGGTGATGTCGTCACTGCCCCCCAAAAAAGTTTCAGGTTATCTTATGGGGACGGAGCAATTTTTTTGGCTCAGACACTGCGATTTTCTAATCTAAGTACTGGTGGTGTTGGTTGATTACTTTCTGCAAGCATTTATGATTTAGAAAAAAACTGGAAAAAAGTGTTCCAGAGCAGCTTTATTTTGGCCAAGACAAGAAATTTGCACAAATAGGGGTTCTTTATCACTTTGTTTTAGAGCGATTGACAACCAAGCGAGAACCGAGCACAAAAGATACAGAAAAAAACACACGTGCTTTCTTTTCTTCTACGAACCCGTTTGAACCCGTTTGAACCGGTTCGAACCGCCCTGAACGGAAATGAAATGGTCCTCCAGTACCAAACCCGGAAACGAATCCGCAAGGTTTGAACCCGAAACCGAACCTCAGCCGAAAAAATACCGGATCGACACCCTGGCTCGAGTGCTTTTATATAACGCGTGACTTTTGAAATAAATAAAGTTTCTCGCGTATTAACGGTTTTGGAACACCAAGCTTCACGTAAAAAATGTGCGAATCAAGTTTTGTAGTGTGAGAAAATTGTACGAGTTCAAAAAAATTTGCATAAACTGCTTGTTAGCGCAATAGAGCAGAATGTGTTAGGAGTATACTTGTCAACAAAGTATTGAAGGGCACCACCTTCCTACATTTGATTCCGTATGCAAATAGTTTGTGTAGAGTGTTCGCTGAAACATTTTACAATATTGTGGAGTATAACTTAGCAGTTTTTTATGAGCTTTATTTAGAGAACGGGAATGCCGAAGTACTGCGAACGTTTGCATAACTGGAATATTTTACATATAAACATTTTTTCAGTAACAATTGTGTATGTGGAGGTAACTGAAACCGCAAAAATTTCGTAGAGATATTCAGAGGCTGAAGGTGACTGGCTGGGAGTCATGGCACACTCTTCTGGCGTTGGCAGAGATTGTCAGCGCTCATGTATTTTATTTTTCGCTGGGACTGTTTACAAACAAGTAAACATCTGATATTCTCTAAAATGATAGACCCGCATTTCACTTCCGTGTGCGGAAAATGCACATTCACGCTGTGAGTATTCCGCACTCCTATGTGTGGAAAACATAAATAAAACTTCTTGGTAAAAACGTCGTGACAATTTTGTGCAGATATTCGTCAACGAACATATAGTTGTTGAAAAGAACAGCTACAGCAAACCAAGTCGCAAGGGGCGTCAGAAACAGCTCTATATCACAAAAACATAGCGAATAAATTACGCTTTTTATAAAATCTTATTTGCAGGCGGTATTCCAATGAAAAAGCACAAGCATTTATACAGGCGATAGTGCTGTGTACCTCAACTTATGGTATGTAATATAATATCTTCATTGCTTTTACCACACGTGCTTAAAGAAACATTCCAATCTATAAATAGCAATATAGTTTTCAGCGGCTGATTTTTTTATTTCCTACGGCTGAAGTATGCAATTTGTTTTAGGAATGTTATATTTGCAAAATTACTTGTTCATGGCCTGTTGCTGACGAAATGATGAAATTTGCAGATACCTTGGTTTTGCGCTGCAAACCCGAAATAATGAAAACCAAATTTTTTACTCCTGTTGTGTTACCGCCTGTGCAGTTTTGAAGAGCTGAAAAAAATTTCATTTTTGTGCGTTTGGGTTATAGACAGTTTAAAGATATTTGAGTAACAGGAGGAGCAAATTTTATGTATCAGACGTCTCAGGTGGGATAAACTTTTTAGCCTCTGTAAATACCTACATTTTGGCAAAGTTGGAGCTGCAACAATGGGTTTGTTAACCAGAGTACTAGAGGCGATCGGTTTCGTGTCTTCACTAATATGTGTATCATGTGCCCATCTACACATGAAATCTCGTAGGAAAGGAACGGATGGGGGCTGGTCACAATAAGCACAGCTTGCTATCTTTCCGAGTAGCCATCATCTTGCACTGGGCTCGAGCAGGCTTATAATCTCCATGGTTAAATATTCTGGATAAAAACCGCCAATACGAGCAATCATTTTAAACTTTACGATTTCTCACAGTATCCACACGAATGCCTTGGCTCTATTTTCCTTTCGTCAGCCCTTGAAGAAACAGTTGGCGAATAATTGTAACCTGAAGTCATACCATAGCAGGTTATTGGGCAACAAAGCGAGATAACATGGTTTTTTTGGGTTCATCAGGTAAAAGAACCATTTGCGATCCGGGGTTTGAAATAAAAAGCGGAAACGTAGATTAAAGCACAATCACATATTGCCCAATTTTGGCTCACGTGTTTGTTCTCCAAAGGTATCAAATTAAATGTGCTATCTTAATGAACAGAAAGCTACTACAAAAAGTTCACTACTAGGCACGTCATCATATTGCCACGGCGCGAACTAGCAGACGACGAACGATGTAGTTCTGAGGGAATGGTCCACAAGCAAGATTAATGCGTCCAGCGATGGGTGTTGGTAGAGGAAGACGAAGAGGTCTCTTGTGGGTCGTTCTGAATGTAGCGGCAGCGTAGCCTTTCTTCCTGTAAATAGTGTAAATACTTTAAATACATTCTTCTCTACCGCATCCTCCCCTCGTAACATCTTGTGGTGTAGGTGCTGCCTTCTGCGAAGACGGAGCTGTGTGGCGGACGACACGTCCGCCACACTTCATTACACAGAGAGCACTCTGGGACAACCCTCACCATGACTGCGCCTAGCCAGGCCGCTACAGCCCAGACCATCATCCTTACCCACCCGGGCGAACCCGTTAAATTCAGCGGTGCTGATGACGTCGACGTAGAAGAGTGGATCATTATGTACGAGCGTGTCAGTAGCCACAACCGCTGGGGCCCCACATTCATGCTCACCAACCTGGACCTCTACCTTAAAGGTACGGCCAGGAATTGGTTTGACACAAACGAGGCCCGCCTCACCAGTTGGGACGCTTCTAACGAAGAGCAGAAGGCTCTGTTCGGACGGTCCGAGAGTCGGCAGCTGGAAGTCAAAAATGACCTTGCCTCCCGTGTGCAAAACCCCATTGAAGCGTACGTTACTTACACTGACAGCGTGCTATCCTTTTGCTACAAAGTCGACCGTCAGATGTCGGAGGAAAAAAAAGTGGCCACGTGTTAAAAGGCATAGCCGACGATGCTTTTAACCTTCTAGTTTTCAAGAACTGCGACAAAGTTGACTCCCTTATCGCCGAATGTCGTCGCTTTGAGCTGGCGAACAGCCGCCAAATCATTAAAAATTCCCCGGCTCCCTAACACGGCTGCGACCTCTTCTGTGAAGATAACCTCCACCCGCCAGCAGGACAGCGCACTTCCACCGGGATGGCACCAACTCCAGATAATATCACAAGAATTGTACGTCGAGAGATTCAGGCCATTGCCCCAACTAGCTTTCCGCACGACGCCCAGAAGTCCTCCGCTGTCCCTGTACCTCTCATGCAGGCAGTTGTGCGCGAAGAGCTGCTGAACCTGGGAGTGCAGCCAATTTGCTCCGTGAGTCACCCATGCGCTCGTTATGGTTCATCCATCGCGCCCTTCTCGGTGCGACAATATGCCGCCACGTCTCCAGAGCCGCCTCGCTGATGAATGGCGGACTCCTGACGACCGGTCGATCTGTTTCTACTGCAGACGGGCAGGCCACGTGGCTCTATAGTGCCGGAGCCGTCCATTTCCGCCCCGCCAGAACAACTTCTACCAGTACCCTGACGACCCTCCTCGATGCTTCTACTCCCGCCGTCAGCCGCAGCCGAACACCGCTGATTCCACCGACAATCGTTGGTCTGGTCGTTCCCCATCGCCGCAGCGTCGCCAGTCCCGTTCTCCTTGTCGCTTTTCCTCGCCGACGCCGCCGACCAGCTAATCGAGACCCTTCCCGGAAAACTAGAGGATGCAGCCCCCGGAGGTGACGCTGCATTTTTCGACCGACCTGAAAATCCTCTAATAACACTGCGAGCCGAAAAGAACTTGTTGGACGTGGAAGTTGATGGTGTCGATGTGAGTGCGCTCATTGACACAGGGGCGCAAGTACCGGTCATGAGTGCGAAGCTTTGGTCTTGCTGCGAAAAGTTTTGACGCCAGCCACTTCGTGTCTCCGGGTCGCTGACGGAGGTACCCTAGCGGTCACCGCTATGTGCACTGCGCGCGTCACAATCGCTGGCCATGACAGAACAGTCCTGTTCGCAGTTTTAGACCACTGCACCCATGACCTTATTCTAGGCCAAGATTTTGTGTCGGATGATTCAGCGCTCATAGATTGTTCTCTCAGCCACGTCCACTTCGACCTTCCCCTGCCACCAGTCACCATCGAAGAACCCTTGCCGCATTTGTGCTGTCTCGAAGATGTTAGTTTACCGCCTCAGCATTCACTCATGTCCCGCTGTTCATCTCTTCCCCTGTACCGGACGGGGATTACGTCGTATCGCCAACCAGAGCCATTGCACTGGAGCGCAGAGTGAAGCTACCACACACAGTTGTCAGAATCCAGCAAAGCAGGGCATCTCTTCCGTTTCTCAATTTCAGCTTTTCCGTGCAATTTCTGCCCAAAGGAATCACTCCTGGTCTTCTGTCCCCTTTAGGAGAGTACAACCTTTCTGCTTTAACGGCCGATCCCCATAAACATCCCGCCGATGACTTTTCTTGTGCCCCTTCCCCAACCTAACCATACTCAACGATGTTGGCTCCCGATCTCCTCCCTGCACAATTCGTTGAGCTCCGCCCACTGCTAGCATCTTATTGGGACATTGTCGATCTCAAAGTCGGCCCTTTAGGTAAAACTTTGTCGGTCACGCATCAAATTATTACATGAAGCGCAAGCCCAATTCACAAACGCCCGTACAGAGTTTTCCGCGCTTAGAGGCAAGTAATCCAACAAGAAGTGGATAAGATGCTGGCGAAAAATATTATTGAGCCTTCCTGCAGCTCATGGGCTTCACCAGTGGTGCTAGTCAAGAAAACAGACGGCACATGGTGGTTTTGCGTATACTATCGACACCTTAATGCCATCACGAAGAAGGACGTTTATCCCCTTCGCGGATAGATGACGCCCTTTACAGCCTCCACGGAGCCAAGTATTTTTCATCCATCGACCTTCGGTAGGGATATTGGCAAATTGTCGTGGATGAAATGGACCGTGAGAAGACCGCCTTCATAGCACCTGTTGGTCTTTATCAGTTCAAGGTGATGCCCTTTGGCCTCTCCAACGCTCCAGCAACATTTGAATGCAAGATGGACTCACTGCTTCAGGGCTTTAGGTGGTCCACATGCCTCTGTTCCTTGGACGATGTTATCGTTTTTTCGCCTTCGTTTAGCACCCATCTCGAGCACCTTTCTGAGATTCTTCACTTTTCCGACGGGCGGGCCTCCAGCTAAACTCCTCAAAATGTCATTTCGGTCGTAGACAAACAGCAATCCTCGGGCACCTCGTTGACGCCAGGGGAGTTCAACCCGACCCAAATAAAGTTTGCGCCTTCCAGAACTTCCCAGCACCGCGCTCAACAAAAGACGTCAGAAGCTTTCTGGGACTCTGTTCCTACTTGCGCTGGTTCATCAAGGACTTTGCGTACATCGCCCGACCCCTTACTGGCCTTTTTTCTGGGCCTCCGATCAAATGGCCGCTTTTACCACCCTAGTTTCCGTGCTCACCAATGCACCACTTCTGGCTCATTTTGATCCTCATGCGCCCAATGAAGTCCGCACGGATGCCAGTGGTTACGGTATCGGGGCGGTCTTGGCGCAACGACAACATGGACTGGAGTGTGTTATCGCCTAAGTCAGTTGACTTCTTTCCACCCCAGAGCGCAACTACTCAATCACTGAAAGAGAATGTATCGCTCTTGTGTGGTCAGTGACCAAGTTTCGTCCTTACCTGCACGGCCGCCCGTTTACGGTCGTGACAGACCATCACGCGCTATGCTGGCTCTCTTCGCTAAAGGACCCTATAGGGCGGCTAGATCAGTGGGCATTGCGTCTCCAGGAGTATTCATTTGATGTAAAATACAAATCTGGACGTTGGCATCAAGACACTGATTGCCTGTCCCCCCACCCTGTCGACCCACCCGACGACAATGAAGATGACGGTGCACCTTTTCTGTGCACTATATCTGGCCTTCTTCGCTTTAAGGAAGAGCAGTGTCATGACCCGGCACAACGATCTAATATAGGCAACCTTCAGTCGGCCTCACCCGACACTTCAACGGCAATGTTTCTGCTCTTTGACAACATCCTATACCGTCGCGATGTTCGTCCCGATGGTCTTGATCTGTTGCTCGTTGTTCTCCAGCACACACACTCCACTGTGCTGCAGCAGCTTCACGACATGCCGACTGCTGGGCACCTCGGCATCTCTCGAACTTATGATCGAGTCCGCCGCCGTTTCTTCTGGCCTGGCCTATACCGTTCCGTACGCCGCTACGTCAGGGCTTGCGACCAGTGCCAACGCAGAAAATCACCAACGTCGCTTCCAGCGGGCCAGCTCCAGCCTCTTGACATCCCGGCAGAACTTTTCTTCCGCGTCGGTCTAGACCTGCTTGGCCCCTTTCCCTTGTCTTCATCGGGAAACAAGTGGATTGCTGTCGCGACCGATTGCGCCACGCGCTACACCATCACGCGTGCATTGCCGACCAGCGGTGCTACAGATGTAGCCGATTTTGTGCTTCGGGATATAATTCGTCATCATGGCGCACCTCGACAGTTGCTCACTGACCACGGACGTTACTTCCCCTCCCAAGTAATTCACGATATTCTTCGCTCATGCTCTGCTAAGCACAAGCTATCTACAGCATATTGTAGCGACAAGACGTTGCACGGGTGGATTACAATTAGTTTATTGAGGCGAACTTGTGCCCACAACGTAAAACACCGACCGTTTCGAACGTCTCCCCACGAGCTTCTCCTCCAAAACTAGCCCCGCCGCACGAGCGCGCATTCCACGTGGCTTCGTGGAACAGCGCCACGAGAGCGTGCTCCCAGTGACGTAGAGGCCCATTGTTGGAAAGCTTTCTTCGCGGCATTGCTCCCCTCGTTAGCAGCATCGCCCCGATGCTGTGACACAAATAGGGTGCGGAAATTAAGCCAGAAAAAAAAGAAGCACAAAGAAAAACATCAAGCAAAGAACGAACTGTAAACCCAAAGAAGAAAAAAAGGAAGCTAGTCCAAAAAGATAGCACATCAGTGTCCTGTGCAATGAAGTCTTGAGTGGATCTACAACGCATAGTATGGCTTCATGCGCACAACATGCATGACATCTTTGCCGGGAGATCGTCGGTGAGCTGTGGAGCGAGAACCGCGAGGTACAAGTTCATTTGTAACGTCACTGATTCGGCGGGTCACTTCATAAGGGCCAAAATACCGCAGGAGAAGTTTTTCTGGGAGTCCACGGCGGCGGATTGGCGTCCAAACCCACATGAGGTCTCCTAGCATGTACCTTGTAGCTCGGTGGCGGAGATTATACTGTCGCGCGTCGCTTTCCTGCCGGCGCAGAATGCGATGCCTGGCCAGCTGTCGTGCCTCCTCAGCCGTTGGATAAATACTTCAGCTCCGTTGTCACCTGAGTTGCCATCATAGAGGGGGAGCATGGCATCGAGTGTTGTTTCTTGACGTCCATAGAGCAGTCGGAAGGGTGTCCTGCGCGTCGCCTCTTGCACAACCGAATTGTATGCGAATGTTCCATATGGCAGAATTTTGTCCCATGATTTGTGCTCCACGTCGACGTACATGAATAACATGTCAGCCAGTGTTCTGTTCAGACGTTCCGTAAGCCTGTTGGTTTGTGGGTGATACGAGGTGGCCTTCCGATGGTGGCTCCCGGTCAGCCTGATGACGTCTTGCATCCAATCGGCGGTGAAAGATGTTCCCCTGTCTGTAATAATAAATCCGGGTGCGCCGTGGCGTAAAACAAACGCGTGCACAAAAAACTTTGCCACTTCTGCTGCTGTTCCTCGAGGAAGAGCTTTCGTCTCGGCGTACCGTGTCAAACAGTCCGTTGCTACTACTATCCACTTGTTTCAAGAGAAAGACATCGGAAATGGTCCGAGCAGGTCCATGCCAACCTGGTAGAACGGCGTTTTTGGTGGTTCCAGCAGATGAAGTAGTCCGGCGGGCATCAATGGCGGTGTTTTGGGCCGCTGGCAATCGTGACAGGTCTTCACGTAGTGTTGCACTGTGGGAAGAAGCCTCGGCCAGTAGTATTTTTGGTGAATTCTCGCATACGTCCGGATAACACCTAAGTGACCCGCTGCTGGGACATCGTGGCAGGCCTGTAAGATTTCTTCGCGAAGCACTGTGGGTACGACAAGAAGGAAGGTCTTTTTGCTGATGTCCTGGTTCTTTTTGTATAGCACGTTTTTGCGGAGGCAGTAGGATGACAATCCTCGAGCAAAGGTACGCGGTGCGTCAGTGCGTTTTTCTTGAAGGTATTTGGTGAGTGGGCCTAGTTCCGGGTACTCACATTGTAAGTCGGTTATTTGGGATGAGTTTATTGCCCCCAAAAGTGTTAATTCTTCATCGTAATCGTAGGACTCTGCAGATATCGGTGCTCGCGACAAGCAGTCAGCGTCGCTGTGCTTCCTTCCAGATTTATATACAACAGTTGTGTCGTATTCCTGATGTCGAAGGCTCCGCCGAGCCAATCAACCCGAGGGGTCTTTGAGGTTGGCGAGCCAGCACAGGGAGTGATGATCACTGCTGATGATTCTTCTCTGTGGTGGAATAGTTTGCTTCGGCTTTTGAGAGGGTGCGACTCGCATAGGCTACGACTCGTTTGGCGCCCTGTTGCGACTGAACAAGTACAGCTCCGAGGCCAACATTGCTAGCATCAATGTGAATCTCCGTGTCAGCGGTTTCGTGGCAATGTGCGCGCACTGGAGCTTCCTGCAGCCGTGCAGCCGTGACGAACCCTGACAGATGTGCTCTCTTGCTACATTTCTGCAGACCATCGCGACTGGGACGTCATGCTGCCTTATGGTACTTTCGCTTATAATTCATCCCCGCATGATACCGCAGGATATTCACTATTCTACCTTCTATATGGCCGTGATCCTACTCTACCATTGGACACACTCTTCCCCACGTCGGGCGACCTACCGCTACGGCGGTTGGAGTATGCCAGTGAAGCCATTGACCGCGCTGATCATGCGCGGCAGATAGCCCGCCACCGACTTTGTTCCTCGCAAGCTGTTCAGAAGACTATTTACCACCGCAAACACCGCGTGGCCCACTTCACACCGGGATCCCTTGTTCTTCTCTGGACACCTACCCGCACAAGTCGGGCTTTCTTAAAAACTGCTGCCCCTCTAGTGTGGCCGTATCGCGTACTACGTCAAGTGACCGATGTCACGTATGAGATCTCCCCCGTTTCTCCACCCTCGTTGACTCGTGCACCTTCTATGCACATTTTCCACGTAGTCCGTCTGAAGCCGTACCAACCGACTCTCACGGATTCGCCGTAGCGCGCGACGGCGCCCGTTCTGCCGGGGGGTAATGCCACGGCGCAAACTAGCAGACGACGAACGACGTAGTTCTGAGGGATTGGTCCACAAGCAAGAAGAATACGTACAGCGACGGGTGTTGGTAGAGGAAGACGACGAGGTCTCTTGTGGGTCGTTCTGAATGTTACCGGCAGCCCAGCCTTTCTTCCTGTAAATAGTGTAAATACTTAAATACATTCTTCTCTACCGCATCCTCGCTTCGTAACAATATTATGTGCTGAGTGAAATGCTAACAACTAATAGTTTCACCATTTCATGTTTGGCACTTTTAAGGGCACTCATAGAGAAACTGCACTGCTGCGCCGCTTGTGAGTTGTGAATCTTTTTCCTCGGATGCCGAAATGCGAGCTCACGAAAAGTCTTCTGGTCAGCTGGCACAAACAGGGCGTAGATCTTTTAAATGCGGATCATTTCTTAGGCTCGCCTTTCCCTGCGTCGTTGATGGCGGCACCATCCACACGCTCACTGCGCATGCGCAACTCTCCTCCTTACACCCACAGCTCCGCGATACTACACTATAAAAAAAGAAATAGTTAGCGGCGCCCGGTTTCGATCCCACGACTCTCTCGCCGCAACGGGAGGTACGTGGTGCTCTTCCCACTACGCCACAAATCGGGGACAGGAACGAGTGCTACGAACGCGTCTTATGTCCTTGACTCATTCAAATTACGTCAAGAAGCTACTCATACAACGAAGGCACGCGAAGCTGAACGTCAACGGAAACGACGAACTGAAAACTTTAGACGGGGATGCTGAATTTACCGTGGGAAAGCTGTGGCGGGAAGCTCCACGCGCCTTGCAGCTCAACCAGACCCGTCCGCAGCGCCTCTGATGCTGTTTGTGGCAGGATGCCCATAGGGATTGGCCAACCAAAGAATCCATCACGAGATTGGTTCGCGAACTCCTCCCCTCTACTACGCGCGCATGCGCAGGACGAGTGGTTGGTCGAGTACATGGGGAACCGCCACGGCCTGCACTGCGTCTCCACCGCCTCCAACAAGAACAAGCAACCCACCACCATCCACGGCAGTTGCATCGACCTCGTCTTCACCAGTTACTCCAACGCGCGACCGCTGCTCAAACAGCCCTTGACGGTCCACTTTAGCCACCATAAAGCAGTCCTTCTCTTCGTCCAATACAACGGTGGCACCAACGAATAAAAGAAATATAATAATGATCACAATACCTTCACCTGTCCTTCCTGTGTCCCAAATTCATGAAACAGTAAATACGAATAATAAAGACGAAACCCTTCCCACATCCAAACGGTAACCACAAACTACCCAATTACGCAACGTTCACGCAATACAACCACCCCTATGGGTCATTTACTCGAGTTCCCCCCGTTTGAAGATGCGGGCAGGCTTTTTTTCGTATCTAACAGTTTATCTTGTAAAACGGGCACGACGCAGGACAGAGGGCAGGGGGGTGGCTGCTGTTCGATGACAACGCTTTCCGACTTGCCAATAACGATGAAGCAACTATGTGTTTTATTGTTTTCCTGTTCTCTATACCATTTTTTGTGTTTGGAGCAGATATTTGCGGTTAGCAATAGGAGAATCTCATGCTAGGGCAATAACAACACTTAAAACGCTCGAAAACATCTGTTAGGAGGTTGTTGAGGTGCCGCGTAAGCTTTGGTAGTTGTGGGTGAAAAAGAAAGTAATACGATCATCCGTTTGAATAAATATCAGAAGGAATACTACACGCGGCCAATTTCGGGCATGAAAGCGCGGCTTATTTTTTGCTATGGTTGCTTGTTTTTAAGCACGCAGTAACTTGTAGCTCCATTCAGTGACGTGGAGCTGAATGATCACGGCGAATAAGCTTTATTCGGAGAAACTAAACACTGAGAATGCGGTCTGTCGTATTCGCATAGCTTTTGCAATGGGTCACAATTTTTTTTGCTTCTGCATTGGAACCCGCTGCATCGGGCTTATGAGTCCCACTGTACTGGGGAACTCAATATATTATGTAGAATAGGTAAAGTGACCAAATAAACTTAATGCATGAAATGTCCCGTTGGCACACGAGGGCAGCCGCTGTTTGCAATACCGCAAACAAACTAACGTTTGCCTGCCTTCGGTATTAGGCTACGCTTGCAACATGGGTGGCCACTATTGGTGACTGGCAAGCAGTCCTATCACTCGACAATAAAATCGTTCCGACAGAGATCGGTCGTAATCTCGAAAACGGATTGGCTTCATGAACTGTTTTCGAGTTTGGAACGTCGCGCGTTGATTACGCGTAGAAATTTAAAACAAATTTTTACACAGGCCGCGCTGAAGGCTTGTTGAAGTATTTGTTGTAGAAATTATGCCATAACATGCTTCAGCGATGTGCGTAGAGACTGTGTATGCACAGTGCTTCCCAAATTCACTAAGATTACGCGTGCGTATTTGTACCTATGCAGGGTCTGCTCGCGATACCTCGCAGTAGCGAGAGCGAATGTTTCACAAATGCAGCTGATTGGGAAAGATGTGAAATCCCCTTCGATCCAAACGAAAACGCTGCCTGTCACGTGTATTTTATTTGTAGACGAATATGTTACTATTTCATCTTATATACATGCCAGCACCGAAAGAACAAGCACTAGTCAAATGGCTCCCGAAGCAGCATGTGGGTCACGACTGAAGATCGCGTTGGTAGACAGGAAGCACCTTTTAGGGTGCTTCGATAGGTTTGAGCTCTGGCGCCGTCGCACTTTGCGTGCGTGTCTAGATCGTAGAGAACGTTGAGCTGCACATTTGACGTGTTGTCAAACGGCCGTTGACAAATCTATGAAAGGCAGTGGTAGGAATGGCCTACAAATTTTGTTTATGATGCAACCTAGGAGTGATGTGTCGCAACTGTACCTGTGCCATACTTAGGAATGGTCACCTGTAGATGTATAATTTAAGCGCTGAAAGACGTTGAAACGCTGTGCTTCGTCCTGCGGATCAAAGTGCTGGCGTTGTTTCATTAACCAGAATATTCATGACGGTTAATTCATAAAGAATATTTAAAGAGGAATCAGACTAACACCTATTCTAACGTTGCATCCTCTAATAGTATTGAGTGTTGTCCACTGTATTCTGATGCATTATAAATTACAAACAGAATTTTTATTACGTTTGTAGTCCTAGAATAATACTAAGCCTGACAATATTTTTACTGTTAGTAGAGAGAATGGCTTTTTTATGCATTGCCAATTAGCTCCGTAGATCCGATGCATTTCGTGCAATATAAATTTCCCAATAGGTACGAGTAGCCTGGCCTAGGTAAACACATATATTAGGCAGCTATGGGTGCGTCGCTTGAGACTCAACCTGTGGCGCCGCCCACGTTAGCGTACACAAGTAAAAACACTTTACATAAACTATCCAACACGTAACATCGAAAAGCGTACGCCCAACTCTCAGCAGCGCAACTCGATAACGCCAAAAATGGCAAGGTAAAGGGCGTTATGCCGTCCTAAGCGCAATCTCTACATTCAATTACTCCATGATTCGCAGATGGTGCATGTCTATATTTACCCCGAACTTTCGTAAAGAAAGTTATGCCGGAAGCTGCAATTTGAATGAGAACCCCTGTCCTGGAGTTCGTTCGTGCGGAGTGGAAAACTCGGAAAAAAATAGAACAATCTCACTTTTCTAACAGCAACTGCCAAGGGTAACAACGCCCTCAATGCACGGGATACGTACCAAAAACAAGGAACAACGCAGGACATTTATGAAATTGGGTGTGCTAGTTTGCAACCAATAAAAATCGTCCTGGCAGAGAGAAGCCCCTGTCACCCGATAAAACATTATTTGCCCGGTACGATGTGAATAAAATATGTTCCGACAATTCCGCCTGTATGTAAGACGAAGCCTTCCCGCCATGTTTAAAACAGCATGCGCACATTTTCTACTTGGCATGCTGAAATTCAGGGTCATTCCTTCTGGGGTACAGCCCATGACGTGGGCTGTCAATGTCGGAGTACGGCCACTGGGGTAGAAATTAGGCCCGCCGGTTCACGGGTCCCGTGTGTACACAGAACTATGTAAGGAGCAGTCTCGGTCGGTGTTCCTAATGTGGATTCCCTGAATTATTTTGTGAACATAGGCCCGGCTACAAGTGTATGCGCCGAATACGCGCAAACGCCCAAGTGCACAGTCATGTTCGATCTCCTGTGTGTCGCGTGTCACGCCTGAAGGTGGCCTGGTAAGCACCGCTGATGGTTGTGGCACTCATAATGACGATGGTGATGATGTCGTGACTGGGTCCCCCCTAGCGCTTAGCGCGAGATAAGAAATAGAGGACGGATGTTGGGTGGAGCAAAAAAAACTATGTACAGGTATTTACAATACCGGTGATCAGTCAGACTTGTTTGCGGTCAATGTCTTTATACTATCGTAGTCAGTTCATCGAAAGCGTCCGGTGAGTGGGTTTCCCCCGTGGGGCCTTGCCTGGGAGTGGCGCCGTGGTCGAAGGCTGAAACTAGCGTCGTGCAAGGCGAAGCTGCTAGTAGCGCCAAGAGATGAGAGCGATGTCCCCCAAAGTTTGATTGCAATGTCAAAGCAACAAAACCTGCCAACTAACCGGAACGTCACGGCGTACGAGTTTTGGGCGGCTTCGCCATGTTGACAGCTTTTTCGTTGCGCGAAGCATGAGCACGTGTGCGGCGTAAGTGGTACAGTCGCCACCGTGTTTGTCTAAGGATGGGTGACTGATGTGTCGTTGTCCGACTTTGTGGCTTGAAGTGACGCTGCTTATATCGAGTGCTCTCCGAACTCGGACGAATCGTTGTAGATGGGGACAGTTGCTACAAAGTCGCCTCCACAGAGCATGTGAAGTACGCACTGTCGAGGGAGGGTTGGTTTAATGTAGAGCGATGAGCCGGGCACGAGGTGCACGAAGTTTGTGCGTTGGCGTGCAGCTGCCCTGATTCGGACCGGAGGACATGGTGTCGTTTCGCGAAGGACCAGGTGCAATTGCAATAGGTGGATTGGGGGATAGACGAGGCCGACGAATGGCATCTTCAGGCTTTAAATTGCTGTTCCCGTCGAAGTTTCTGGCGCAAGTAGTTCAGGAATGTCCATCTGAGCTCCTTCAGAGGTTGCCGCTACGCATGTGTCCTGGTTGTCAAGCAGGCAGGTAGCCCTAAGGCATGGCAGTTGCGTCTACAATTTTGTTGCAGCAGAGGCCGCTTTGGTAGGAAGACTCGTGCTGCTCCTTTGCTTTTACCGAGACGGTACACGTAATATCGCGACGACAGATTCTGGGTGGGTCGATGTGCGGCTCATCGGTGGACCACAGTGCCCGCCGAGCAGGCTGGCATCGAGGAAGCAGCGCTGCTGAGGACAGGTCGTTGGCTGGTGTCGGGGAATGACTTGCCGTGGGTGTAGGTGTAGGTGGTGCAGTCAGCCGGGGAAGAGGTGAGGTAGCCACTTTCGAATTGTTAGGCTTGCCGGTGCCTACACATTGCGTGGCAGAAGCGGGTGCGGCGGGCAGTTGTCGGTGAGGGCGCGTAATGTCGTCTGATTCAGGTCAAGTCGCTGTAGGCGTGGCTGCCACGATATGGATGGATACCAGGGTCTCGGCGGTGGTGGAAGAGAATATCGCCATGCTCGGTGGCACGGAGGTTACCGTGTGGGGCGGCGTAGTCTGTGCAAGCCCTGTGGGAACCTCTTTTCCTGCAGGCTGTAGTGAAGCGTGCATGAGCTCTACGGGTATCTCCTCTGCGCTGGCGGAAATCGGTTGTCTCTGCAGCCATAGTTCACGAGCACTACAGCCCGAAGGCCGTCGTATGTGGTGAGGCTAGGCGGTGGAAGGACGAAGACGTGGGGGACGTCTAGCCGAAGCGTCTTCAAGGTCGTGGAGTGCTTCACAGGTTGTATGCTGACGTGGATGAGCCAGAGGGCAGCCTCAAACGTAAAGAACCATCCTCTGAATTAGCGTGGCTCGAAAGTCGCTATTGGCGGGTCCCCCTAAGTCGACATGTCGGTGTGCCGCTGGCCAGGTAACACGCGAGGAACTCCTTGGTCACCACATGTAGGGGACATCCGGGTGACCACATGTAGGAAGCAGATTTGATTTGTGTGGTTGGTGTGGCTTCCTACATTTATTTGGAGAGTGTAGTACTGGTCAGAAATGGGAGCGCCGAAAACGAGCTACCGCCCAGCTGCACATTCGTGTTCGATCTCTCGCGTGGCAGTGCTGACGCTGGCCAGGCAAGCACCGCTGATGATGATTGTGGTGCTCATCAGGACGATGGCGATGGTGTCGCTACACCTATATTGCTTTACCCTTAAGCTGATCTCGCCATCCGTTAGAGTGGTCGATCTGGCCCTTTTGACATACCTAAGCTTACATCTTCAAGCTTTGAATTTGAACGATGCATACTAAGTTAGGGGGGCACAGGTGTGCGTGAACATAAGCGGAGGCATGAAGTATCACAGCCTTCTCTACAGCAATGCCTGCTCAATCATCCCATTCTGTATGCATGATTGCTGAATTCCTAATGTACAAAACTGCCCCTGGGAGCAAGTATTCTCTCGTTGGTACCGTTTTGCGATCTCACCGGTATTGTGTCAAAAATGTGCACCTCTCTTTTCTAGTTACACCATAACTTCTAAATATTCCGGAGACGTTTAAAGAGCAGTTTAGGTAATAATCAGCGAATCATAACCGGTTTTCTGTGCTTTGTACGATGTCCACAATGTAAACACAGAAGTAATACTCGCTGCAGGAATTGTCGGAAGGAACAAAAAATGTACATCTATAGAAATTTTCGTTGCCCTAGTTGTCGTACGAGAAGTCCCTAAGTCTCGCTCTTTAGACCTCTTCATACCATTCCGCAAATGGGGCTGATTGGGACTCCACTCGTAGCAGTAGTGTTAGACATGGCGTACATGACTTTTGCATGCCACGTTTACGTTTCGGCTACACAAAAAACAGGTGAGAAACCTAACTACTTTTGTTCAATGGAAACTCATGTATCCCAACATAATACTGCATCTCGTAGCTTCTCAACCAATCTCGTATCATGAAACTGCAGGCTTATTTCTGGAGTATGATGAAATCCGTGTGAGCTACTGTTGTTCACTACAACTATGTACTATTTCTGTTGAAGAAGAGCACATGGTTATGCAAGGACGTTGTGGTTGTTAAATTCTCACTTTCGTCCTTCACACTGCTTTTGCAAATACAAGATACAGAAATCTTTGTTGAGTTTGCTAATTCTTGGGTGTAGACATCAACTTTTCGTTTCGGGTACGCTGCGATGTATCTTTATGTAATCATATGTTTTGATTTTAATGCTGACGCTATCTGCAAAGCATCGCCTACAAAAGGTGTATAAGCATCCTGCTGTGGAGATAAGTGATTCAAGATGCATGTCTTTGCAGCGAATATGCAATTAAGTTTTGGCCAAAAAGAAACACACGGGAGCACAGATCGACCGTGCTGTGCGAAGAAAAGTGTACCTTGATTCCTGCAGTTTCCGAACTTTTATATAAAATACTCACTCTTTGCTTTCTACTCAAATGAGTGCAGGCATTTCAGGTAGCCGGTAAATGTGCTTGGTGTTACATCTTTTGTAAGTCTCAACTTTAGACGCGGCTTAGGGTTTCGTGAAGTGCTCTCTGCAGACGATAGAGTAGCAAGAAGTGCATTCGGGAACTCATTGGTGTCTCTAAACCCACCTTCGCAACTTTTCTGTCCTGTTCATAGCTTCTTTGGCATTTTTTGTGAAGCCATGTACTTTTGTGTCGTGTACTAACTTTTATGTACTAATTAATTTATTAAACGGTGCTCACAAGTGGCCGTTCGTTTAGCGGCTGTGCATCTTTTACTGTCGCCTACAAAAAATTATTTCTTTGCAGTGCTTGAACAGATATCTAATATCTTGATGTCTTGAAACCCTTGTATTTTCTGATATCTTTTTTCAGCGGCTTACCTATAATAAACAGGGAAGGAGGAGAGGAAGGTGGAAGGCGCATAATAATTGGGTTCAATTTAACAAAAATGAGTGTCGCTTTTAGCAAATTTCTTTTAGGAAAATCTTCCTGAACACTTTCATGCTCTGAATAAACCAACTATTTTTACTATAGTTGCTTTACCAGTTTTGTATTATATAAAACCGGCGCGAATACCTTTACGAAGCGTTTTGGTACTCCACAAAACACTCAGGAGCATCCGATATAATATTCTTCATATAAAAAATTAGAGTATTTCATCGTTATAACGAAATCGTTTTATTCAAAGTATGGTTTTTTCGAAATTTTATGTGGTACCAACCCAAACGCACGCATTTACTCAGCATTACTCGAAGAGCATGAAGAGCTTGACCCTTTTTGGAGCGAAGTCGCGAGCGGAGGCGTCCCCAAGCAGAGGAGAGTAAGCGCCGAGTAAGGCTGTCAACATGGCAGGTCAACGCAAGTTGGTGTTTCCCCGGCGATATCGTCGAGCCTGTCATGCTCGAATTGCGAACTTCATGCAAACTTTATGCGAACGAACTGTCATGCTCTAACCTTAGAGAATCGATCCAGATGTGTGGTATGGCCAATAAATTTTGTTCCTAGACATTGTTCAACGGCGTCGACAAGATGGTGCACGAACACAAACACTCGTTTAATACATTCAGTAGTATCTTCGACAACAGGGCACCAACAAACTTTTGTGTCGCAAACATCACAGCTGCACAGCTCAGGAAAAAATTGCTCAGTGATTATGCAAAGCCCCCTAGTGCAAAACTGCTCGCATTTCATGATCGCGCTGTGTACCCACAATGAACTGTTAATCGTTTGTTACCCCAACAAACAACCTCGAACTCGACCCACTGCGTTTCCAGCGCTTTCTATCGCGAAACTCCCGTAACGCTCCCTGACGCCCGCACACCTCTTATAAAAGGGGCCACGGGCACTGCCACATTTATGAGCGACCGCAGCGTCATGCAATTCTTCGACAAATTGGAGCAGGCGTGGCTTGCTTCCAGCAAGAAGTTCGAACAGCCAAAGCTGCCTGTCTTTTTGGCACCTGAAGGAAGTTTTGCTTCACTGAATACTTTGTGCTTTGATTCCCCATCGCTCTGGTCGAATATAAGATCAATTGGTTTAGTTTTTTATTTGCCGCTTATATCGAAACACTGCTTATAACGAATTGTTTGGCCGTCCTGCTGACTTCGTTATAACCAGGGATTACTGTATGTCCACTTTTTGCCTATTTTTCTTGCAAATAAATTTTCTATTCAATCAACTTTTTAAATGATCTTTCACAGGGCTGATCGTAGGACTTCGAAAAAGTACCTCCATTTTTAAGGTATTTTTGAAGTTGTTTTCATGAGTTATCTGCACACCGCTTCATAAACCAAAGGAAATATATTTTCCTATAGTGTCGTACTACGTTAAAAAAATTCTAGACGTGTTGCGAATGACACCCTGGTTGAGGCAAGGCAAGGCGTGAGACTACAGTTTCAGAATTTTTTCAAATCGATCAAATCGCAATGTTAGTTTTAAAAAGCAAACCTTGCCTACTGCAAGAATAAAACAATAAATATTTTGTAAGTGGAGTTTGATTATGTAAGGTTTTCAACCTGTCCGAGCCCAACTTGCGGCTGTGGAAGTTTATTTATTTATTTATTTATTTTTTATTTATTTATTTATTTATTTATTTATTTATTTATTTATTTATTTATTTATTTGCTACCTGCTTCGCCTTTGCATCCATTACCGTAGGGAGATACATACCAATAGGCGTAAAATTTGAGCCCAAATAACAAAATATTTCTTTAAAGTGCGGTGAAAATCATCATTATAAACAATGGATTTATTAATACCGGGAAGATAATAAGATAATTGCACTCGTATTAATCTAAGACAAAATGAATCTCGCAGGGCGTCACTTTTAAAGGAAAGAAATAATTTTGCTTTAAGCTACCGGTCCCACTTTGGTATATGTAGAATGTCGCTCCGAAATACTTATTCTCTTCTATTCCAGTTTCCGAATGATAGATATTACGAAACAATTTCAACCTGAGGTTTCATCTGTGATATTGTACGTCTTACCATTACAAGGTTACTGTTATTGTCCCTCATGCTACGTTGACAGTGCCAATTACCTTATACGAATCGCACTGCCCTATTCAGTATGGTTTCGAGCGTGTCAACCTGCTCTTTGGTGTAGGGGTTAAAGAAAACACACGCGTACTCCAACATTGAGCGCACATGAGCGAAATATGGCTGTTCTTTCAAGCTGGAAGTAGGTTCACTGGGATTTGCCTAAGAAAGCCAAAACCACGTGCAGCGGTAACGTTTACGCTGTGAACGTGCCTTTTTAAGCTCTAACCACTCGTTAAATAAACTTGTAGTTATTTATATTCCCCGGCCATTTCTAAAGCAGCGTAATGTACGCTATACGTATTCCATTGGAATGAAGGTTTTCTTGTAAAGGGGACGTTAACACACTTTTTAACATTCAACGACTTTTCTGAATCATCAAACCAGGATGTTATTAAATTCGAATCATGCAGCCGGTATTCGGAGTCACGTTTATCAGCTATAGTCCCGTAAAATGCAGTCATTCCGGAACCTTTCGAACAAAGAATTGGTGCAAACAGTAAGAAAACTTATATATAACAAAAAAGAGCGCCCGCAACTGAGCCTTGGGGAATTCCTGAGGTCACGGGACCATATCCGGACGAACAACTATCGAGAGCGACCGACTGCAGTTTTAGAGAGAGATACGTTGGCTGTCCATGCAATAACCAATTTATTAAGTTAATAGCCAGCAATGTACTAACAAGAAAGTGATATGAAACACCATCAAATGCTTTTTTCTATCCAATAAAGTACAGTCAACTACTTTATTCTTATCTATAGCTAGAGCCAAATCGTCCGTAAATTGAACAATCTTCGTTGAGCAAGAAAAACCTGACGAAATCCGAGTAGTCTAGGATGCTGGCGATTATGTTTAACCAAATGACTGACATCCTAAGTGTAGGCAACCTCACCTTCCAACACCGGAACTAAATTACCATCCAAGCTTTGTCATTGACAAGGCTCTGTTGTTATCGCAACTTTAAAATAACACTTGTTTTTAAATAGGCAGTCATAAAATTCTACGAAGTAACACAGTGCAGGGCCCGGAGTTGAGCCTACCAATGCACGAGCTTAGACTCTTCTACGTTTATCACCAACAAAATAGTGTAACATTATTTCGCAGTAATATTAAATGCGACTGCTTCTCATTCACTCGCCTTGTCCCTGCATCCGGCGTTGGCGTCGTTGTCGGCGTCCGCCCATCCCCCATTCACCTCGCCGCGTGAGCTGCACTCTCCGCCGCTCACCACCTCTCCTCTCCGAAAGCGAACACTCTCTCGCGAGGGGCATTTGATTGGATTCGAATAGATTGGCTTGGCGTGGCTTGGCTTAGGATGGATTGGATTGGATGGGATTTGAATAAAGTGGATTGTGTAGGATTGTGTTGCGTCATAGCCACGGCAGGCGCACTGGTACCGGGCTCGTCCCTTCACCGTTATGCGCGCTATAAAACGCGGCGCCTGCGCCGCTCCGCTCCATCATTCCAGCGCCGTTCCTCCGCTCTCCAACACTGCAACCTGAACCCCCTATGCGTCGCATCTACAGAGGGGTTCCCGCGAGGGGAGGTAGGAGTTTTTTGTAAAAAGAATAGCCGCAAAGTTGCGTTTTTTCGGGCCCTTTCCTTTCTTTGGCGGGGAGTCCTTGACATCGCGCCGGTTGAGCTTCTGCATAGTGGCCGCTTGCTCGACGCCCTTTAAGGCCAGTGTTTTTAGTGAAACACCCCAGTCTAGGGTCGGACATCTCTGTCGGGTTGATGTCTCGAATACTCTCCATTTTTTGAAGAATGAAAGGACTCGAGCTGATGCGTCGACGATGCCGGCGGGAGAGGCGTCGTAGCGGCTGTGACTGGCGAGGCTTAGCTCACCCGTCGGTATTGAAAAGTCTTATTGTGGACATTAAATGCCATTGCCATGGCCTTAAAAGGTTTTCTGGTAATGTCCAGTGAGTTCTCGTGCCTTGCCCCCTCACCTAGGACGCTCATTACGGTTTGACAAAGTTCGTTCATTTAAAAACGTAGAAACACCGAGCAGAATACCTACGCGTCTGCGTCCTTCGCCTTCCTAACGGCTTTTTCTTCACCCAGGGAAAACCTGCCCGCATTTTCCCACGGGGGGAACTCGAGTAACTGCGTCGCAGAGTGGTGGGGGTATCGCGTGAATGTTTCGTAATTGGGTATGGTTTGGGAATTGCTAATTGGTATTTCGTCTTTATTATTCTTATTTATTGAATGAAGGAGAAGCGAAAGCAAGGAGTGTAAAGTTAAAGTCTGCTTTATTGCTTGGTGCCGTCGTTGTATTGGACGGAAAGGATGACTGCTTAGTGGTCGCTAAAGTGCACTCTCAAGGGGTCTTCGAGGAGCGGTTGTGCGATTGCGTAACTGGTGAAGACGTTGCTTCCATCGCATCTACTCGAGTCAAGCAAAGCGTCAAGTGAAGCGAAATCCAAGCAAAGACGCCCTTGACTGAATTCAGAACGCGTGCTCCGCCGCTTATATACACACCGCCCGCGTACGAGGGAGAGGAGTACGGGGGAGAGACGCGCATGCGCACACTTCCGTACACAAGCGCGCGAACTTTCCACGCACCCACCACGCCGTTATCACTTGTACACACCCTCCCGCCGTTACTGTTGAGAGCGTGCTGCGCAGGGGTAGCTACGACGCATGCGCTCACAGACGCACTCCCCCCACACTGCCCCAGCTGTTGTTGAGAGCGACGGAGCGCACGGGGTACACGCGCTCCTCCCGCGCCGCCGCACCTGTTGTTGAGAGCCAGTAGGCCACGGGGGAGAGACGCGCACCTGCTCCTCGACGCGACGCGCATGCGCAGTGAGCGTGTGGACGGCGCCGAAGCCCGACATCGTGCGACTAAGAAATGCTCCGCATTTAAAAAACTGGTCATACACCGGTCTGTCTCCTTCGAAACACGTCTGTGCATAAATTCTCGGTGCCCAGACGCGTGCCATTTTTCGACTGCACAGCCCTTCCCGAAAGACTGTCTACTCTTAAACACCGGTTGCGAAATATTTTGCGGCTGTTGGCTTGCCGTAATTCGGTCGAGACCGCTAGCCGAATGAAAGATGCAAAATCTGGGGCCCCACATCGGCCGGCCCCATCGGCCATCGGCCGGCCCCGTCGGCCGGCCCCATCGGCCGGCCCCACATCGGCCGGCCCCACATCAGCCGGCTTGTCGTGCCCGAAGAAAACGAATGTTCTGGCGCTGGAAGCGTGGTTCACCGTTGAAAGAGCGAATGCGTGACAGCCGCGCTCCGGCCAAACTCCTTTCGAACACAAACTGCCATAAGAATATGGATATTGTGTGGCTGGTCGCTTGCCGGCTTCGGCTGAACACCGCTTCCCGAAGTGAAAACGGATGCTCTAAGGCCGTACTTCGCCCGTTTTCTTTCGCAACATTTGTAGCCGAAGGTGGACTGACTATCTCGCAGCCAGGTAGCTGCCGTTGCGCGTCTGAACTCGGGCGGCCGGAGAACTACCGAAGCGCTGGTTGCCGAATGTTTGCCGTTCAACGTATGATCAGTGGCTGCCAGAAACTGGATGCTCGCCGGACATGCCAGAAAGCGGCCATGGACGGGCCGGTCTTCAGACACACTTTCTGTGCCCCATGGGTTTACACCCTAAAGGGTACACAGGAAAGAAATGAAGTAGAAGAATAAACCAGAACGGCTTCCAAAGTAGTGTGCTGCTTTTTGTCAGAGTCGCGGTGGCAGAGAATTTTTCCAATGGTTGTGGGGGGAGTTTTTGGCTATAAAGTATTTTTTCTGTAACTTGGTCGCACCCTAAAGTAGCCATGAAGGCAAAAAACAAGTTGGGTTTATACAAAAAAAATTGCTTAGTCCCGATAACAATGATACCCATATCACCGCAATCTTCGAACAAATCACGGAGACATTAAAAAAACGTGTGAAGCAGTCGCGACACCCTAGCCAATTTCCCTCAACTTTTATATGACGTCACAGAACCTTGTTTGTGTGATTGGTGGCCACCCAACTGACCTGTTCGGACGCGAAATGGCTAGTCGTATGCAATGGGGCCTCTAACTCAATTTTGCTGCATCTCTTGAATTCTAACGTGCAGTTAAAGCACTGAAAATTATATTTTATTGTTCGCCTATATGACGTCATTGTTGCTCATAACACGTGCCGGTGGTGCAAAATTTGAGAGTTTTTAAATAATTCTGGCTTTTTTTTTGTTGAAAGACATATTTAGTGGCTCTAATTGAGCTGAGTGAGATACTGCAATTCAGATCTTTCAAATTAAACCAAGTTTTATTTTCTCTTCATGGCTCTTAAGCGCGATGTGAATGCTTTGCAATACCAGTGGGGCGAGCAATTGGTTTAGTTGAAAAGAATGCGTTTCCAATTATAAGAAAGCTGGTAATAAAATTCTGTAAACCATTCCTTTTAATGAGTGACTGGTGGGAGTTGTGCCGTAGTATTTTTATTGCTTGGTGCTTGCCTATTGCAATGGAGAATAAAATGTGAATGGCTAGCACCCAAAGATGCAAAAAAAACCTCGCACGGGGCACCTTGAGTATTCATGGTGACGGTGAGCAGTGACACCACGTACCCCGATCTCCCAAACATAAGCTGTGTCCAACCGTAGCCAGGTGTTGAAAGGTGAAGGGTAGAAGCCGTAAACGGTGGCCGTCGGAGCCTTGGTCAAGCTCCTGCCGACGGGCGCCCTGCCTGTCTACCAGGCGGGGAGCTCCGGGACCTCTTTGACTAACAGGGTAAGGTCAAAGGAGAAAGTAACCCCGTCTCTCTGCTTTTATACTACGCCGTATAGTATTTTCAAACCGCCCCCCCCCCCCAACCGTGATCGGTCCCAGAAAAGGGGCCGCACCGAAGCATCCTTTCCTCCATTGCCGTCGTTAACCTTTCGCGAACAGGAGTCATTTTTTTCAATTTCTTGTCATGAAATCCCTCAATCCAACCCACCCTATTGCATCTCAGTCAGTCTTCTTGATTGCAAAATATCTTGAAGCCATAATAGGAAAATAATTTCAGGCCAAACAACAAAGGACTGTTGAACTCCTCACCGAGATAAATGACAAGCAGCAGTCCACAAAGCTTCTAGCTCAGACTAGACTGGCTGATCTAGACATCAGGGTCACACCCCATCGGAGTCTCAACAGCTCGTAGGGTGTGATATCAGAGCCAGAGACGACTAGGAGATTCCCACCAAGCACATCATCTTGACCTTTGACCGCGCAGTTCTCCCACAACTAATCTATGCAGGTTTTATCCGGTGCTCAATACATCCGTACATCCTAAACCCGCCGCGCTGTTTTAAGTGCCAGTGGTTCGGACACGGTACGAACTCTTGCCATGGCCGAACGACGTGTGCAAAATGCGCAGCGCACGATCATCCGAGCGAGAGCTGCCCATCCGAAACCCTCACTTGTGTAAACTGCGGAGGGCCGCATGCAGCATACTCCCGCAAGAGCAAAAAATTCCGAGTAGAAAAAAAGATTATAAACATTAAGGTCACGGAGAACATCACCTTTCAAGGGGAGAGAAAGCGGTTCGCCTTTTTCTCTGTGGGGAGATACGCCGGCGCAGCTAGCCGGGGGGCGGAGCGGCGTCTGGTGTCCACAGGGACCCAGTTCAGTGAGTCTGACCTGGTCCCGCCCCCGCCCCCCACTGGGTTGCCTCACGCAGCCAAACCCGGTACCATGCCGCTTGCTGAGGCAGCAGCGGTTGTGGTGCAAACCACTTCTGTCAGGACCGGTGCCGCTCCCGCCTCTCTATTCCTGTCCTCTAGTGCGTTGGAGGGTACCGAGGGGATGGACACCACGGGCCCCGCACCGGCTCCCACCGCCACCGCACCGCCCGTGCCACCTCTAGTTGCCCCCGATGGTGTCGGCTCAAACGAAGGGCTTCCGAAGGGGGCTAAGTCCTGGGGGTCCGGTCCGTCGGGCACCCCTCGGACATCCGAATACGAGATGGATGCCTGGCCGTTCCTGCCTGCAACGCAGCGCAAGGAGCGGCCACCGAGTTCCAAGCCTACAGAAAGGCCCAAAATGCCCAATGCAAGCGTAACAGCCCCGAAAGACGACACATGAACACACACGAACATACACACTCCAATCATTCTTAAATTTAAATAATGGGAACAGACAACAATATCCAATAGACCTGCAGAGACCTCCTTAAAAATCTTGACGATATGTATGAGATTCTGCATTCCAGTTAGCCAAGTAGCATGTGTCTCTAGGAAACCCACCTCAATTCTAAAGAAACAAATTTCTTAAATAGGTACACGCTATTCAGAAAGGACAAGGTGGGCTGCACCCAGTCTTTAGGGGGTGTGGCCATTATCGCCTAGAAAACATTAGCGTGCCACACTCTCTCTTTAAACACTGTCCTCTAGGTTATAGCGATCCGTACAATAATATTTATTAGGTTTATGATTGTATGCTCCATTTACATCTCTCCTGATTTTGCACTTCTGAGCTCTGATTTCGAGGCACTGGTTGACCAGCTGCCCGAACCATACATACTAACAGGCGACCTTAATGCACACAACTCTCTTTGGGGCTCGTCCAGAACGGATGCCCGAGGTCGCCTGATGGAGAAGTTTCTTGCATCCTCCGGAGCATGTCTTTTCAAGAAAAAACAGCCTACATACCATAACTTAGGACACAATACATACTCGCATCTTGACTTGGCTATTGGTTCCACAGTTCTCTTTCCATGTCTTGAGTGGGGTGTGGGCACAGACTCATATGGTAGTGGCAATTTCCCCAACTCCTTAACGTTATTCTGTATAGGCCCGAGCAGTCCATCTTCCCATAAAAGGTTTAGTGAATCAAAAGCAAACTGGAGTACATTCACAGAAACATCTAAACTACACCACACAACCATAAAACACCTACAAGTGGAGGAAGCAGCCCAACTTGTCGCGGCACACATACTCAACTCCGCGAAAAAGTCCATGCCCCAGGCCTCCATTGCGTCCCGCAACAAAAGGAGGCCCTGGTGGAAGAAGGACTGTAGGCGGGCGCGAGAGGTCCAGAACAAGGCGTGGGGTGTCCTTGACGGTACCCCACGCCAGACGCCACATAATCTAATTTCCTGTAAAAGGGCAAAGGCTATTGAGAAGCGTGTGTGTCGTGAGGCGAAAAGAGAGAGTTGGCGCGCCTTCCTCACTTCCATCAACTCATCCACCGACAATCACAAAGTCTGGATGTAAATACGCAAACTAAAAGGACAACAGACAGACAGCCTACCCCTGGTTAGCAGAACAGGGTACACACTCGAAGAACAGGCCAACACGCTTGCCCAAAACTTCTAACACGTGTCCAGCTCAGCACACTACACCAACACTTTCATTAAACACAAAGCATCATGTGAGAAGTCCTTGCCAGACAGTAATAAGTCAAACTCATTTTGTAACACCCCCTTTTCGCCTCATGAGCTGAAGGTCGCACTCGGTACTTGTAAACCTTCAGCTCAAGGTGCAGACATGATTTCATACACAATGATACAACACTTACATGCAGACAGGCTTGAAACACTTCTTCACCTCTACAATAAAATATTTCTTTCGGGACACTTTCCACGCTCTTGGAGGGAGGCCATGGTTGTGGCTTTCCTGTTATTGGCGATAACAGCTAGCGATCCAGGTAGGAACGGGTCGCTGCATCAGCGCAAATATGCTCGTCTACGCCTTGCAGGCCCCTGGAAGCAACGTTCGGGCAAGCGCACATCAACTACATCGGCACGTTAGAGCCACAAGAGGGGCCAGAGACTGCCGCATCAAAGCCCCACATCGTGCATACGCCACGCAGCGAGGAGCCTTCAACGGCACCTATAAAAGACCATCAGGAACCAGGGACCGGGCATAACAGCGAGCGATCCAGGCAGGAACGTGTGCGCTGCATCAGCGCTAATCTGCTCGTCTACGCCTTGCAGGCCCCTGGAAACAACGTTCGGGCAAGCGCAGATCAACTTCATCTGCACGTTACAGCCACAAGAGGGGCCAGAAACTGCCGCATCACAGCCCAACATCGCGCATGCGCCACGCAGCGAGGAGCCTTAAACGGCACCTATAAAAGACCAGCAGGAGCCGGGGACCGGGCATAACAGTGAGCGATCCAGGCAGGAACGTCGTCGCTGCATCAGCGCTAATCTGCTCGTCAACGCCTTGCAGGCCCCTGGAAGCAACGTTCGGGCAAGCGCAGATCAACTTCATCGGCACGTAACAGCCACAAGAGGGGCCAGAAACTGCCGCATCACAGCGCAACATCGCGCATGCGCCACGCAGCGAGGAGCCTTGAACGGCACCTATAAAAGACCAGCAGGAACCGGGAACCGGGCATAACAGCGAGCGATCCAGGCAGGAACGTCGTCGCTGCATCAGCGCTAATCTGCTCGTCTAAGCCTTGCAGGCTCCTGGAAGCAACGTTCGGGCAAGCCCGGATCAACTACATCGGCACGTTACAGCCACAAGAGGGGCCAGAAACTGCCGCATCACAGCCCAACATCGCGCATGCGCCACGCAGCGAGGAGGCTTCAACGGCACCTATAAAAGACCAGCAGGAACCGGGCATAACAGCGAGCGATCCAGGCAGTAATGCGTCGCTGCATCAGCAGTAATCTGCTCGTCTACGACTTGCACGCCCCTGGAAGCAACGTTCGGGCAAGTGCTGATCAACTACATCGGCACGTTACAGCCACAAAAGGGGCCAGAAACTGCCGCATCACAGCCCAACATCGCGCATGCGCGACGCAGCGAGAAGCCTTCAACGGTACCTATAAAAGACAAGCAGGAACCGGGGACTGGGCATAACAGCGACCCATCCAGGCACCCAGCAAAGCACGTTACGTCGTACAGATATCCCGGAGACGTCAGCAATCGATATTGCAGATGTCCAGGAGACGTACCGTTGGGGTCAGAGTTACATATATTCAACGTTCCTACAACTGCAAAAAACCCGTCTAAATCACACGAAGGATAACGTCCAATAGATGTCTCATATTACTTTTATACGCTGTTTACGGGACGTTACCTTAGTGGTACGTCTTATGGATATTGTCGTGGTACGCATGCAAGACGTATAATTAAAATGTCTGTTCTACATCGGTTTTCTGTCTTTGGCACAAGCACTAGTTTTTTTATATTCATGACTTGTGTACGTTAGTATAATATTGTTGAGGTGAACCTGTATGCCTGAAATTTACATTCTTTATACATTTGGAAGTTTGGCCAGCCCCCTTTCCAAGGTTGCACTGTTTGCTGTCCGCACTGTTTGCTGTTACTTGTCACCTGGTTTCTAGAATAATGTGTTTCCACTTTTGAAGTGCTGCATACTGCAAGAAGTCTCATATGTGAAGTGCCAAGCTGACCACACTCTCACAAAAGCACACGAAGCACAGCTCTAAACAAGAAATGTCGCATCAAAACAAGAGGCAGTAAGTAACAGCAAACCAGTCCTGATAAGCACAAGCGACCTGGACACTAAGGCAACCACAGTAGCGTCATCGAATTGTACCATACAGCACGGCTGTACAGGCCTTCTGCAAATAAACTATCACAGAAACAAGTCAAAAATTAAACAAATTAAAATGACATTCTCCCATCCTATCTATAAGTACCTGCAGCTGGGTAGTAAGAACGCTTTCAAAGTACACATAAAACACAAAAGAGTTCAGGTAAAACAGTTTATATTGACTTCCAAATTATGTAATATGCTTTCGCAACACAACCACTTTAATTTTAATTCCTATCTGCCCTGGCCCACAGGGTACACATTTTACAAATACAAGAATAGTACAGATATTAATGATTATAAATAAGTCACACAGCAGAAAGGTTGACAAAAAATAGGAAGAAAAGCAAACATGTAAACCCAGGGTACAAGCACAAGATAGTTATCAAACTTGAATTATCGCACATTAAAATAATTGGGTGAAAACAACGCAAGTGTGAAAACAAAATGATTAAATGGTGGTTATAAAAACAGCAAAATTTGCGGAACTAAACAGTTCACATGTGGTGAAAAGTTTGTGGAACAATAAAACAAAAGCACCTAGGAAACACAGAAGTGGTGTTCAGTGGTGGTTGTGAGTGCCATACAAACTTAAGCTACTTTAAACAAACCAACATCTAGGGAAACGGTTATGATCTATAGAAAAGGTGTGTATGAAGAAATGACTACGGCGGTTACAAGAGCAGTAGAAATTTACGTGATGAAATGATTCACACTTAGTGAAATGGCAGGACAACAATAAAACAACAAAAAACTTTAGAAATAATTTATTGAATTCTGGTTAGGACAAAAAAAGGTTACACTATTTCAATATTTCACACAAAGTTATATGATTTGGGAACAAACGAAAAAACGGGGAACACGGAAATGATTGAATATTAGTTACAAGAAGACAGATTTACTTGACTACGTGATTCACACCAAGTGATACGCTCAAAGAACAATCACACAAAATAAAAACGCATGGAACCATGGAAATAGTTCAATAATGGTTCAATGGTGCATGCCTCCATCATCAGTTATGGTAGGGATTCTTGAACAGTTTGCGTTCTTTGTTGTGGTGCCAGAAACTGCCAAAATGGTTGCAGACCGGATTGGTTGGAAAATGAGTAAAAATTTCATTGTGCAAAGGCTTAAAGAAGTTTATTACCGCTTCTAGCAATAAAAACTAAGAAGCCGCAGGTTGGCGACAAAGCTGATATTTGCGCAGGATGTGACTGACAATAAAAATCTGGGCTCTATGCATTGTCTGGTGAAAGAATTTGATGTCTGTAACAACTCGATGATATCATGTTACACACAATGCAGGATGCCACTCGCAGGTGGAAAACAACGTGTTCCCTGTTTCCCGAAACAGGAGAAGTCCTGCGTTAAGTTGAGCGTCAACAGTAGCTTGAGCAGGCGCCTTGTGCAGGCTGTTGCAGTAGCACCTCCCTTGCAAGCCAGTTCATTTATCTAGGCACGGGTACAGGAAAATCTGTGTTGTTAATACAAATTTTTAAGACTGGTATAATACAGAATGGCCGCTTACATTGTCCCTGAAAAAGACGGTGCATGACAGCTGCATCCTACCGGTACTCGCCTATGAGGCAGAAACTTCCAGGCTAACTAAAAGGGTCTAACCTAAATTAAGGACGACTTAGCAGACAATCGAAGGATAGAAAATGGGTGTAACATGAAGGGACAGGAAGAGAGCGGAGTAGATATACTTTAATGTCATCATTGGCATTACTAAGGCAACCTTAACACTAACGATGACAGCTAATGTGAGGTACCACTAAATATAAGAACTATATTTCGCGAATGGGGACTCTGAGGACATTTTAGCCAGCTAAAGGTCCCATGTGAACTTGCAAAATATTTTTCTGCGTCTATCCTAACTGCTTGGTGGATTCAAGTGACAATATATACACGTATGAAGCCATGTCCAGAAAATGTGGCAAAAGGAAACATCCACAAACCAGGACAGCGTCACTGCCATGGACGTATACTTCGTGCAGCAGAATGGCGAGGTGGGCTAGCTGGTATATATGCATAACTAAACCTTCAAAAAGCACATCACTGAAACACTCGTCATGTTGTCCTGTTCGCTTGTCCTGCTAGGCCTACATTTTTAGTTGAAGTATATGTTGTACAGCGGGAAGCATCAAAGTAAAGCAAGACATTTTTACAGCATAATCACATTCACACATAGTCTAAGTTGCACCAGTCAGCAGCCTGCAACATGTAATTTATTAGCAAACGACAGGCCACACACCAGAATCTTACTCTGCCTTCTCTGTTTCTCTGATCGCCAAGGCGTGTTCCACACTAAATTCATTAAGCTGAAAATTCCATAAGTGACAGAAATTTAACAGCCATTTTTGAATATTTTTACTCGGTTCTGAAAGGTTAATTCACGTTTGCGATGCTGCAGTAAGAGTACGAAGCACAACCAGCGCTGCTCATAATACTGTACCAGTTACGACATGCGTGTAGTTCTGACTTTACAAATAAATTCGGGTTGCATACACGTTGTTCATTCCAACATTTCACGACCAATCTGAACGTTCGAAACGATTGAACACTCAATCGAAACGCGAAAAAAGCATCTAGATGGCATTTTAATCAAATGCTGTACTCTCGGAATTCACTCGATTTATTATTTTACTTCAATGCTACACGCCCGGCAATCATTCAATTTATTGGGCCCGTTTTTTAACCGAAAACTATTATGACGAAAAAAAACGGTATCGGCAGAAACGAAACAAAAACCAATATCACGCTAAACGTACACGATGAGCGTGTAACCTATACGCACTTATATTCGCACTTTCCAGCTTCCCTTGTTTAATTTTGTATCAAAACATTCGCCTAGCAAAACAGGACAGAACACAAACACTTCACCAAACACAGGGCTAGAAATGGCGCGAGAATTGATTCTGTTTACAAACGCAGCAGCCAGGTACAAAGGTCTACCGACAAATCTCCGCAACGCACAAAGCTAATCCCTCAAATCGTTAGGGCTAACCGCTTACGCGTACCGAACCGCTTACGCGTTCGAGAGCAATTCTGCTACGTTAAATACATATGACAAGAAAACAAGGATCACTAGTACTCATTTACCTCCACTACTTGCAGTATTTCTTCGTCCGGTAGATAAATCCATGGTAGTCAAATAACCGAAATAACGAAAGTTGAAGGCGTGCACACCCGTGCCGTCACCGGCCTGTAGCACGCGTATCGATACGGAGTGCAGTTAATACACTGTCGGAAGATCGGACTCGCCGCGCAGCGACTTCCTGTCTCGTGTTCGTCCGAGGAAAAACTAGTTCCTGAAAGACACCCACCTTGATAAAAACGCGTTGCGAAATATATGCCCAAGTTATTGGTAAATACAGATAATAGTTTCCAATTATATACAGGAAAAGCTTGAGCGTGGGTATCTCTTAAAAAAAGTAATTGTACCGGCAATCTAGATTACGGCATTTAAGGCAATTTCAGGTTCTGCGGTGGAAATACAGCTGCCGTGGGGTTGTGGGTGCCGTAATTTTACGGTTTGTTCTGAGGCCGCAATTGCAGCGTATTTTCCGCGCTTTCGTGCGTCGACATCGCCCGCATTGACGGCGTCGGCAAAATGCACTGCGACGTGAACTGACGCGGGAGGAGGACGCGGAGGAGAAAACTTTATTGAACAGGTAGATCGAGCTTGGAAGTGAAGTGGGCGGGGTCCACAGTCCAGGACTCCGTTGGTGCGGCCTGCCGTCTTCGCCCTTTCAGCGAGCCAAAGCTGCTTACTTAGTTCCGAGCTGGCAAGTTCACTCTCACACTGCTCATATGTAACTACGACGATGTCTATGCTGTTCGACAGATATCAGCGTCGACACAGGGCCAGAAAGCATCCGAAAGCACGCGACATCGCCCGGATTCCATGTCCATCTCCTGCAGTTTAGGGTCATTACGTTCGCAGAAAACAATCCTTTTTTTAACGTGCGGTAATTTGGTGCCTTGAGGCAAATTACAAGCTGTTTCTGTTCGAAAGTGCGCAATCCTCCGTGGCTAGTTTGGCTTTCATCGGGGAGATCGGGGGTCTGGGAAAGCTTTTTGCGAGTTAAATACGGGAGGTCTGGCTACATCGCTTGTAGTGTTAGCATGATAGGCTTGTCTGCAAGATCGGTGCATCACGAACAAAGTTTATCAACGCCAGAAATCTAGCGGTGCATTCAATTTCATTCGCGGCTACCGTAGCTTGCATAGGGGGAACGATGAAGCGCGATAGCTTTTCTTGGCTTAAATTATTGAGCTTTAGTAACATCACTTGCAGTATTAGCATAATTGACCTCGCCTCCAAGATCGGTGCAGAAGAAACAAGCGTTAGCACTGCCGAAATTTGTCAAATACGACCAAAACGAATCACCCAACAATATTCGCTGGCAGCCTCTGTTACACAGTCTTTCTTTATATCAGAAATGGGATTTATTCTAACAGGAGGTAAGGGATTGCGCAATAGAAGAGTCCGTACGCCTTTCGTTTTTAAAACGTTTTTAAGTACGGGAACTAACTACATTGGTAGGGCTTCATGAACTCGAAGCGGTCAGTCCGGGAATGGGTGTAGAGGAAATTGGCATTGTTAAGGCACAACTTCAGCAATATGTTACCGAAAAATACCATGGCGCTCTAATTCGGTCGAGAACTGAAAAATTCTTTGATAGTTACCCCACTCGTCGTTCACTAAATGATGAGCTGGAGTCAGAACTTGCGAAGGAGGTAATCGAAATTCAACATAACGGTATTAAGTACACTGAAGCAGCTGGAATTGCTAGTGCTTTCCATGACCACTACAGCACGCTATTTGCGGGGTCAAGTCTATTAGCTCGGGGGCAAGAATTTAGTTCTCTCATTGATTTACTGCCAAAGCTGACAGACGATGAGTGCGCTCTGGTTACTGGGCCTATTACACTCGAAGAGGTTAAGGCTGCCATCTCTGACCTCAAGACAAACAAGACCCCGGGGCCCAATGGTTTGAGCGGAGATTTTTATCAAAAGTTCTCTGCTATCCTTGCTCCCGTTCTGTTAGACATATTCACAGCAGCATACGACCATGATGTTTTGCCGCCAACTTTTTATTTAGGACACACAGTTTTAATTCCGAAAACGCAAGATGAACAAAAGCTGAAATTGGTTGACGGCTATCGGCCAATATCTCTCTGCAATGTAGATTATAAAATTTTCGCCAAAAATTTTATCTAGGCGCCTTCAACTTGTCATCACTAGTTTAGTAGGAGCTCACCAAACTTGCGGTATTAGAGGTAGGAGCATTCAAACAAACATACATGTTGCCCGTTCAATATTGGAGTGTGTGTCTGATTCGGCAGAGCAGGTGGCCCTTATCCAAAGCGTTTCTCATGATTTTCTATTCGCACTATTGGCAGCGGTAAATTTAGGGGATGTGTTGTTAAAAGGCATTCAGCTTTGTTACAAACAGTGCACCACACAACTGGTCGTCAACCGCGTTCTGTCTAAGCCAGTTTCGATTAAGTCGTCTGTTAGACAGGGCTGCCCCCTTTCACCCTTGTTGTTTGCCTTATATCTCGAACCTCTGTGCCTTAGTATTCAGCAGAGTGAAAGCGTACGGTGCTTTTCATCGCTATCCTGTGAGGTTAAGGTCCTTGCTTACGCGGATGACATTGCCTATTTTGTTCTGATAAAAAAAGCGTTCAAGAAGCCCTTAATCTCACCAGGCAGTTTTGTGACGCGTCTGGAGCAGCTGTGAATATGGAAAAAACGAATTGATTTTGGTTTGGTAAATGGGGTGCCAAACCGTCCTTATTTGGTGGCATTACTTGGGATAAGGACGCACTTCAATACTTAGGTGTACCCTTGCACCAAATACGAAACACCGGGCCTCATTGGTCATTGGCACTCCAAAAAGTCAAGCGAGCCTCTCAGGCATGGATGGGGCGAGAACTTTCTGTGTTTGCGCGTGCGCACGTTTGTAATGTCTTCCTTGTCGCAAAGCTTGTTTATGTGCTGCAAGTACTCCACTGTGCGCGTTCTAAAGTACAAGATCTACATAGAGTTTTTGCGACATTTGTGTGGGGGTCCCAATGGGAACCTATGCGTAGGGACAATTTGTTTCTTCCATTAGTGTCTGGGGGTGCTGGGCTGATACATTTGTTTGTACACCAGCTTGTATCTCGGTTTTTCTTCTATAAGGTGACGCATCATCCACTTCTGCTCAACGTTATTCAACAGCGCATAAGTTTTCATTTACCGGTTTTGCTTGTCTCCACTGGTGAAGTCAGTACGAAGCCGCCATGAGGGTTTTTAAAGGAGGTGGTCGACACCTTCAATTTCCTTACTGCGAGGTTTTCCCTGCAATATCTGTTTACCCTTTCCGGGAAGGCTTTGACGAACACTTTATTAGAGAGTCTGTTCCCAGTGCCGGTTTATCGCCAGCCTTACATTGGCCACCATAAGGACAGTGTTTTGAAGCGGGTCACACGTATGTGTCTTCCTCCAAATGCAAAAACGTTTTCCTTTAAGCTGCATACATCAACACTACCAGTGAAAACATGGTTGCGTGAGAAAGGAATGTCTATTCCTTGGTCTGACAATTGCCGTTTATGCAATCAACCTGAAACCATTGATCATTGTTTGGTTTTGTGCCGGGATGCGGTGTTTTTCTGGGATGTGTTGCAACGAACTCTTAAAAAGGACATAGACATTACCCCTTATACATTTCGGTTCTTGCCTTTTAGAGATGTTACTGGACGCCTAATGATATATTTGTTGTGATCGGATTGTATAGCTTGTGGAAGTGCCGCATGACGGACAGGCACGCGGAACCCCCTCGCCCAACGAAGTCCATTTTTCGGGAGCAAACTGCGTTGGTGCGGAGCATTTATGCGGCGCAAAGTGACCCACCAGAATGGCTGCATCTGTTGGACGCGTGCGTCTGCCTGCCAGAGTTTTAACGAACGGCTAGTTTTAGCTGCTGTGATATGCATCTTCTTGGATGACTCATAACTTTTGTAGGCTGTATTAAGGGTAGTTTTCCATGCAGTAAAAAAAATAGGGTACCAAATTCTTGGGCCCACGCCTTGTTTTCCGTCGTGTTCCAGTGGATTGGAGCTTAGGTGCTAGTGTTGTGTTTTGAAAGTCTATGGTTCGAGTCTTGGCAAAACCTCACGGATTTCTTAGTTTTTTTTGCAATGAGGGTGTCAGCGAAATTTTTTTCCAGGCAAAAAAAGGCAGAGTACCTTGCCTTTAACCTACAAGTGGCGTTTGACAGTAACCTCAGTATCAAGGCAGCCCCGAAATTTGATTTGCTCACACTTTGAATTTATGAAGCTGCAGTCGGTACGTAACATCAAGGTTAAATCACGTAGCAAGTAAAGTTAGCAAGTGTTGCTTCTTCGTTCATCATCCTATCTTATTTTGTTCAGATTTGACAGAAATAACCCCCGCCTCTCCCCCCGCCTCCCCCCCCAAAAAAACCCTTAGAAAGATCGTTGGCAACGTCGCTTGTAAACGAATTCGGCTGCCTTTTTCCGTGAGGTTCGGTATTGGGCTACTGTTTTGAACGTCAAAGGTTCAAAGCAATAGTGGTGGATTACAATACTTGCACAAAACCCCTCGGTACAAAACCCTTACAAAACACATAAAAACCCCCTCGGTAACTTCAATACGGTATACCTGCGGAGAGTTTGAAAATATAGTATAGCAGATATAGTTAAAATAAATGTAGCTGCGATAGACATGTTCGAAGTAAAAAACGGACATACCAGCAACATCTGAACAACGTCAGAAAAAATGTGTCTAAATAGCGTCCCCAAATGAAGCACCAGAAACATCGAGAGTACGTCTTTAGCAAAGATGAAAGAACGTCCGACATTGAGGTACCAGCAACGTTATCTCAACATCCAAAAATTTTCATTAAAATATTGCATGTTGTATGGATGTCTAATAGAGATACTGCTAGGACATAGACGTTCGGATCTTTTTGGGACGTCGCAGAGAAAGAGAGAGAGAAAAAAATTTTATTTCTCCAGCAGAGGCTGATGTGTGGGCGTCGCCCCGTGGAAGGCGTCCCTAGTCCGGGATGCCTTGACTTCGGGTGGCCGTCCGTGCTCGGGTCACCAACTTAAGCTGGATATCCGGGTCCGGGCTGGCCAGGGAAGCCCTCCACTGCTCGAAGGTTGGGTTGGAAAGGGGGGGCAAGTCTGGAGTTCGTTGGCACTCCCATATGATGTGGTAGAGGGTGCCAGGCTGGGGACAGTAAGCGCAGAGGGAAGGTTGTTGGGTGGGGAAGATGAGGTGGAGGCGGGAAGGATGTGGATACGTATTCGTTTGGAGCCGCCGCCAAGTTGTAGCGTTCTCTCTGGAGAGGCGCCAGTGTGGTGGTGGAAGACGACGGCGAGTTTGCCGGTAATGCGCGAGAATCTCCGTGTAGCCACTGAGTGGGTGGAGTTGATCGTGAGGGGGTAAACATTGGCCAACGTCGGCAATGGCTCGGTGTATGATATCGCGAGCCGCGGCGTGAGCCGCTTCATTGCCGGGGATGGCGGCGTGTTCAGGAGCCCAGACGATGCGAATGTCAGGGGTCGTTGTGCAGTTTTTGAGGATGTGAAGTGCTGATGAAGAAATTCGGCCAATTTGGTAATTTCGGCAGGCTGTCTGCGAATCGGTGAGGATGGTTACTTGGTCAGGGCGGGAAATGGCGGCCAGGGCAATGGCTATTTCTTCGGCGACATCGATTGAGCTTGTGGTAGTAGTGGCGGCAGTGACGCATTGGCCGGTATGAGTTACTAGGCAGGCTACGTGGCCGGCGCGCCCAGGGTAGGGGGTAGCATCTGTATATAGGGCGCTGGGGTCTTCGCCGTATCGCGCAGTCAGGGCTCGAGCACGGGCAGCCCGGCGGCCAAGGTGGTAGTTGGTGTGCATATTGCGAGGAATTGGGGCCACCCGGATGCCATCTCGCAGGGCTAGAGGAATGCGTTGTTTTTGTTCCCTCGGGGGTATCGGACGGAGTCCTAATGCTGTAAGGACCTGTCGACCAGTGGGAGTCAATTGCAGGCGCCGTAGTTGAGCTGAATGATGGGCTTCTTGCAGCTCTTCCCACGTGTTGTGAACTCCCAAGGCGAGTAGTTTGTGGGTCGCAGTAGCAGTGGGTAGGCCAAGCGCAGTTTTGTACGCTTGGCGAATCATTGTGTTGAGCCGAGCCTTTTCTGTTGTTTTCAGAGCGAGGTACGGGGTCCCGTAGGTAATGCGGCTAATAAGCAAAGCTTGCACTATCTGTAGGGTATCATGCTCTTTAAGGCCTCGACGGCGATGGGAGATGCGTTGCAGAAGGTGCATCAGTTGCGACAGGGTTTTATGCAGAGGGGAAATTGTGTGCAGTCCAGAACCGTTTTTGGGTATTGTGAGACCCAACACCCGCAGTTGCGGGACGTTGGGGACTGGCTGCCCTGCAATGGCCAGTTGAGGTTCAGGTATACCTCGAGCAGATTTGTGAGAAGGCTGGGAGTGGAGCGTTAGCAAAGCCGATTTTTCGGGTGCGCACTGGAGGCCACGTGTCTGGAGGTAGTGAAAGGTAGCAGTAATCGCTTGCTGCAAGGCGTCTTGCTGCTCTCCAATGGAGCCAGTAGGCGTCCAGACGGTAAGGTCATCCGCATATAATGCGTGTTTAATGTGGGGAATTGACTGCAATTTCGGTGGGAGGTCCTTCATGGCGATGTTAAATAACAGTGGCGAGATGACTGACCCTTGCGGAGTACCTTTCGCTTGAATCGTGAAAGTGGACGATCGAAGATATCCAATACCAATCGTCGCAGTACGGTCCGTTAAGAAGGCCTTAACATAGTCATACATGCGCTGTCCACATCCGAGGGATGCGAGTCCTGCAAGTATTGCCGAGTGTGAAACGTTGTCGAATGCACCCTTGATGTCCAGAGTGAGTATGCAGCGCTTGTGGGATGATGTGAGGCGATCAATAATGTCCGACTTAAGTTGGATTAAAATATCTTGCGTGGACAGATGGGGTCGAAAGCCAAACATGGTCATTGGGAAGAGATCATTATCCTCGATGTGTGCTACCAAGCGGTTATGCACTAAATGTTCGTACAGTTTCCCAGCACACGATGTCAGTGAAATGGGGCGAAGGTTTCCTGGAGTCAATGGTTTCTTAGGCTTTGGGATAAGAGTAATATCCGCGTGCCGCCAGAGTTGTGGTAGAGTACCCGCATCCCATTGTTTGTTGATATACTCTAATAAAGCTTCAAGGGCGGCTGTATCGAGATTGCGCAAGTATTTGTTCAGGAACTGGGCACCGGGCATAACAGCGAGTGATCCAGGCAGAAACGCGTCGCTGCATCAGCGCTAATCTGCACGTCTACGCGTTGCAGGCCCCTGGAAGCATCGTTCGGGCAAGCGAAGATCAACGACATCGGCATGTTACAGCAACAAAGGGGGCCAGAAACTGCCGCATCACAGCGCAACATCGCGCATGCGCCACGCAGCGAGGAGCCTTCAACGGCACCTATAAAAGACCAGCAGGAACCGGGGACCGGGAAACAGCAAGCGATCCAGGCAGGAACGTCGTGGCTGCATTAGTGCTAATCTGTTCGTCCACGCCTTGCAGGCCCCTGGAAGCAACGTACGGGCAAGTGCAGATCAACTACATCGGCACGTTACAGCCACAAGAGGGGCCAGAAACTGCCGCATCACAGCCCAACATCGCGCATGGCCACGCAGCGAGGAGGCTTCAACGGCACCTATAAAAGACCAGCAGGAGCCGGGGACCGGGCATAACAGCAAGCGATCCAGGCAGGAACGCGTCGGTGCATCAGCCGTAATCAGCTCGTCTACGCCTTGCAGGCCCGTGGAAGCAACGTTCGGGCAAGTGCAGTTCAACTGCATCGGCACGTTACAGCCACAAGAGGGGCCAGAAACTGCCTCATCACAGCCCAACATCGCGCATGCGCCACGCAGCGCGGAGCCTTCAACGGCACCTATAAAAGACCAGCAGGAACCGGGCACCGGGCATAACAGCGAGCGATCCAGGCAGGAACGTCGTCGCTGCATCAGCAGTAATCTGCTCGTCTACGCCTTGCAGGCCCCTGGAAGCAACGTTCGGGCAAGCGCAGATCAACTTCGTCGGCACGTTACAGCCACAAGAGGCCCCAGACACTGCCGCATCACATCCCAACATCGCGCATGCGCCACGCAGCGAGGAGGCTTCAACGGCACCTATAAAAGACCAGCAGGAACCGGGTACCGGGAATTACAGCGAGCGATCCAGGCAGGAACGTCGTCGCTGCATCAGCGCTAATCTGCTCGTCTACGCCTTGCAGGACCGTGGAAGCAACGTTCGGGCAAGCGCAGATCAACTTCATCGGCACGTTACAGCCACAAGAGGGCCCAGAAACTACCGCATCACAGCCCAACATCGCGCATGTGCCACGCAGCGAGGAGGCTTCAACGGCACCTCTAAAAGACCAGCAGGAGCCGGGGACCGGGCATAACAGCGAGCGATCTAGGCACAAACGCGTCGCTGCATCAGCACTAGTCTGCTTGTCTACGCCTTGCAGGCCCCTGGAGGCAACGTTCGGGCAAGCGCAGATTAACTACATTGGCACGTTACAGCCACAAGAGGGGCCAGAAACTGCCGCATCACAGTCCAACATCGCGCATGGGCCACGCAGCGAGGAGGCTTCAACGGGGCCTATAAAAGACCAGCAGAAACCGGGCACCAGGCATAACAGCGAGTGATCCAGGCAGAAACGTCGTCGCTGCATCAGCGCTAATCTGCTCGTCTACGCCTTGCAGGCCCCTGGAAGCAACGTTCGGACAAGTGCAGATCAACTACATCGGCACGTTACAGCCACAAGAGGGGCCAGAAACTGCCGCATCACAGCCCAACATCGCGCAAGCGCCACGCAGCGAGGAGGCTACAACGGCACCTATAACAGACCAGCAGGAACTGGGCACCGGGAATAACAGCGAGCGATCCAGGCAGAAACGTCGTCGCTGCATCAGCACTAATCTGCTCGTGTACGCCTTGCAGGCCCCTGGAAGCAACGTTCGGGCAAGCGCAGATGAACTTCATCGGCACGTTACAGCCACAAGAGGGCCCAGAACCTGCCGCCGCACAGCCCAACATCGCGCATGCGCCACGCAGCGAGGAGGCTTCAACGGCACCTATAAAAGACCAGCAGGAACCGGGGACCGGGCATAACAGCGAGTGATCCAGGCAGGAACGTCGTCGCTGCATCAGCGCTAATCTGCACGTCTACGCCTTGCAGGCCCCTGGAAGCAACGTTCGGGCTAGTGCAGATCCACTACATCGGCACGTTACAGCCACAAGAGGGCCCAGAAACTGCCGCATCACAGCCCAACATCGCGCATGCGCCACGCTGCGAGGAGGCTTCAACCGCACCTATAAAAGACCAGCAGGAGCCGGGGACCGGGCATAACAGCGAGCGATCCAGGCACGAACGCGTCGCTGCATCAGCGCTAATCTGCACGTGTACGCCTTGCAGGCCCCTGGAAGCAACGTTCGGGCAAGCGCAGATCAACTTCATCGGCACGTTACAGCCACAAGAGGGCCCAGAACCTGCCGCCGCACAGCCCAACATCGCGCATGTGCCACGCAGCGAGGAGGCTTCAACGGCACCTATAAAAGACCAGCAGGAACGGGGGGCCTGGCACAAAAGCGAGCGATCGAGGCAGGAACGTTGTCGCTGCATCAGCGCTAATCTGCTCGTTTACGCCTTGCAGGCCCCTGGAAGCAACGTTCGGGCAAGCGCAGATCAACTACGTCGGCACGTTACAGCCACAAGAGAGCCAGAAACTGCCGCATCACAGCCCAACATCGCGCATGGGCCACGCAGCGAGGAGGCTTCAACGGCACCTATAAAAGCCCAGCAGGAACCGGGGACCAGGCATAACAGCGAGCGATCCAGGCAGGAATGTCGTCGCTGCATCAGCGCTAATCTGCTCGTCTACGCCTTGCAGGCACCTGGAAGCAACGTTCGGGCAAGCGCAGATCAACTTCATCGGCACGTTACAGCCACAAGAGGGCCCAGACACTGCCGCATCACATCCCAACATCGCGCATGCGCCACGCAGCGAGGAGGCTTCAACGGCACCTATAAAAGACCAGCAGAAACCGGGGACCAGGAATAACAGCGAGCGATCCAGGCAGGAACGTCGTCGCTGCATCAGAGCTAATCTGCTCGTTGACGCCTTGCAGGACCGTGGAAGCAACGTTCTGGCAAGCGCAGATCAACTTCATCGGCACGCTACAGCCACAAGAGGGCCCAGAAACTACCGCATCACAGCCCAACATCGCGCATGTGCCACGCAGCGAGGAGGCTTCAACGGCACCTCTAAAAGACCAGGAGGGGCCGGGGACCGGGCATAACAGCGAGCGATCCAGGCACAATCGCGTCGCTGCATCAGCACTAGTCTGCTTGTCTACGACTTGCAGGCCCCTGGAAGCAACGTTCGGGCAAGCGCAGATTAACTACATTGGCACGTTACAGCCACAAGAGGGGCCAAAAACTGCCGCATCACAGCCCAACATCGCGCAAGCGCCACGCAGCGAGGAGGCTACAACGGCACCTATAAAAGACTAGCAGGAACCGGGGACCGGGAAGAACAGCGAGCGATCCAGGCAGGAACTTCGTTGCTGCATCAGCGCTAATCTGCTCGTGTACGCCTTGCAGGCCCCTGGAAGCAACGTTCGGGCAAGCGCAGATGAACTTCATCGGCACGTTACAGCCACAAGAGGGCCCAGAACCTGCCGCCGAACAGCCCAACAGCGCGCATGCGCCACGCAGCGAGGAGGCTTCAACGGCACCTATAAAAGACCAGCAGGAGCCGGGGACCGGGCATAACAGCGAGCGATCCAGGCACGAACGCGTCGCTGCATCAGCGCTACTCTGCACGTGTACGCTTTGCAGGCCCCTGGAAGCAACGTTCGGGCAAGCGCAGATCAACTTAATCGGCACGTTACAGCCACAAGAGGGCCCAGAACCTGCCGCCGCACAGCCCAACATCGCGCATGTGCCACGCAAGGAGGAGGCTTCAACGGCACCTATAAAAGACCAGCAGGAGGGGGGGCCGGGTACAAAAGCGAGCGATCGAGGCAGGAACGTCGTCGCTGCATCAGCGCTAATCTGCTCGTCTACGCCTTGCAGGCCCCTGGAAACAACGTTCGGGCAAGCGCAGATCGACTTCATTGGCACGTTACAGCCACAAGAGGGCCCAGAAACTGCGGCATCACAGCCCAACATCGGGCATGCGCCACGCAGCGAGGAGGCTTCAACGGCACCTATAAAAGACCAGCAGGAACGGGGGGCCGGGCACAAAAGCGAGCGATCGAGGCAGGAACGTCGTCGCTGCATAAGCGCTAATCTGCTCGTCTACGCCTTGCAGGCCCCTGGAAGCAACTTTCGGGCTAGCGCAGATCAACTACATCGGCACGTTACATCCACCAGAGGGGCCAGAAACTGCCTCATCACAGCCCAACATCGCACATGCGCCACGCAGCGAGGAGGCTTCAACGGCACCTATAAAAGACCAGGAGGAACCGGGCACCGGGAATAACAGCGAGCGATCCAGGCAGGAACGTCGTCGCTGCATAAGCGCTAATCTGCTCGTCTACGCCTTGCAGGCCCATGGAAGCAACGTTCGGGCTAGTGCAGATCCACTTCATCGGCACGTTACAGCCACAAGAGGGCCCAGAAACTGCCGCATCACAGCCCAACATCGCGTATGCGCCACGCTGTGAGGAGGCTTCAACGGCACCTATAAAAGACCAGCAGGAGCCGGGGACCAGGCATAACAGCGAGCGATCCAGGCACGAACGCGTCGCTGCATCAGCGCTAATCTGCACGTGTACGCCTTGCAGGCCCCTGGAAGCAACGTTCGGGCAAGCGCAGATCAACTTCATCGGCACGTTACAGCCACAAGAGGGCCCAGAACCTGCCGCCGCACAGCCCAACATCGCGCATGTGCCACGCAGCGAGGAGGCTTCAACGGTACCTATAAAAGACCAGCAGGAACGGGGGGCCGGGCACAAAAGCGAGCGATCGAGGCAGGAACGTCGTCGCTGCATCAGCACTCATCTGCTCGTCTACGCCTCTCAGGCCCCTGGAAGCAACGTTCGGGCAAGCGCAGATCAAGTACATCGGCACGTTACAGCCACAAGAGAGCCAGAAACAGCCGTATCACAGCCCAACATCGCGCATGTGCCACGCAGCGAGGATGCTTCAACGGCAACTATAAAAGACCACAAGGAACCGGGGACCGGGCAAAACAGCGAGCGATCGAGGCAGGAACGTCGTCGCTGCATCAGCGCTAATCTGCTCGTCTACGCCTTGCAGGCCCCTGGAAGCAACGTTCGGGCAAGTGCAGATCAAGTACATCGGCACGTTACAGCCACAAGAGGGGCCAGAAACTGCCGCATCACAACCCAACATCGCGCTTGTGCCACGCAGCGAGGAGGTTTCAACGGCACCTATAAAAGACCAGCAGGAACGGGGGGCCGGGCACAAAAGCGATCGATCGAGGCAGGAACGTCGTCGCTGCATCAGCGCTAATCTTCTCGTCTACGCCTTGCAGGCCCCTGGAAACAACGTTCGGGCAAGCGCAGATCGACTACATTGGCACGTTACAGCCACCAGAGGGGCCAGAAACTGCCGCATCACAGCCCAACATCGCGCATGTGCCACGCAGCGAGGAGGCTTCAGCGGTACATAAAAAAGACCACCAGGAACCGGGGACCGGGCATAACAGCGAGCGATCCAGGCAGGAACGTCGTCGCTGCATCAGCGCTAATCTGCTCGTATACGCCTTCCAGGCCCCTGGAAGCAACGTTCGGGCAAGCGCAGATCAACTGCATCGGCACGTTACAGCCACAAGAGGGGCCAGAAACTGCCGCATCACAGCCAAACATCGCGCATGTGCCACGCAGCGAGGAGGCTTCAACGGCACCTATAAAAGACCACCAGGAACCGAGGACCGCCCATAACGGCCAGCGATCCAGGCAGGAACGTCGTCGCTGCATCAGCGCTAATCTGCTCGTCTACGCCTTGCAGGCCCCTGGAAACAACGTTCGGGCAAGTGCAGATCGACTTCATTGGCACGTTACAGCCACAAGAGAGCCAGAAACAGTAGCATCACAGCCCAACATCGCACATGTGCCACGCAGCGAGGAGGCTTCAACGTCACCTATAAAAGACCACCAGGAACCAGGGACCGGGCATAACAGCGAGCGATCCAGGCAGGAACGTCGTCGCTGCATCAGCGCTAATCTGCTCGTCTACGCCTTGCAGGCCCCTGGAAGCAACGTTCGGGCAAGCGCAGATCAACTTCATCGGCACGTTACAGCCACAAGAGGGCCCAGAAACTGCCGCATCACAGCCCAACATCGCGCATGTGCCACGCAGCGAGGAGGCTTCTACGGCACCTATAAAAGACCAGCAAGAACTTGGGGCCGGGCACAAAAGCGAGCGATCGAGGCAGGAACGTCGTCGCTGCATCAGCACTCATCTGCTCGTCTACGCCTCTCAGGCCCCTGGAAGCAACGTTCGGGCAAGCGCAGACCAACTACATCGGCACGTTACAGCCACAAGAGGGCCCAGAACCTGCCGCCACACGGCCCAACTTCGCGCATGCGCCACGCAGCGAGGAGGCTTCAACGGCACCTATAAAAGACCAGCAGGAACAGGGCACCGGGAATAACAGCGAGCGATCCAGGCAGGAACGTCGTCGCTGCATCAGCACTAATCTGCTCGTCTACGCCTTGCCGGCCCCTGGAAGCAACGTTCGGGCAAGCGCAGATCAACTACATCGTCGCGTTACAGCCACAAGAGGGGCCAGAAACCTCCGCATCACAGCCCAACATCGCGCATGTGCCACGCAGCGAGGAGCCTTCAACGGCACCTATAAAAGACCAGCAGGAACCGGGGACTGGGCATAACAGCGAGCGATCCAGGCAGGAACGTCGTCGCTGCATCAGCGCTAATCTGCTCGTCTACGCCTTGCAGGCCCCTGGAAACAACGTTCGGGCAAGTGCAGATCGACTTCATTGGCACGTTACAGCCCCAAGAGAGCCAGAAACAGTAGCATCACAGCCCAACATCGCACATGTGCCACGCAGCGAGGAGGCTTCAACGTCACCTATAAAAGACCACCAGGAACCAGGGACCGGGCAAAACAGCGAGCGATCCAGGCAGGAACGTCGTCGCTGCATCAGCGCTAATCTGCTCGTCTACGCCTTGCAGGCCCCTGGAAGCAACGTTCGGGCAAGCGCAGATCAACTTCATCGGCACGTTACAGCCACAAGAGGGCCCAGAAACTGCCGCATCACAGCCCAACATCGAGCATGCGCCACGCAATGAGGTGGCTTCAACGGCACCTATAAAAGACCAGCAGGAACCGGGGACCGGGAATAACAGCGAGCAATCCAGGCAGGAACGTCGTCGCTGCAGCAGCGCTAATCTGCTCGTCTACGCCTTGCAGGCCCCTGGAAGCAACGTTCGGGCAAGCGCAGATCAACTACATCGGCACGTTACAGCCACAAGAGGGGCCAGAAACTGCCGCATCACAGCCCAACATCGCGCATGTGCCACGCAGCGAGGAGGCTTCTACGGCACCTTTAAAAGACCAGCAGGAACGGGGGGCCGGGCACAAAAGCGAGCGATCGAGGCAGGAACGTCGTCGCTGCATCAGCGCTAATCTGCTCGTTTACGCCTTGCAGGCCCCTGGAAGCAACTTTCGGGCTAGCGCAGATCAACTACATCGGCACGTTACATCCACCAGAGGGGCCAGAAACTGCCGCATCACAGCCCAACATCGCGCATGTGCCACGCAGCGAGGAGGCTTCAGCGGTACATAAAAAAGACCACCAGGAACCGGGGACCGGGCATAACAGCGAGCGATCCAGGCTGGAACGTCGTCGCTGCATCAGCGCTAATCTGCTCGTCTACGCCTTGCAGGCCCCTGGAAACAACGTCCGGGCAAGCGCAGATCGACTTCATTGGCACGTTACAGCCACAAGAGGGCCCAGAAACTGCCGCATCACAGCCCAACATCGCCCATGCGCCAAGCAGCGAGGAGGCTTCAACGGCACCTATAAAAGACCAGCAGGAACCTGGGACCGGGAATAACAGCGAGCGATCCAGGCAGGAACGTCGTCGCTGCATCAGCGCTAATCTGCTCGTATACGCCTTCCAGGCCCCTGGAAGCAACGTTCGGGCAAGCGCAGATCAACTACATCGGCACGTTACAGCCACAAGAGGGGCCAGAAACTGCCGCTTCACAGCCCAACATCGCGCATGTGCCACGCAGCGAGGAGGCTTCAACGGCACCTATAAAAGACCACCAGGAACCGAGGACCGCCCATAACAGCCAGCGATCCAGGCAGGAACGTCGTCACTGCATCAGCGCTAATCTGCTCGTCTACGCCTTGCAGGCCCCTGGAAACAACGTTCGGGCAAGTGCAGATCGACTTCATTGGCACGTTACAGACACAAGAGAGCCAGAAACAGCCGCATCACAGCCCAACATCGCACATGTGCCACGCAGCGAGGAGGCTTCAACGGCACGTATAAAAGACCACCAGGAACCGGGGACCGGGCATAACAGCCAGCGATCCAGGCAGGAACGTCGTCGCTGCATCAGCGCTAATCTGCTCGTCTACGCCTTGCAGGCCCCTGGAAGCAACGTTCGGGCAAGCGCAGATCAACTTTATCGGCACGTTACAGCCACAAGAGGGCCCAGAAACTGCCGCATCACAGCCCAACATCGAACATGCGCCACGCAATGAGGTGGCTTCAACGGCACCTATAAAAGACCAGCAGGAACGGGGGACCGGGAATAACAGCGAGCGATCCAGGCAGGAACGTCGTCACTGCATCAGTGCTAATCTGCTCGTCTACGCCTTCCAGGCCCCTGGAAGCAACGTTCGGGCAAGCGCAGATCAACTACATCGGCACGTTATAGCCACAAGAGGGGCCAGAAACTGCCGCATCACAGCCCAACATCGCGCATGTGCCACGCAGCGAGGAGGCTTCTACGGCACCTATAAAAGACCAGCAAGAACGGGGGGCCGGGCACAAAAGCGAGCGATCGAGGCAGGAACGTCGTCGCTGCATCAGCACTCATCTGCTCGTCTACGCCTCTCAGGCCCCTGGAAGCAACGTTCGGGCAAGCGCAGATCAACTTCATCGGCACGTTACAGCCACAAGAGGGCCCAGAACCTGCCGCCGCACAGCCCAACATCGCGCTTGTGCCACGCAGCGAGGAGACTTCAACGGCACCTATAAAAGACCAGCACGAACGGGGGGCCGGGCACAAAAGCGAGCGATCGAGGCAGGAACGTCGTCGCTGCATCAGCGCTAATCTGCTCGTCTACGCTTTGGAGGCCCCTGGAAGCAACGTTCGGGCAAGTGCAGATCAAGTACATCGGCACGTTACAGCCACAAGAGGGGCCAGAAACTGCCGCATCACAACCCAACATCGCGCTTGTGCAACGCAGCAAGGAGGTTTCAACGGCACCTATAAAAGACCAGCAGGAACGGGGGGCCGGGCACAAAAGCGATCGATCGAGGCAGGAACGTCGTCGCTGCATCAGCGCTAATCTGCTCGTTTACGCCTTGAAGGTCCCTGGAAACAACGTTCGGGCAAGCGCAGATCGACTTCATTGGCACGTTACAGCCACAAGAGGGCCCAGAAACTGCCGCATCACAGCCCAACATCGCGCATGCGCCACGCAGCGAGGAGGCTTCAACGGCACCTATAAAAGACCAGCAGGAACATGGGACCGGGAATAACAGCGAGCGATCCAGGCAGGAACGTCGTCGCTGCATCAGCGCTAATCTGCTCGTATACGCCTTCCAGGCCCCTGGAAGCAACTTTCGGGCAAGCGCAGATCAACTACATCGGCACGTTACAGCCACAAGAGGGGCCAGAAACTGCCGCATCACAGCCCAACATCGCGCATGGGCCACGCAGCCACGCAGCGAGGAGGCTTCAACGGCACCTATAAAAGACCACCAGGAACCGAGGACCGGGCATAACAGCCAGCGATCCAGGCAGGAACGTCGTCGCTGCATCAGCGCTAATCTGCTCGTCTACGCCTTGCAGGCCCCTGAAAACAACGTTCGGGCAAACGCAGATCGACTTCATTGGCACGTTACAGCCACAAGAGGGCCCAGAAACTGCCGCATCACAGCCCAACATCGCGCATGCGCCACGCAGCGAGGAGGCTTCAACAGCACCTATACAAGACCAGCAGGAACCTGGGACCGGGAATAACAGCGAGCGATCCAGGCAGGAACCTTGTCGCTGCATCAGCGCTAATCTGCTCGTATACGCCTTCCAGGCCCCTGGAAGCAATTTTCGGGCAAGCGCAGATCAACTACATCGGCACGTTACAGCCGCCAGAGGGGCCAGAAACTACCGCATCACAGCCCAACATCGCGCATGTGCCACGCAGCGAGGAGGCTTCAACGGCACCTCTAAAAGACCAGGAGGAGCCGGGAACCGGGCATAAGAGCGAGCGATCCAGGCAGGAACGTCGTCGCTGCATCAGCGCTAATCTGCTCGTCTACGCCTTCCAGGCCCCTGGAAGCAACATTCGGGCAAGCGCAGATCAACTTCATCGGCACGTTACAGCCACAAGAGGGCCCAGAAACTGCCGCATCACAGCCTCAACATCGCGCATGCGCCACGCAGCGAGGAGGCTTCAACGGCACCTATAAAAGACCAGCAGGAAGCGGGCACCGGGAATAACAGCGAGCGATCCAGGCAGGAACGTCGTCGCTGCATCAGCACTAATCTGCTCGTCTGCGCCTCTCAGGCCCCTGGAAGCAACGTTCGGGCAAGCGCAGATCAACTACATCGGCACGTTACAGCCACAAGAGAGCCAGAAACAGCCGCATCACAGCCCAACATCGCGCATGTGCCACGCAGCGAGGAGGCTTCAACGGCATCTATAAATGACCACCAGGAACCGGGGACCGGGCCTAACAGCGAGCGATCCAGGCAGGAACGTAGTCGCTGCATCAGCGCTAATCTGCTCGTCTACGCCTTCCAGGCCCCTGGAAGCAACGTTCGGGCAAGCGCAGATCAACTTCATCGGCACGTTACAGCCACAAGAAGGCCCAGCAACTGCCGCATCACAGCCCAACATCGAGCATGCGCCACGCAATGAGGAGGCTTCAACGGCACCTATAAAAGACTAGCAGAAACCGGGGACCGGGAATAACAGCGAGCGATCCAGGCAGGATCGTCGTCGCTGCATCAGCGCTAATCTGCTCGTCTACGCCTTCCAGGCCCCTGCAAGCAACGTTAGGGCAAGCGCAGGTCAACTACATCGGCACGTTACAGCCACAAGAGGGGCCAGAAACTGCCACATCACAGCCCAACATCGCGCATGTGCCACGCAGCGAGGAGGCTTCCACGGCACCTATATAAGACCACCAAGAACGGGGGGCCGGGCACAAAAGCGAGCGATCGAGGCAGGAACATCGTCGCTGCATCAGCGCTAATCTGCTCGTCTACGCCTTGCAGGCCCCTGGAAGCAACGTTCGGGCAAGTGGAGATCAACTACATCGGCACGTTACAGCCACAAGAGGGGCCAGAAACTGCCGCATCACAGCCGGACATCGCGCTTGTGCCACGGAGCGAGGAGGCTTCAACGGCACCTATAAAAGACCAGTACGAGCCGGGAACCGGGCATAACAGCGAGCGATCCAGGCACCAACGCGTCGCTGCATCAGCGCTAATCCGCACGTCTACGCCTTGCAGGCCCCTGGAAGCAACATTCGGGCAAGCGCACATCAACTACATCGGCACGTTACAGCCGCAAGAGGGGCCAGAAACTGCCGCATCACAGCCCAACATCGCGCATGTGCCACGCAGCGAGGAGGCTTCAACGGCACCTATAAAAGACCAGCAGGAACGGGGGCCGGGCACAAAAGCGATCGATCGAGGCAGGAACGTCGTCGCTGCATCAGCGCTAATCTGCTCGTCTACGCCTTGCAGGCCCCTGGAAACAACGTTCGGGCAAGCGCAGATCGACTTCATTGGCACATTACAGCCACAAGAGGGCCCAGAAACTGCCGCATCACAGCCCAACATCGCGCATGTGCCACGCAGCGAGGAGGCTTCAACGGCACCTATAAAAGACCAGCAGGAACCTGGGACCGGGAATAACAGCGAGCGATCCAGGCAGGAACGTCGTCGCTGCATCAGCGCTAATCTGCTCGTATACGCCTTCCAGGCCCCTGGAAGCAACGTTCGGGCAAGCGCAGATCAACTACATCGGCACGTTACAGCCACAAGAGGGGCCAGAAACTGCCGCATCACAGCCCAACATCGCGCATGTGCCACGCAGCGAGGAGGCTTCAACGGCACCTATAAAAGACCACCAGGAACCGAGGACCGCGCATAACAGCCAGCGATCCAGGCAGGAACGTCGTCGCTGCATCAGCGCTAATCTGCTCGTCTACGCCTTGCAGGCCCCTGGAAACAACGTTCGGGCAAGTGCAGATCGACTTCATTGGCACGTTACAGCCACAAGACAGCCAGAAACAGCCGCATCACAGCCCAACATCGCGCATGTGCCACGCAGCGAGGAGGCTTCAACGGCACCTATAAAAGACCACCAGGAACCGGGGACCGGGCATAACAGCGAGCGATCCAGGCAGGAACGTCGTCGCTGCATCAGCGCTAATCTGCTCGTCTACGCCTTGCAGGCCCCTGGAAGCAACGTTCGGGCAAGCGCAGATCAACTTCATCGGCACGTTACAGCCACAAGAGGGCCCAGAAACTGCCGCATCACAGCCCAACATCGAGCATGCGCCACGCAATGAGCTGGCTTCAACGGCACCTATAAAAGACCAGCAGGAACCGGGGACCGGGAATAACAGCGAGCGATCCAGGCAGGAACGTCGTCGCTGCATCAGCGCTAATCTGCTCGTCTACGCCTTCCAGGCCCCTGGAAGCAACGTTCGGGCAAGCGCAGATCAACTACATCGGCACGTTACAGCCACAAGAGGGGCCAGAAACTGCCGCATCACAGCCCAACATCGCGCATGTGCCACGCAGCGAGGAGGCTTCTACGGCACCTATAAAAGACCAGGAGGAACTGGGGACTGGGCATAACAGCGAGCGATCCAGGCAGGAACGTCGTCGCTGCATCAGCGCTAATCTGCTCGTCTACGCCTTGCAGGCCCATGGAAGCAACGTTCGGGCTAGCGCAGATCCACTTCATCGGCACGTTACAGCCACAAGAGGGCCCAGAAACTGCCGCATCACAGCCCAACATCGCGTATGCGCCACGCTGCGAGGAGGCTTCAACGGCACCTATAAAAGACCAGCAGGATCCGGTGACCAGGCATAACAGCGAGCGATCCAGGCACGAACGCGTCGCTGCATCAGCGCTAATCTGCACGTGTACGCCTTGCAGGCCCCTGGAAGCAACGTTCGGGCAAGCGCAGATCAACTTCATCGGCACGTTACAGCCACAAGAGGGCCCAGAAACTGCCGCATCACAGCCCAACATCGAGCATGCGCCACGCAATGAGCTGGCTTCAACGGCACATATAAAAGACCAGCAGGAACCGGGGACCGGGAATAACAGCGAGCGATCCAGGCAGGAACGTCGTCGCTGCATCAGCGCTAATCTGCTCGTCTACAACTTCCAGGCCCCTGGAAGCAACGTTCGGGCAAGCGCAGATCAACTACATCGGCACGTTACAGCCACAAGAGGGGCCAGAAACTGCCGCATCACAGCCCAACATCGCGCATGTGCCACGCAGCGAGGAGGCTTCTACGGCACCTATAAAAGACCAGCAGGAACCGGGGACTGGGCATAACAGCGAGCGATCCAGGCAGGAACGTCGTCGCTGCATCAGCGCTAATCTGCTCGTCTACGCCTTGCAGGCCCATGGAAGCAACGTTCGGGCTAGCGCAGATCCACTTCATCGGCACGTTAAAGCCACAAGAGGGCCCAGAAACTGCCGCATCACAGCCCAACATCGCGTATGCGCCACGCTGCGAGGAGGCTTCAACGGCACCTATAAAAGACCAGCAGGATCCGGGGACCAGGCATAACAGCGAGCGATCCAGGCACGAACGCGTCGCTGCATCACCGCTAATCTGCACGTGTACGCCTTGCAGGCCCCTGGAAGCAACGTTCGGGCAAGCGCAGATCAACTTCATCGGCACGTTACAGCCACAAGAGGGCCCAGAACCTGCCGCCGCACAGCCCAACATCGCGCATGTGCCACGCTGCGAGGAGACTTCAACGGCACCTATAAAAGACCAGCAGGAACGGGGGGCCGGGCACAAAAGCGAGCGATCGAGGCAGGAACGTCGTCGCTGCATCAGCGCTAATCTGCTCGTCTACGCTTTGCAGGCCCCTGGAAGCAACGTTCGGGCAAGTGCAGATCAAGTACATCGGCACGTTACAGCCACAAGAGGGGCCAGAAACTGCCGCATCACAACCCAACATCGCGCTTGGGCAACGCAGCGAGGAGGTTTCAACGGCACCTATAAAAGACCAGCAGGAACGGGGGGCCGGGCACAAAAGCGATCGATCGAGGCAGGAACGTCGTCGCTGCATCAGCGCTAATCTGCTCGTTTACGCCTTGAAGGCCCCTGGAAACAACGTTCGGGCAAGCGCAGATCGACTTCATTGGCACGTTACAGCCACAAGAGGGCCCAGAAACTGCCGCATCACAGCCCAACATCGCGCATGCGCCACGCAGCGAGGAGGCTTCAACGGCACCTATAAAAGACCAGCAGGAACCTGGGACCGGGAATAACAGCGAGCGATCCAGGCAGGAACGTCGTCGCTGCATCAGCACTATTCTGCTCGTATACGCCTTCCAGGCCCCTGGAAGCAACTTTCGGGCAAGCGCAGATCAACTACATCGGCACGTTACAGCCACAAGAGGGGCCAGAAACTGCCGCATCACAGCCCAACATCGCGCATGTGCCACGCAGCGAGGAGCCTTCTACGGCACCTATAAAAGACCAGCAGGAACCGGGGACTGGGCATAACAGCGAGCGATCAAGGCAGGAACGTCGTCGCTGCATCAGCGCTAATCTGCTCGTCTACGCCTTGCAGGCCCATGGAAGCAACGTTCGGGCTAGCGCAGATCCACTTCATCGGCACGTTACAGCCACAAGAGGGCCCAGAAACTGCAGCATCACAGCCCAACATCGCGTATGCGCCACGCTGCGAGGAGGCTTCAACGGCACCTATAAAAGACCAGCAGGAACCTGGGACCGGGAATAACAGCGAGCGATCCAGGCAGGAACCTTGTCGCTGCATCAGCGCTAATCTGCTCGTCTACGCTTTGCAGGCCCCTGGAAGCAACGTTCGGGCAAGTGCAGATCAAGTACATCGGCACGTTACAGCCACAAGAGGGGCCAGAAACTGCCGCATAACAACCCAACATCGCGCTTGTGCCACGCAGCGAGGAGGTTTCAACGGCACCTATAAAAGACCACCAGGAACCGGGGACCGGGCCTAACAGCGAGCGATCCAGGCAGGAACGTCGTCGCTGCATCAGCGCTAATCTGCTCGTCTACGCCTTCCAGGCCCCTGGAAGCAACGTTCGGGCAAGCGCAGATCAACTTCATCGGCACGTTACAGCCACAAGAGGGCCCAGAAACTGCCGCATCACAGCCCAACATCGCGTATGCGCCACGCTGCGAGGAGGCTTCAACGGCACCTATAAAAGACCAGCAGGAGCCGGGGACCAGGCATAACAGCGAGCGATCCAGGCACGAACGCGTCGCTGCATCAGCGCTAATCTGCTCGTCTACGCTTTGCAGGCCCCTGGAAGCAACGTTCGGGCAAGTGCAGATCAAGTACATCGGCACGTTACAGCCACAAGAGGGGCCAGAAACTGCCGCATAACAACCCAACATCGCGCTTGTGCCACGCAGCGAGGAGGTTTCAACGGCACCTATAAAAGACCAGCAGGAACGGGGGGCCGGGCACAAAAGCGATCGATCGAGGCAGGAACGTCGTCGCTGCATCAGCGCTAATCTGCTCGTTTACGCCTTGAAGGCCCCTGGAAACAACGTTCGGGCAAGCGCAGATCGACTTCGTTGGCATGTTACAGCCACAAGAGGGCCCAGAAACTGCCGCATCACAGCCCAACATCGCGCATGCGCCACGCAGCGAGGAGGCTTCAACGGCACCTATAAAAACCAGCAGGAACCTGGGACCGGGAATAACAGCGAGCGATCCAGGCAGGAACGTCGTCGCTGCATCAGCGCTAATCTGCTCGTATACGCCTTCCAGGCCCCTGGAAGCAACGTTCGGGCAAGCGCAGATCAACTACATAGGCACGTTACAGCCACAAGAGGGGCCAGAAACTGCCGCATCACAGCCCAACATCGCGCATGTGCCACGCAGCGAGGAGGCTTCAACGGCACCTATAAAAGACCACCAGGAACCGAGGACCGGGCATAACAGCCAGCGATCCAGGCAGGAACGTCGTCGCTGCATCAGCGCTAATCTGCTCGTATACGCCTTCCAGGCCCCTGGAAGCAATGTTCGGGCAAGCGCAGATCAACTACATCGGCACGTTACAGCCACAAGAGGGGCCAGAAACTGCCGCATCACAGCCCAACATCGCGCATGTGCCACGCAGCGAGGAGGCTTCAACGGCACCTATAAAAGACCAGCAGGAACGGGGGGCCTTCACAAAAGCGAGCGATCGAGGCAGGAACGTCGTCGCTGCATCAGCGCTAATCTGCTCATTTACGCCTTGCAGGCCCCTGGAAACAACTTTCGGGCAAGCGCAGATCAACTACATGGTCACGTTACCGCCACAAGAGGGGCCAGAAACTGCCGCATCACAGCCCAACATCGCGGATGCGCCACGCAGCGAGGAGGCTTCTACGGCACCTATAAAAGACCAGGAGGAACTGGGGACTGGGCATAACAGCGAGCGATCCAGGCAGGAACGTCGTCGCTGCATCAGCGCTAATCTGCTCGTCTACGCCTTGCAGGCCCATGGAAGCAACGTTCGGGCTAGCGCAGATCCACTTCATCGGCACGTTACAGCCACAAGAGGGCCCAGAAACTGCCGCATCACAGCCCAACATCGCGTATGCGCCACGCTGCGAGGAGGCTTCAACGGCACCTATAAAAGACCAGCAGGATCCGGTGACCAGGCATAACAGCGAGCGATCCAGGCACGAACGCGTCGCTGCATCAGCGCTAATCTGCACGTGTACGCCTTGCAGGCCCCTGGAAGCAACGTTCGGGCAAGCGCAGATCAACTTCATCGGCACGTTACAGCCACAAGAGGGCCCAGAAACTGCCGCATCACAGCCCAACATCGAGCATGCGCCACGCAATGAGCTGGCTTCAACGGCACATATAAAAGACCAGCAGGAACCGGGGACCGGGAATAACAGCGAGCGATCCAGGCAGGAACGTCGTCGCTGCATCAGCGCTAATCTGCTCGTCTACAACTTCCAGGCCCCTGGAAGCAACGTTCGGGCAAGCGCAGATCAACTACATCGGCACGTTACAGCCACAAGAGGGGCCAGAAACTGCCGCATCACAGCCCAACATCGCGCATGTGCCACGCAGCGAGGAGGCTTCTACGGCACCTATAAAAGACCAGCAGGAACCGGGGACTGGGCATAACAGCGAGCGATCCAGGCAGGAACGTCGTCGCTGCATCAGCGCTAATCTGCTCGTCTACGCCTTGCAGGCCCATGGAAGCAACGTTCGGGCTAGCGCAGATCCACTTCATCGGCACGTTAAAGCCACAAGAGGGCCCAGAAACTGCCGCATCACAGCCCAACATCGCGTATGCGCCACGCTGCGAGGAGGCTTCAACGGCACCTATAAAAGACCAGCAGGATCCGGGGACCAGGCATAACAGCGAGCGATCCAGGCACGAACGCGTCGCTGCATCACCGCTAATCTGCACGTGTACGCCTTGCAGGCCCCTGGAAGCAACGTTCGGGCAAGCGCAGATCAACTTCATCGGCACGTTACAGCCACAAGAGGGCCCAGAACCTGCCGCCGCACAGCCCAACATCGCGCATGTGCCACGCTGCGAGGAGACTTCAACGGCACCTATAAAAGACCAGCAGGAACGGGGGGCCGGGCACAAAAGCGAGCGATCGAGGCAGGAACGTCGTCGCTGCATCAGCGCTAATCTGCTCGTCTACGCTTTGCAGGCCCCTGGAAGCAACGTTCGGGCAAGTGCAGATCAAGTACATCGGCACGTTACAGCCACAAGAGGGGCCAGAAACTGCCGCATCACAACCCAACATCGCGCTTGGGCAACGCAGCGAGGAGGTTTCAACGGCACCTATAAAAGACCAGCAGGAACGGGGGGCCGGGCACAAAAGCGATCGATCGAGGCAGGAACGTCGTCGCTGCATCAGCGCTAATCTGCTCGTTTACGCCTTGAAGGCCCCTGGAAACAACGTTCGGGCAAGCGCAGATCGACTTCATTGGCACGTTACAGCCACAAGAGGGCCCAGAAACTGCCGCATCACAGCCCAACATCGCGCATGCGCCACGCAGCGAGGAGGCTTCAACGGCACCTATAAAAGACCAGCAGGAACCTGGGACCGGGAATAACAGCGAGCGATCCAGGCAGGAACGTCGTCGCTGCATCAGCACTATTCTGCTCGTATACGCCTTCCAGGCCCCTGGAAGCAACTTTCGGGCAAGCGCAGATCAACTACATCGGCACGTTACAGCCACAAGAGGGGCCAGAAACTGCCGCATCACAGCCCAACATCGCGCATGTGCCACGCAGCGAGGAGCCTTCTACGGCACCTATAAAAGACCAGCAGGAACCGGGGACTGGGCATAACAGCGAGCGATCAAGGCAGGAACGTCGTCGCTGCATCAGCGCTAATCTGCTCGTCTACGCCTTGCAGGCCCATGGAAGCAACGTTCGGGCTAGCGCAGATCCACTTCATCGGCACGTTACAGCCACAAGAGGGCCCAGAAACTGCAGCATCACAGCCCAACATCGCGTATGCGCCACGCTGCGAGGAGGCTTCAACGGCACCTATAAAAGACCAGCAGGAACCTGGGACCGGGAATAACAGCGAGCGATCCAGGCAGGAACCTTGTCGCTGCATCAGCGCTAATCTGCTCGTCTACGCTTTGCAGGCCCCTGGAAGCAACGTTCGGGCAAGTGCAGATCAAGTACATCGGCACGTTACAGCCACAAGAGGGGCCAGAAACTGCCGCATAACAACCCAACATCGCGCTTGTGCCACGCAGCGAGGAGGTTTCAACGGCACCTATAAAAGACCACCAGGAACCGGGGACCGGGCCTAACAGCGAGCGATCCAGGCAGGAACGTCGTCGCTGCATCAGCGCTAATCTGCTCGTCTACGCCTTCCAGGCCCCTGGAAGCAACGTTCGGGCAAGCGCAGATCAACTTCATCGGCACGTTACAGCCACAAGAGGGCCCAGAAACTGCCGCATCACAGCCCAACATCGCGTATGCGCCACGCTGCGAGGAGGCTTCAACGGCACCTATAAAAGACCAGCAGGAGCCGGGGACCAGGCATAACAGCGAGCGATCCAGGCACGAACGCGTCGCTGCATCAGCGCTAATCTGCTCGTCTACGCTTTGCAGGCCCCTGGAAGCAACGTTCGGGCAAGTGCAGATCAAGTACATCGGCACGTTACAGCCACAAGAGGGGCCAGAAACTGCCGCATAACAACCCAACATCGCGCTTGTGCCACGCAGCGAGGAGGTTTCAACGGCACCTATAAAAGACCAGCAGGAACGGGGGGCCGGGCACAAAAGCGATCGATCGAGGCAGGAACGTCGTCGCTGCATCAGCGCTAATCTGCTCGTTTACGCCTTGAAGGCCCCTGGAAACAACGTTCGGGCAAGCGCAGATCGACTTCGTTGGCATGTTACAGCCACAAGAGGGGCCAGAAACTGCCGCATCACAGCCCAACATCGCGCATGCGCCACGCAGCGAGGAGCCTTCAACGGCACCTATAAAAGACCAGCAAGAACCGGGTACCGGGCATAACAGCGAGCGATCCAGGCAGGAACGCGTCGCTACATCTGCACTAATCAGCTCGTCTACGCCTTGCAGGCCCCTGGAAGCAACGTTCGGGCAGGTGCAGATCAACTACATCGGCACGTTACAGCCACAAGAGGGGCCAGAAACTGCCGCATCACAGCCCAACATCGCGCATGCGCCACGCAGCGCGGAGCCTTCAACGGCACCTATTAAAGACCAGCAGGAACCAGGCACCGGGCATAACAGCGAGCGATCCAGGCAGGAACGTCGTCGCTGCATCAGCACAAATCTGCTCGTCTACGCCTTGCAGGCCCCTGGAAGCCACGTTCGGGCAAGCGCAGATCAACTACATGGTCACGTTACCGCCACAAGAGGGGCCAGAAACTGCCTCATCACATCCCAACATCGCGCATGCGCCACGCAGCGAGGAGCCTTCAACGGCACCTATAAAAGACCACCAGGAACCGGGGACCGGGCATAACAGCGAGCGATCCAGGCAGGAACGTTGTCGCTGCATCAGCGCTAATCTTGTCGTATACGCCTTCCAGGCCCCTGGAAGCAACGTTAAGGCAAGCGCAGATCAACTACTTCGGCACGTTACAGCCACAAGAGGGGCCAGAAACTGCCGCATCACAGCCCAACATTGCGCATGTGCCACGCAGCGAGAAGGCTTCAACGGCACCTATAAAAGACCAGCAGGAACGGGGGGCCGGGCACAAAAGCGAGCGATCGAGGCAGGAACGTCGTCGCTGCATCAGCGCTCATCTGCTCGTTTACGCCATGCAGGCCCCTGGAAGCAACGTTCGGGCAAGCGCAGATCAACTACATCGGCACGTTACAGCCACCAGAGGGTCCAGAAACTGCCGCAACACACCCCAACATCGCGCATGCGCCACGCAGCGAGGAGGCTTCAACGGCACCTATAAAAGACCAGCAGGAACCGGGCACCGGGAATAACAGCGAGCGATCCAGGCAGGAACGTCGTCGCTGCATCAGCGCTAATCTGCACGTCTACGCCTTGCAGGCCCCTACAAGCAACGTTCGGGCAAGTGCAGATCAACTACATCGGCACGTTACAGCCACAAGAGGGGCCAGAAACTGCCGCATCACAGCCCAACATCGCGCTTGTGCCACGCAGCGAGGAGGCTTCAACGGCACTTATAAACGACCAGCAGTAACCGGGCACCGGTCGTAACAGCGAGCGATCCAGGCAGGAACGCGTCGCTGCATCAGCACTAATCTGCTCGTCTACGCCTTGCAGGCCCCTGGAAGCAACGTTCGGGCAAGCGCAGATCAACTACATCGGCACGTTACAGCCACAAGAGGGGCCAGAAACTGCCGCATCACAGCCCAACATCGCGCATGTGCCGCGCAGCGAGGAGGCTTCAACGGCACCTATAAAAGACCAGCAGGAACCGGGGACCAGGAATAACAGCGAGCGATCCAGGCAGGAACGTTGTCGCTGCATCAGCGCAAATCTTGTCGTATACGCCTTCCAGGCCCCTGGAAGCAACGTTAAGGCAAGCGCAGATCAACTACTTCGGCACGTTACAGCCACAAGAGGGGCCAGAAACTGCCGCATCACAGCCCAACATTGCGCATGTGCCACGCAGCGAGAAGGCTTCAACGGCACCTATAAAAGACCAGCAGGAACGGGGTGCCGGGCACAAAAGCGAGCGATCGAGCAGGAACGTCGTCGCTGCATCAGCGCTCATCTGCTCGTTTACGCCATGCAGGCCCCTGGAAGCAACGTTCGGGCAAGCGCAGATCAACTACATCGGCACGTTACAGCCACCAGAGGGTCCAGAAACTGCCGCAACACAGCCCAACATCGCGCATGCGCCACGCAGCGAGGAGGTTTCAACGGCACCTATAAAAGACCAGCAGGAACCGGGCACCGGGAATAACAGCGAGCGATCCAGGCAGGAACGTCGTCGCTGCATCAGCGCTAATCTGCTCGTATACGCCTTCCAGGCCCCTGGTAGCAACGTTCGGGCAAGCGCAGATCAACTACATAGGCACGTTACAGCCACAAGAGGGGCCAGAAACTGCCGCATCACAGCCCAACATCGCGCATGTGCCACGCAGCGAGGAGGCTTCAACGGCACCTATAAAAGACCACCAGGAACCGAGGACCGGGCATAACAGCCAGCGATCCAGGCAGGAACGTCGTCGCTGCATCAGCGCTAATCTGCTCGTATACGCCTTCCAGGCCCCTGGAAGCAATGTTCGGGCAAGCGCAGATCAACTACATCGGCACGTTACAGCCACAAGAGGGGCCAGAAACTGCCGCATCACAGCCCAACATCGCGCATGTGCCACGCAGCGAGGAGGCTTCAACGGCACCTATAAAAGACCAGCAGGAACGGGGGGCCTTCACAAAAGCGAGCGATCGAGGCAGGAACGTCGTCGCTGCATCAGCGCTAATCTGCTCATTTACGCCTTGCAGGCCCCTGGAAACAACTTTCGGGCAAGCGCAGATCAACTACATGGTCACGTTACCGCCACAAGAGGGGCCAGAAACTGCCGCATCACAGCCCAACATCGCGGATGCGCCACGCAGCGAGGAGCCTTCAACGGCACCTCTAAAAGACCAGGAGGAGCCGGGGACCGGGCATAACAGCGAGCGATCCAGGCAGGAACGTCGTCGCTGCATCAGCGCTAATCTGCTCGTCTACGCCTTCCAGGCCCCTGGAAGCAACGTTCGGGCAAGCGCAGATCAACTTCATCGGCACGTTACAGCCACAAGAGGGCCCAGAAACTGCCGCATCACAGCCCAACATCGCGCATGCGCCACGCAGCGAGGAGGCTTCAACGGCACCTAAAAAGACCAGCAGGAACCGGGCACCGGGAATAACAGCGAGCGATCCAGGCAGGAACATCGTCGCTGCATCAGCACTAATCTGCTCGTCTGCGCCTCTCAGGCCCCTGGAAGCAACGTTCGGGCAAGTGCAGATCAACTACATCGGCACGTTAAAGCCACAAGAGAGCCAGAAACAGCCGCATCACAGCCCAACATCGCGCATGTGCCACGCAGCGAGGAGGCTTCAACGGCACCTATAAAAGACCAGCAGGAACCGGGGACCGGGAATAACAGCGAGCGATCCAGGCAGGATCGTCGTCGCTGCATCAGCGCTAATCTGCTCGTCTACGCCTTCCAGGCCCCTCGAAGCAACGTTCGGGCAAGCGCAGGTCAACTACATCGGCACGTCACATCCACAAGAGGGGGCAGAAACTGCCGCATCACAGCCCAACATCGCGCATGCGCCACGCAGCGAGGAGCCTTCAACGGCACCTATAAAAGACCAGCAAGAACCGGGTACCGGGCATAACAGCGAGCGATCCAGGCAGGAACGCGTCGCTGCATCTGAACTAATCAGCTCGTCTACGCCTTGCAGGCCCCTGGAAGCAACGTTCGGGCAGGTGCAGATCAACTACATCGGCACGTTACAGCCACAAGAGGGGCCAGAAACTGCCGCATCACAGCCCAACATCGCGCATGCGCCACGCAGCGCGGAGCCTTCAACGGCACCTATTAAAGACCAGCAGGAACCAGGCACCGGGCATAACAGCGAGCGATCCAGGCAGGAACGTCGTCGCTGCATCAGCACAAATCTGCTCGTCTACGCCTTGCAGGCCCCTGGAAGCCACGTTCGGGCAAGCGCAGATCAACTACATGGTCACGTTACCGCCACAAGAGGGGCCAGAAACTGCCTCATCACATCCCAACATCGCGCATGCGCCACGCAGCGAGGAGCCTTCAACGGCACCTATAAAAGACCACCAGGAACCGGGGACCGGGCATAACAGCGAGCGATCCAGGCAGGAACGTTGTCGCTGCATCAGCGCTAATATTGTCGTATACGCCTTCCAGGCCCCGGGAAGCAACGTTAAGGCAAGCGCAGATCAACTACTTCGGCACGTTACAGCCACAAGAGGGGCCAGAAACTGCCGCATCACAGCCCAACATTGCGCATGTGCCACGCAGCGAGAAGGCTTCAACGGCACCTATAAAAGACCAGCAGGAACGGGGGGCCGGGCACAAAAGCGAGCGATCGAGGCAGGAACGTCGTCGCTGCATCAGCGCTCATCTGCTCGTTTACGCCATGCAGGCCCCTGGAAGCAACGTTCGGGCAAGCGCAGATCAACTACATCGGCACGTTACAGCCACCAGAGGGTCCAGAAACTGCCGCAACACACCCCAACATCGCGCATGCGCCACGCAGCGAGGAGGCTTCAACGGCACCTATAAAAGACCAGCAGGAACCGGGCACCGGGAATAACAGCGAGCGATCCAGGCAGGAACGTCGTCGCTGCATCAGCGCTAATCTGCACGTCTACGCCTTGCAGGCCCCTACAAGCAACGTTCGGGCAAGTGCAGATCAACTACATCGGCACGTTACAGCCACAAGAGGGGCCAGAAACTGCCGCATCACAGCCCAACATCGCGCTTGTGCCACGCAGCGAGGAGGCTTCAACGGCACCTATAAACGACCAGCAGTAACCGGGCACCGGTCGTAACAGCGAGCGATCCAGGCAGGAACGCGTCGCTGCATCAGCACTAATCTGCTCGTCTACGCCTTGCAGGCCCTTGGAAGCAACGTTCGGGCAAGTGCAGATCAACTACATCGGCACGTTACAGCCACAAGAGGGACCCGAAACTGCCGCATCACAGCCCAACATCGCGCATGCGCCACGCAGCGCGGAGCCTTCAACGGCACCTATTAAAGACCAGCAGGAACCAGGCACCGGGCATAACAGCGAGCGATCCAGGCAGGAACGTCGTCGCTGCATCAGCACAAATCTGCTCGTCTACGCCTTGCAGGCCCCTGGAAGCCATGTTCGGGCAAGCGCAGATCAACTACATGGTCACGTTACCGCCACAAGAGGGGCCAGAAACTGCCTCATCACATCCCAACATCGCGCATGCGCCACGCAGCGAGGAGCCTTCAACGGCACCTATAAAAGACCAGCACGAACCGGGGACCGGGCATAACCGCGAGCGATCCAGGCAGGAACGTCGTCGCTGCAGCAGCGCTAATCTGCTCGTCTACGCCTTGCAGGCCCCTGGAAGCAACGTTCGGGCAAGCGCAGATCAACTACATCGGCACGTTACAGCCACAAGAGGGGCCAGAAACTGCCGCATCACAGCCCAACATCGCGCATGTGCCGCGCAGCGAGGAGGCTTCAACGGCACCTATAAAAGACCAGCAGGAACCGGGGACCAGGAATAACAGCGAGCGATCCAGGCAGGAACGTTGTCGCTGCATCAGCGCTAATCTTGTCGTATACGCCTTCCAGGCCCCTGGAAGCAACGTTAAGGCAAGCGCAGATCAACTACTTCGGCACGTTACAGCCACAAGAGGGGCCAGAAACTGCCGCATCACAGCCCAACATTGCGCATGTGCCACGCAGCGAGAAGGCTTCAACGGCACCTATAAAAGACCAGCAGGAACGGGGTGCCGGGCACAAAAGCGAGCGATCGAGGCAGGAACGTCGTCGCTGCATCAGCGCTCATCTGCTCGTTTACGCCATGCAGGCCCCTGGAAGCAACGTTCGGGAAAGCGCAGATCAACTACATCGGCACGTTACAGCCACCAGAGGGTCCAGAAACTGCCGCAACACAGCCCAACATCGCGCATGCGCCACGCAGCGAGGAGGTTTCAACGGCACCTATAAAAGACCAGCAGGAACCGGGCACCGGGAATAACAGCGAGCGATCCAGGCAGGAACGTCGTCGCTGCATCAGCGCTAATCTGCACGTCTACGCCTTGCAGGCCCCTACAAGCAACGTTCGGGCAAGTGCAGATCAACTACATCGGCACGTTACAGCCACAAGAGGGGCCAGAAACTGCCGCATCACAGCCCAACATCGCGCTTGTGCCACGCAGCGAGGAGGCTTCAACGGCACCTATAAACGACCAGCAGTAACCGGGCACCGGTCGTAACAGCGAGCGATCCAGGCAGGAACGCGTCGCTGCATCAGCACTAATCTGCTCGTCTACGCCTTGCAGGCCCCTGGAAGCAACGTTCGGGAAAGTGCAGATCAACTACATCGGCACGTTACAGCCACAAGAGGGGCCAGAAACTGCCGCATCACAGCCCAACATCGCGCATGCGCCACGCAGCGCGGAGCCTTCAACGGCACCTATTAAAGACCAGCAGGAACCGGGCACCGGGCATAACAGCGAGCGATCCAGGCAGGAACGTCGTCGCCGCATCAGCACAAATCTGCTCGTCTACGCCTTGCAGGCCTCTGGAAGCAACGTTTGGGCAAGCGCAGATAAACTACATCGGCACGTTACAGCCACAAGAGGGGCCAGAAAGTGCCGCATCACAGCCCAACATCGCGCATGTGCCACGCAGCGAGGAGGCTTCAACGGCACCTATAAACGACCAGCAGTAACCGGGCACCGGTCGTAACAGCGAGCGATCCAGGCAGGAACGTCGTCGCTGCATTAGCACTAATCTGCTCGTCTACGCCTTGCAGGCCCCTGGAAGCAACGTTCGGGCAAGCGCAGATCAACTTCATCCGCAGGTTACAGCCACAAGAGGGCCCAGAAACTGCTGCATCACAGCCCAACATCGTGCATGCGCCACGCAGCGAGGAGGCTTCAGCGGCACCTGTAAAAGACCAGCAGGAACCGGGGACCGGGCACAAAAGCGAGCGATCGAGGCAGGAACGTCGTCGCTGCATCAGCGCTAATCTGCTCGTCTACGCCTTGCAGGCCCCTGGAAGCAACGTTCGGGCAAGCGCAGATCAACTTCATCGGCACGTTACAGCCACAAGAGGGCCCAGAAACTGCCGCATCACAGCCCAACATCGCGCATGCGCCACGCAGCGAGGAGGCTTCAACGGCACCTATAAAAGACCAGCAGGAACCGGGGACCGGGAATAACAGCGAGCGATCCAGGCAGGAACGTCGTCGCTGCATCAGCGCTAATCTGCTCGTCTACGCCTTCCAGGCCCCTGGAAGCAACGTTCGGGCTAGCGCAGATCAACTACATCGGCACGTTACAGCCACAAGAGGGGCCAGAAACTGCCGCATCACAGCCCGACATCGTGCAAGCGCCACGCAGCGAGGAGCCCTCAACGGCACCTATAAAAGACCAGCAGGAACCAGGTACCGGGCATAACAGCGAGCGATCCAGGCAGGAACGCGTCGCTGCATCAGCACCAATCTGCTCGTCTACGCCTTGCAGGCCCCTGGAAGCAACGTTCGGGCAAGCGCAGATCAACTACATCGGCATGTTACAGCCACCAGAGGGGCAAGTAACTGCCGCATCACAGCCCAACATCGCGCATGTGCCACGCAGCGAGGAGGCTAAAACGGCACCTATAAAAGACCAGCTGGAACCGGGCACCGGGAATAACAGCGAGCGATCGAGGCAGGAACGTCGTCGCTGCATCAGCACTAATCTGCTCGTCTACGCCTCTCAGGCCCCTGGAAGCAACGTTCGGGCAAGCGCAGATCAACTACATCGGCACGTTACAGCCACAAGAGAGCCAGAGACAGCGCTGCATCAGCGCTAATCTGCTCGTCTACGCCTTCCAGGCCCCTGGAAGCAACATTCGGGGAAGCGCAGATCAACTACATCGGCACGTTACAGCCACAAGAGGGGCCAGAAACTGCCGCATCACAGCCCAACATCGCGCTTGTGCCACGCAGCGAGGAGGCTTCAACGGCACCTATAAACGACCAGCAGTAACCGGGCACCGGTCGTAACAGCGAGCGATCCAGGCAGGAACGCGTCGCTGCATCAGCACTAATCTGCTCGTCTACGCCTTGCAGGCCCCTGGAAGCAACGTTCGGGAAAGTGCAGATCAACTACATCGGCACGTTACAGCCACAAGAGGGGCCAGAAACTGCCGCATCACAGCCCAACATCGCGCATGCGCCACGCAGCGCGGAGCCTTCAACGGCACCTATTAAAGACCAGCAGGAACCGGGCACCGGGCATAACAGCGAGCGATCCAGGCAGGAACGTCGTCGCCGCATCAGCACAAATCTGCTCGTCTACGCCTTGCAGGCCTCTGGAAGCAACGTTTGGGCAAGCGCAGATCAACTACATCGGCACGTTACAGCCACAAGAGGGGCCAGAAAGTGCCGCATCACAGCCCAACATCGCGCATGTGCCACGCAGCGAGGAGGCTTCAACGGCACCTATAAACGACCAGCAGTAACCGGGCACCGGTCGTAACAGCGAGCGATCCAGGCAGGAACGTCGTCGCTGCATTAGCACTAATCTGCTCGTCTACGCCTTGCAGGCCCCTGGAAGCAACGTTCGGGCAAGCGCAGATCAACTTCATCCGCAGGTTACAGCCACAAGAGGGCCCAGAAACTGCTGCATCACAGCCCAACATCGTGCATGCGCCACGCAGCGAGGAGGCTTCAGCGGCACCTGTAAAAGACCAGCAGGAACCGGGGACCGGGCACAAAAGCGAGCGATCGAGGCAGGAACGTCGTCGCTGCATCAGCGCTAATCTGCTCGTCTACGCCTTGCAGGCCCCTGGAAGCAACGTTCGGGCAAGCGCAGATCAACTTCATCGGCACGTTACAGCCACAAGAGGGCCCAGAAACTGCCGCATCACAGCCCAACATCGCGCATGCGCCACGCAGCGAGGAGGCTTCAACGGCACCTATAAAAGACCAGCAGGAACCGGGGACCGGGAATAACAGCGAGCGATCCAGGCAGGAACGTCGTCGCTGCATCAGCGTTAATCTGCTCGTCTACGCCTTCCAGGCCCCTGGAAGCAACGTTCGGGCTAGCGCAGATCAACTACATCGGCACGTTACAGCCACCAAAGGAGCCAGAAACTGCCGCATCACAGCCCAACATCGCGCATGTGCCACGCAGCGAGGAGGCTTCTACGGCACCTATAAAAGGCCAGCAAGAACGGGGGGCCGGGCCCAAAAGCGAGCGATCGAGGCAGGAACATCGTCGCTGCATCAGCGCTAATCTGCTCGTCTACGCCTTCCAGACCCTGGAAGCAACGTTCGGGCAAGCGCAGATCAACTACATCGGCACGTTACAGCCACCAAAGGGGCCAGAAACTGCCGCATCACAGCCCAACATCGCGCATGTGCCACGCAGCGAGGAGGCTTCTACGGCACCTATAAAAGACCAGCAAGAACGGGGGGCCGGGCCCAAAAGCGAGCGATCGAGGCAGGAACATCGTCGCTGCATCAGTGCTAATCTGCTCGTCTACGCCTTGCAGGCCCCTACAAGCAACGTTCGGGCAAGTGCAGATCAACTAAATCGGCACGTTACAGCCACAAGAGGGGCCAGAAACTGCCGCATCACAGCCCAACATCGCGATTGTCCACGCAGCGAGGAGGCTTCAACGGCACCTATAAAAGACCAGCAGGAACCGGGCACCGGGAATAACAGCGAGCGATCCAGGCAGGAATTTCGTCGCTGCATAAGCACTAATCTGCTCGTCTACGCCTTGCAGGCCCCTGGAAGCAACGTTCGGGCAAGTGAAGATCAACTACATCGGCACGTTAGAGCCAGAAGAGGGGCCAGAAACTGCCGCATCACAGCCCAACATCGCGCATGCGCCACGCAGCGCGGAGCCTTCGAAGGCACCTATAAAGACCAGCAGGAACCGGGCACCGGGCATAACAGCGAGCGGTCCAGGCAGGAACGTTGTCGCTGCATCAGCATTAATCTGCTCGTCTACGCCTTGCAGGCATCTGGAAGCAACGTTTGGGCAAGCGCAGATCAACTACATCGGCACGTTACAGCCACAAGAGAGCCAGAAACTGCCGCATATCAGCCCAACATCGCGCATGTGCCACGCAGCGAGGAGACTTCAACGGCACCTATAAAAGACCAGCAGGAACCGGGTACCGGGCATAACAGCGAGCGATCCAGGCAGGAACGTCGTCGCTGCATCAGCACTAATCTGCTCGTCTACGCCTTGCAGGCCCCTGTAAGCAACGTTCGGGCAAGCGCAGATCAACTTCATCCACACGTTACAGCCACAAAAGGGCCCAGAAACTGCTGCATCACAGCCCAACATCGCCCATGCGCCACGCAGCGAGGAGGCTTCAACGGCACCTATAAAAGACCAGCAGGAACCGGGGACCGGGAATAACAGCGAGCGATCCAGGCAGGAACGTCGTCGCTGCATAAGCACTAATCTGCTCGTCTACGCCTTGCAAGCCCCTGGAAGCAACGTTCGGGCAATCGCAGATCAACTTCATCGGCACGTTACAGCCACAAGAGGGCCCAGAAACTGCCGCATCACAGCCCAACATCGCGCATGTGCCACGCAGCGAGGGGGCTTCAACGGCACCTATAAAAGACCAGCAGGAACCTGGGACCGGGCATAACAGCGAGCGATCGAGGCAGGAACGTCGTCGCTGCATCAGTGCTAATCTGCTCGTCTAGGCCTTGCAGGCCCCTGGAAGCAACGTTCGGGTAAGTGCAGATCAACTACATCAACACGTTACAGCCACAAGAGGGGCAAGAAACTGCCGCATCACAGCCCAACATCGCGCATGTGCCACGCAGCGAGGAGGCTTCAACGGCACCTATAAAAGACCAACAGGAACCGGGGACCGGGAATAACAGCGAGCGATCCAGGCAGGAACGTCGTCGCTGCATCAGCGCTAATGTGCTCGTCTACGCCTTGCAGGCCCCTGGAAGCAACGTTCGGGCAATCGCAGATCAACTTCATCGGCACGTTACAGCCACAAGAGGGGCCAGAAACTGCCGCATCACAGCCCAACATCGCGCATGTGCCACGCAGCGAGGAGGCTTCAACGGCACCTATAAAAGACCAGCAGGAACCTGGGACCGGGCATAACAGCGAGCGATCGAGGCAGGAACGTCGTCGCTGCATCAGTGCTAATCTGCTTGTCTACGCCTTGCAGGCCCCTGGAAGCAACGTTCGGGTAAGTGCAGATCAACTACATCAACACGTTACAGCCACAAGAGGGGCCAGAAACTGCCGCATCACAGCCCAACATCGCGCATGTGCCACGCAGCGAGGAGGCTTCAAAGGCACCTATAAAAGACCAGCAGGAGCCGGGGGCCGGTCATAACAGCGAGCGATTCAGGCAGGAACGCGTCGCTGCATCAGCACTAATCTGCTCGTCTACGCCTTGCAGGCCCCTGGAAGCAACGTTCGGGCAAGTGCAGATCAACTACATCGGCACGTTAGAGCCAGAAGAGGGGCCAGAAACTGCCACATCACAGCCCAACATCGCGCATGTGCCACGCAGCGAGGAGGCTTCAACGGCACCTATAAAAGACCAGCAGGAACCGGGGACCGGGCATAACAGCGAGCGATCCAGGCAGGAATGTCGTCGCTGCATCAGCGCTAATCTGCTCGTCTACGCCTTGCAGGCCCCTGGAAGCAACGTTCGGGCAAGCGCAGATCAACTTCATCCACACGTTACAGCCACAAGAGGGCCCAGAAACTGCTGCATCACAGCCCAACATCGCGCATGCGCCACGCAGCGAGGAGGCTTCAACGGCACCTATAAAAGACCAGCAGGAACCGGGGACCAGGAATAACAGCGAGCGATCCAGGCAGGAACGTCGTCGCTGCATCAGCGCTAATCTGCTCGTCTACGCCTTGCAGGCCCCTGGAAGCAACGTTCGGGCAAGTGCAGATCAACTACATCGGCACGTTAGAGCCAGAAGAGGGGCCAGAAACTGCCGCATCACAGCCCAACATCGCGCATGCGCCACGCAGCGCGGAGCCTTCAAAGGCACCTATAAAGACCCGCAGGAACCGGGCACCAGGCATAACAGCGAGCGGTCCAGGCAGGAACGTTGTCGCTGCATCAGCATTAATCTGCTCGTCTACGCCTTGCAGGCCTCTGGAAGCAACGTTTGGGCAAGCGCAGATCAACTACATCGGCACGTTACAGCCACAAAAGAGCCAGAAACTGCCGCATGACAGCCCAACATCGCGCATGTGCCACGCAGCGAGGAGGCTTTAACGGCACCTATAAAAGACCAGCAGGAACCGGGGACCGGGAATAACAGCGAGCGATAAAGGCAGGAACGTCGTCGCTGCATCAGCGCTAATCTGCTCGTCTACGCCTTGCAGGCCCCTGGAAGCAACGTTCGGGCAAGCGCAGATCAACTTCATCCGCATGTTACAGCCACAATAGGGCCCAGAAACTGCTGCATCACAGCCCAACATCGCGCATGCGCCACGCAGCGAGGAGGCTTCAACGGCACCTATAAAAGACGAGCAGGAACCGGGGACCGGGAATAACAGCGAGCGATCCAGGCAGGAACGTCGTCGCTGCATCAGCGCTAATCTGCTCGTCTACGCCTTGCAGGCCCCTGGAAGCAACGTTCGGGCAAGCGCAGATCAACTTCATCGGCACGTTACAGCCACAAGAGGGGCCAGAAACTGCCGCATCATAGACCAACATCGCGCATGTGCCACGAAGTGAGGAGGCTTCAACGGCACATATAAAAGACCAGCAGGAACCGGGGACCGGGCATAACAGCGAGCGATCGAGGCAGGAACGTCGTCGCTGCATCAGTGCTAATCTGCTCGTCTACGCCTTGCAGGCCCCTGGAAGCAACGTTCGGGTAAGTGCAGATCAACTACATACACGTTACAGCTACAAGAGGGGCGAGAAACTGCCGCATCACAGCCCAACATCGCGCATGTGCCACGCAGCGAGGAGGCTTCAAAGGCACCTATAAAAGACCAGCAGGAGCCGGGGACCGGGCATAACAGTGAGCGATCCAGGCAGGAACGTCGTTGCTGCATCAGCGCTAATCTGCTCGTGTACGCCTTGCAGGCCCCTAGAAGCAACGTTCGGGCAAGCGCAGATCAACTTCATCGGCACGTTACAGCCACAAGAGAGCCCAGAAACTGCCGCCGCACAGCCCAACATCGCGCATGCGCCACGCAGCGAGGAGGCTTCAACGGCACCTATAAAAGACCAGCAGGAACCGGGCACCGGGAATAACAGCGAGCGATCCAGGCAGGAATTTCGTCGCTGCATAAGCACTAATCTGCTCGTCTACGCCTTGCAGGCCCCTGGAAGCCACGTTCGGGCAAGCGCAGATCAACTACATCGTCACGTTACAGCCACAAGAGGGGCCAGAAACTGCCACATCAAAGCCCAACATCGCGCATGTGCCACGCAGCGAGGAGCCTTCAACGGCACCTATAAAAGACCAGCAGGAACCGGGGACCGGGCATAACAGCGAGCGATCCAGGCAGGAACGTCGTCGCTGCATCAGCGCTAATCTGCTCGTCTACCCTTGCAGGCCCCTGAAAGCAACGTTCCGGCAAGCGCAGATCAACTTCATCCGCACGTTACAGCCACAAGAGGGCCCAGAAACTGCTGCATCACAGCCCACCATCGCGCATGCGCCAAGCAGCGAGGAGGCTTCAACGGCACCTATAAAAGACCAGCAGGAACCGGGGACCGGGAATAACAGCGAGCGATCCAGGCAGGAACGTCGTCGCTGCATAAGCACTAATCTGCTCGTCTACGCCTTGCAGGCCCCTGGAAGCAACGTTCGGGCAATCGCAGATCAACTTCATCGGCACGTTACAGCCACAAGAGGGGCCAGAAACTGCCGCATCACAGCCCAACATCGCGCATGAGCCACGCAGCGAGGAGGCTTCAACGGCACCTATAAAAGGCCAGCAGGAACCTGGGACCGGGCATAACAGCGAGCGATCGAGGCAGGAACGTCGTCGCTGCATCAGTGCTAATCTGCTCGTCTACGCCTTGCAGGCCCCTGGAAGCAACGTTCGGGTAAGTGCAGATCAACTACATCAACACGTTACAGCCACAAGAGGGGCCAGAAACTGCCGCATCACAGCCCAACATCGCGCATGCGCCACGCAGCGAGGAGGCTTCAACGGCACCTATAAAAGACCAGCAGGAACCGGGGACCGGGAATAACAGCGAGCGATCAGGCAGGAACGTCGTCGCTGCATCAGCGCTAATCTGCTCGTCTACGCCTTCCAGACCCTGGAAGCAACGTTCGGGCAAGCGCAGATCAACTACATCGGCACGTTACAGCCACCAAAGGGGCCAGAAACTGCCGCATCACAGCCCAACATCGCGCATGTGCCACGCAGCGAGGAGGCTTCTACGGCACCTATAAAAGACCAGCAAGAACGGGGGGCCGGGCCCAAAAGCGAGCGATCGAGGCAGGAACATCGTCGCTGCATCAGTGCTAATCTGCTCGTCTACGCCTTGCAGGCCCCTACAAGCAACGTTCGGGCAAGTGCAGATCAACTAAATCGGCACGTTACAGCCACAAGAGGGGCCAGAAACTGCCGCATCACAGCCCAACATCGCGATTGTCCACGCAGCGAGGAAGCTTCAACGGCACCTATAAAAGACCAGCAGGAACCGGGCACCGGGAATAACAGCGAGCGATCCAGGCAGGAATTTCGTCGCTGCATAAGCACTAATCTGCTCGTCTACGCCTTGCAGGCCCCTGGAAGCAACGTTCGGGCAAGTGAAGATCAACTACATCGGCACGTTAGAGCCAGAAGAGGGGCCAGAAACTGCCGCATCACAGCCCAACATCGCGCATGCGCCACGCAGCGCGGAGCCTTCGAAGGCACCTATAAAGACCAGCAGGAACCGGGCACCGGGCATAACAGCGAGCGGTCCAGGCAGGAACGTTGTCGCTGCATCAGCATTAATCTGCTCGTCTACGCCTTGCAGGCATCTGGAAGCAACGTTTGGGCAAGCGCAGATCAACTACATCGGCACGTTACAGCCACAAGAGAGCCAGAAACTGCCGCATATCAGCCCAACATCGCGCATGTGCCACGCAGCGAGGAGGCTTCAACGGCACCTATAAAAGACCAGCAGGAACCGGGTACCGGGCATAACAGCGAGCGATCCAGGCAGGAACGTCGTCGCTGCATCAGCACTAATCTGCTCGTCTACGCCTTGCAGGCCCCTGTAAGCAACGTTCGGGCAAGCGCAGATCAACTTCATCCACACGTTACAGCCACAAAAGGGCCCAGAAACTGCTGCATCACAGCCCAACATCGCCCATGCGCCACGCAGCGAGGAGGCTTCAACGGCACCTATAAAAGACCAGCAGGAACCGGGGACCGGGAATAACAGCGAGCGATCCAGGCAGGAACGTCGTCGCTGCATAAGCACTAATCTGCTCGTCTACGCCTTGCAAGCCCCTGGAAGCAACGTTCGGGCAATCGCAGATCAACTTCATCGGCACGTTACAGCCACAAGAGGGCCCAGAAACTGCCGCATCACAGCCCAACATCGCGCATGTGCCACGCAGCGAGGAGGCTTCAACGGCACCTATAAAAGACCAGCAGGAACCTGGGACCGGGCATAACAGCGAGCGATCGAGGCAGGAACGTCGTCGCTGCATCAGTGCTAATCTGCTCGTCTAGTCCTTGCAGGCCCCTGGAAGCAACGTTCGGGTAAGTGCAGATCAACTACATCAACACGTTACAGCCACAAGAGGGGCAAGAAACTGCCGCATCACAGCCCAACATCGCGCATGTGCCACGCAGCGAGGAGGCTTCAACGGCACCTATAAAAGACCAGCAGGAACCGGGGACCGGGAATAACAGCGAGCGATCCAGGCAGGAACGTCGTCGCTGCATCAGCGCTAATGTGCTCGTCTACGCCTTGCAGGCCCCTGGAAGCAACGTTCGGGCAATCGCAGATCAACTTCATCGGCACGTTACAGCCACAAGAGGGGCCAGAAACTGCCGCATCACAGCCCAACATCGCGCATGTGCCACGCAGCGAGGAGGCTTCAACGGCACCTATAAAAGACCAGCAGGAACCTGGGACCGGGCATAACAGCGAGCGATCGAGGCAGGAACGTCGTCGCTGCATCAGTGCTAATCTGCTTGTCTACGCCTTGCAGGCCCCTGGAAGCAACGTTCGGGTAAGTGCAGATCAACTACATCAACACGTTACAGCCACAAGAGGGGCCAGAAACTGCCGCATCACAGCCCAACATCGCGCATGTGCCACGCAGCGAGGAGGCTTCAAAGGCACCTATAAAAGACCAGCAGGAGCCGGGGGCCGGTCATAACAGCGAGCGATTCAGGCAGGAACGCGTCGCTGCATCAGCACTAATCTGCTCGTCTACGCCTTGCAGGCCCCTGGAAGCAACGTTCGGGCAAGTGCAGATCAACTACATCGGCACGTTAGAGCCAGAAGAGGGGCCAGAAACTGCCACATCACAGCCCAACATCGCGCATGTGCCACGCAGCGAGGAGGCTTCAACGGCACCTATAAAAGACCAGCAGGAACCGGGGACCGGGCATAACAGCGAGCGATCCAGGCAGGAATGTCGTCGCTGCATCAGCGCTAATCTGCTCGTCTACGCCTTGCAGGCCCCTGGAAGCAACGTTCGGGCAAGCGCAGATCAACTTCATCCACACGTTACAGCCACAAGAGGGCCCAGAAACTGCTGCATCACAGCCCAACATCGCGCATGCGCCACGCAGCGAGGAGGCTTCAACGGCACCTATAAAAGACCAGCAGGAACCGGGGACCGGGAATAACAGCGAGCGATCCAGGCAGGAACGTCGTCGCTGCATCAGCGCTAATCTGCTCGTCTACGCCTTGCAGGCCCCTGGAAGCAACGTTCGGGCAAGTGCAGATCAACTACATCGGCACGTTAGAGCCAGAAGAGGGGCCAGAAACTGCCGCATCACAGCCCAACATCGCGCATGCGCCACGCAGCGAGGAGGCTTCAACGGCACCTATAAAAGACGAGCAGGAACCGGGGACCGGGAATAACAGCGAGCGATCCACGCAGGAACGTCGTCGCTGCATCAGCGCTAATCTGCTCGTCTACGCCTTGCAGGCCCCTGGAAGCAGCGTTCGGGCAAGCGCAGATCAACTTCATCGGCACGTTACAGCCACAAGAGGGGCCAGAAACTGCCGCATCATAGACCAACATCGCGCATGTGCCACGAAGCGAGGAGGCTTCAACGGCACATATAAAAGACCAGCAGGAACCGGGGACCGGGCATAACAGCGAGCGATCGAGGCAGGAACGTCGTCGCTGCATCAGTGCTAATCTGCTCGTCTACGCCTTGCAGGCCCCTGGAAGCAACGTTCGGGTAAGTGCAGATCAACTACATACACGTTACAGCTACAAGAGGGGCGAGAAACTGCCGCATCACAGCCCAACATCGCGCATGTGCCACGCAGCGAGGAGGCTTCAAAGGCACCTATAAAAGACCAGCAGGAGCCGGGGACCGGGCATAACAGTGAGCGATCCAGGCAGGAACGTCGTTGCTGCATCAGCGCTAATCTGCTCGTGTACGCCTTGCAGGCCCCTAGAAGCAACGTTCGGGCAAGCGCAGATAAACTTCATCGGCACGTTACAGCCACAAGACAGCCCAGAAACTGCCGCCGCACAGCCCAACATCGCGCATGCGCCACGCAGCGAGGAGGCTTCAACGGCACCTATAAAAGACCAGCAGGAACCGGGCACCGGGAATAACAGCGAGCGATCCAGGCAGGAATTTCGTCGCTGCATAAGCACTAATCTGCTCGTCTACGCCTTGCAGGCCCCTGGAAGCCACGTTCGGGCAAGCGCAGATCAACTACATCGTCACGTTACAGCCACAAGAGGGGCCAGAAACTGCCACATCAAAGCCCAACATCGCGCATGTGCCACGCAGCGAGGAGCCTTCAACGGCACCTATAAAAGACCAGCAGGAACCGGGGACCGGGCATAACAGCGAGCGATCCAGGCAGGAACGTCGTCGCTGCATCAGCGCTAATCTGCTCGTCTACGCCTTGCAGGCCCCTGGAAGCAACGTTCCGGCAAGCGCAGATCAACTTCATCCGCACGTTACAGCCACAAGAGGGCCCAGAAACTGCTGCATCACAGCCCACCATCGCGCATGCGCCAAGCAGCGAGGAGGCTTCAACGGCACCTATAAAAGACCAGCAGGAACCGGGGACCGGGAATAACAGCGAGCGATCCAGGCAGGAACGTCGTCGCTGCATAAGCACTAATCTGCTCGTCTACGCCTTGCAGGCCCCTGGAAGCAACGTTCGGGCAATCGCAGATCAACTTCATCGGCACGTTACAGCCACAAGAGGGGCCAGAAACTGCCGCATCACAGCCCAACATCGCGCATGAGCCACGCAGCGAGGAGGCTTCAACGGCACCTATAAAAGGCCAGCAGGAACCTGGGACCGGGCATAACAGCGAGCGATCGAGGCAGGAACGTCGTCGCTGCATCAGTGCTAATCTGCTCGTCTACGCCTTGCAGGCCCCTGGAAGCAACGTTCGGGTAAGTGCAGATCAACTACATCAACACGTTACAGCCACAAGAGGGGCCAGAAACTGCCGCATCACAGCCCAACATCGCGCCTGTGCCACGCAGCGAGGAGGCTTCAAAGGCACCTATGAAAGACCAGCAGGAACCGGGGACCGGGCATAACAGCGAGCGATCTAGGCAGGAACGTCGTCGCTGCATCAGCGCTAATCTGCTCGTCAACGCCTTGCAGGCCCCTGTAAGCAACGTTCGGGCAAGCGCAGATCAACTTCATCCGCACGTTACAGCCACAAGAGGGCCCAGAAACTGCTGCATCACAGCCCAACATCGCGCATGCGCCACGCAGCGAGGAGGCTTCAACGGCACCTATAAAAGACCAGCAGGAACCGGGGACCGGGAATAACAGCGAGCGATCCAGGCAGGAACGTCGTCGCTGCATCATCGCTAATGTGCTCGTCTACGCCTTGCAGGCCCCTGGAAGCAAAGTTCGGGCAATCGCAGATCAACTTCATCGGCACGTTACAGCCACAAGAGGGGCCAGAAACTGCCGCATCACAGCCCAACATTGCGCATGTGCCACGCAGCGAGGAGGCTTCAACGGCACCTATAAAAGACCAGCAGGAACCTGGGACCGGGCATAACAGCGAGCGATCGAGGCAGGAACGTCGTCGCTGCATCAGTGCTAATCTGCTCGTCTACGCCTTGCAGGCCCCTGGAAGCAACGTTCGGGTAAGTGCAGATCAACTACATCAACACGTTACAGCCACAAGAGGGGCCAGAAACTGCCGCATCACAGCCCAACATCGCGCATGTGCCACGCAGCGAGGAGGCTTCAAAGGCACCTATAAAAGACCAGCAGGAGCCGGGGGCCGGGCATAACAGCGAGCGATCCAGGCAGGAACGCGTCGCTGCATCAGCACTAATCTGCTCGTCTACGCCTTGCAGGCCCCTGGAAGCAACGTTCGGGCAAGTGCAGATCAACTACATCGGCACGTTAGAGCCAGAAGAGGGGCCAGAAACTGCCACATCACAGCCCAACATCGCGCATGTGCCACGCAGCGAGGAGGCTTCAACGGCACCTATAAAAGACCAGCAGGAACCGGGGACCGGGCATAACAGCGAGCGATCCAGGCAGGAACGTCGTCGCTGCATCAGCGCTAATCTGCTCGTCTACGCCTTGCAGGCCCCTGGAAGCAACGTTCGGGCAAGCGCAGATCAACTTCATCCACACGTTACAGCCACAAGAGGGCCCAGAAACTGCTGCATCACAGCCCAACATCGCGCATGCGCCACGCAGCGAGGAGGCTTCAACGGCACCTATAAAAGACCAGCAGGAACCGGGGTCCTGGAATAACAGCGAGCGATCCAGGCAGGAACGTCGTCGCTGGATCAGCGCTAATCTGCTCGTCTACGCCTTGCAGGCCCCTGAAAGCAACGTTCGGGCAAGTGCAGATCAACTACATCGGCACGTTAGAGCCAGAAGAGGGGCCAGAAACTGCCGCATCACAGCCCAACATCGCGCATGCGCCACGCAGCGCGGAGCCTTCAAAGGCACCTATAAAGACCAGCAGGAACCGGGCACCAGGCATAACAGCGAGCGGTCTGGCAGGAACGTTGTCGCTGCATCAGCATTAATCTGCTCGTCTACGCCTTGCAGGCCTCTGGAAGCAACGTTTGGGCAAGCGCAGATCAACTACATCGGCACGTTACAGCCACAAGAGAGCCAGAAACTGCCGCATGACAGCCCAACATCGCGCATGTGCCACGCAGCGAGGAGGCTTTAACGGCACCTATAAAAGACCAGCAGGAACCGGGTACCGGGCATAACAGCGAGCGATCCAGGCAGGAACGTCGTCGCTGCATCAGCGCTAATCTGCTCGTCTACGCCTTGCAGGCCCCTGGAAGCAACTTTCGGGCAAGCGCAGATCAACTTCATCCGCACGTTACAGCCACAATAGGCCCAGAAACTGCTGCATCACAGCCCAACATCGCGCATGCGCCACGCAGCGAGGAGGCTTCAACGGCACCTATAAAAGACCAGCAGGAACTGGGGCCCGGGAATAACAGCGAGCGATCCAGGCAGGAAGGTCGTCGCTGCATCAGCGCTAATCTGCTCGTCTACGCCTTGCAGGCCCCTGGAAGCAACGTTTGGGCAAGCGCAGATCAACTTCATCGGCACGTTACAGCCACAAGAGGGGCCAGAAACTGCCGCATCACAGACCAACATCGCGCATGTGCCACGCAGCGAGGAGGCTTCAACGGCACATATAAAAGACCAGCAGGAACCGGGGACCGGGCATAACAGCGAGCGATCGAGGCAGGAACGTCGTCGCTGCATCAGTGCTAATCTGCTCGTCTACGCCTTGCAGGCCCCTGGAAGCAACGTTCGGGTAAGTGCAGATCAACTACATCAACACGTTACAGCTACAAAAGGGGCGAGAAACTGCCGCATCACAGCCCAACATCGCGCATGTGCCACGCAGCGAGGAGGCTTCAAAGGCACCTATAAAAGACCAGCAGGAGCCGGGGACCGGGCATAACAGTGAGCGATCCAGGCAGGAACGTCGTTGCTGCATCAGCGCTAATCTGCTCGTGTACGCCTTGCAGGCCCCTGGAAGCAACGTTCGGGCAAGCGCAGATCAACTTCATCGGCACGTTACAGCCACAAGAGAGCCCAGAAACTGCCGCCGCACAGCCCAACATCGCGCATGCGCCACGCAGCGAGGAGGCTTCAACGGCACCTATAAAAGACCAGCAGGAACCGGGCACCGGGAATAACAGCGAGCGATCCAGGCAGGAATTTCGTCGCTGCATAAGCACTAATGTGCTCGTCTACGCCTTGCAGGCCCCTGGAAGCAACGTTCGGGCAAGCGCAGATCAACTACATCGTCACGTTACAGCCACAAGAGGGGCCAGAAACTGCCACATCAAAGCCCAACATCGCGCATGTGCCACGCAGCGAGGAGCCTTCAACAGCACCTATAAAAGACCAGCAGGAACCGGGGACCGGGCATAACAGCGAGCGATCCAGGCAGGAACGTCGTCGCTGCATCAGTGCTAATCTGCTCGTCTACGCCTTGCAGGCCCCTGGAAGCAACGTTCGGGCAAGCGCAGATCAACTTCATCCGCACGTTACAGCCACAAGAGGGCCCAGAAACTGCTGCATCACAGCCCACCATCGCGCATGCGCCAAGCAGCGAGGAGGCTTCAACGGCACCTATAAAAGACCAGCAGGAACCGGGGACCGGGAATAACAGCGAGCGATCCAGGCAGGAACGTCGTCGCTGCATAAGCACTAATCTGCTCGTGTACGCCTTGCAGGCCTCTGGAAGCAACGTTTGGGCAAGCGCAGATGAACTACATCGGCACATTACAGCCACAAGAGAGCCAGAAACTGCCGCATCACAGCCCAACATCGCGCATGTGCCACGCAGCGAGGAGGCTTCAACGACACCTATAAAAGACCAGCAAGAACCGGGGACCGGGCATAACAGCGAGCGATCGAGGCAGGAACGTCGTCGCTGCATCAGTGCTAATCTGCTCGTCTACGCCTTGCAGGCCCCTGGAAGCAACGTTCGGGCAAGCGCAGATCAACTACATCGTCACGTTACAGCCACAAGAGGGGCCAGAAACTGCCGCTTCACAGCCCAACATCGCGCATGTGCCACGCAGCGCGGAGCCTTCAACGGCACCTATTAAAGACCAGCAGGAACCGGGCACCGGGCATAACAGCGAGCGATCCAGGCAGGAACGTCGTCGCTGCATCAGCACTAATCTGCTCGTCTACGCCTTGCAGGCCCCTGGAAGCAACGTTCGGGCAAGCGCAGATCAACTACACGGTCACGTTACGGCCACAAGAGGGGCCAGAAACTGCCGTATCACAGCCCAACATCGCGCATGCGCCACGCTGCGAGGAGCCTTATACGGCACCTATAAAAGACCGGCAGGAACCGGGGACCGGGCATAACAGCGAACGATCCAGGCAGGAACGTCGTCGCTGCATCAGCACTAATCTGCTCGCCTACGCCTTGCAGGCCCCTGGAAGCAACGTTCGGGCAAGCTCAGATCAACTTCATCGGCACGTTACAGCCACAAGAGGGGCCAGAAACTGCCGCATCACAGCCCAACATCGCGCATGTGCCACGCAGCGAGGAGGCTTGAACGGCACCTATAAAGACCAGCAGGAACCGGGGACCGGGCATAACAGCGAGCGATCGAGGCAGGAACGTCGTCGCTGCATCAGTGCTAATCTGCTCGTCTACGCCTTGCAGGCACCTGGAAGCAACGTTCGGGCAAGCGCAGATCAACTACATCGTCACGTTACAGCCACAAGAGGGGCCAGAAACTGCCGCATCACAGCCCAACATCGCGCATGTGCCACGCAGCGAGGAGCCTTCAATGGCACCTATAAAATACCAGCAGGTACCGGGGACCGGGCATAACAGCGAGCGATCCCGGCAGGAACTCGTCGCTGCATCAGCACTAATCTGCTCGTCTACGCCTTGCAGGCCCCTGGAACCAACGTTCGGGCAAGTGCAGATCAACTACATCGGCACGTTAGAGCCAGAAGAGGGGCCAGAAACTGCCGCATCACAGCCCAACATCGCGCATGCGCCACGCAGCGCGGAGCCTTCAACGGCACCTATAAAGACCAGCAGGAACCAGGCACCGGGTTAACAGCGAGTGGTCCAGGCAGGAACGTTGTCGCTGCATCAGCACTAATCTGCTCGTCTACGCCTTGCAGGCCTCTGGAAGCAACGTTTGGGCAAGCGCAGATCAACTACACCGGCACGTTACAGCCACAAGAGAGCCAGAAACTGCCGCATCACAGCCCAACATCGCGCATGTGCCACGCAGCGAGGAGGCTTCAACGGCACCTATAAAAGACCAGCAGGAACCGGGGACCGGGCATAACAGCGAGCGATCCAGGCAGGAATGTCGTCGCTGCATCAGCGCTAATCTGCTCGTCTACGCCTTGCAGGCCCCTGGAAGCAACGTTCGGGCAAGCGCAGATCAACTTCATCCACACGTTACAGCCACAAGAGGGCCCAGAAACTGCTGCATCACAGCCCAACATCGCGCATGCGCCACGCAGCGAGGAGGCTTCAACGGCACCTATAAAAGACCAGCAGGAACCGGGGACCGGGAATAAGAGCGAGCGATCCAGGCAGGAACGTCGTCGCTGCATCAGCGCTAATCTGCTCGTCTACGCCTTGCAGGCCCCTGGAAGCAACGTTCGGGCAAGTGCAGATCAACTACATCGGCACGTTAGAGCCAGAAGAGGGGCCAGAAACTGCCGCATCACAGCCCAACATCGCGCATGCGCCACGCAGCGCGGAGCCTTCAAAGGCACCTATAAAGACCCGCAGGAACCGGGCACCAGGCATAACAGCGAGCGGTCCAGGCAGGAACGTTGTCGCTGCATCAGCATTAATCTGCTCGTCTACGCCTTGCAGGCCTCTGGAAGCAACGTTTGGGCAAGCGCAGATCAACTACATCGGCACGTTACAGCCACAAGAGAGCCAGAAACTGCCGCATGACAGCCCAACATCGCGCATGTGCCACGCAGCGAGGAGGCTTTAACGGCACCTATAAAAGACCAGCAGGAACCGGGGACCGGGAATAACAGCGAGCGATAAAGGCAGGAACGTCGTCGCTGCATCAGCGCTAATCTGCTCGTCTACGCCTTGCAGGCCCCTGGAAGCAACGTTCGGGCAAGCGCAGATCAACTTCATCCGCATGTTACAGCCACAATAGGGCCCAGAAACTGCTGCATCACAGCCCAACATCGCGCATGCGCCACGCAGCGAGGAGGCTTCAACGGCACCTATAAAAGACGAGCAGGAACCGGGGACCGGGAATAACAGCGAGCGATCCAGGCAGGAACGTCGTCGCTGCATCAGCGCTAATCTGCTCGTCTACGCCTTGCAGGCCCCTGGAAGCAACGTTCGGGCAAGCGCAGATCAACTTCATCGGCACGTTACAGCCACAAGAGGGGCCAGAAACTGCCGCATCATAGACCAACATCGCGCATGTGCCACGAAGCGAGGAGGCTTCAACGGCACATATAAAAGACCAGCAGGAAGCGGGGACCGGGCATAACAGCGAGCGATCGAGGCAGGAACGTCGTCGCTGCATCAGTGCTAATCTGCTCGTCTACGCCTTGCAGGCCCCTGGAAGCAACGTTCGGGTAAGTGCAGATCAACTACATACACGTTACAGCTACAAGAGGGGCGAGAAACTGCCGCATCACAGCCCAACATCGCGCATGTGCCACGCAGCGAGGAGGCTTCAAAGGCACCTATAAAAGACCAGCAGGAGCCGGGGACCGGGCATAACAGTGAGCGATCCAGGCAGGAACGTCGTTGCTGCATCAGCGCTAATCTGCTCGTGTACGCCTTGCAGGCCCCTAGAAGCAACGTTCGGGCAAGCGCAGATCAACTTCATCGGCACGTTACAGCCACAAGAGAGCCCAGAAACTGCCGCCGCACAGCCCAACATCGCGCATGCGCCACGCAGCGAGGAGGCTTCAACGGCACCTATAAAAGACCAGCAGGAACCGGGCACCGGGAATAACAGCGAGCGATCCAGGCAGGAATTTCGTCGCTGCATAAGCACTAATCTGCTCGTCTACGCCTTGCAGGCCCCTGGAAGCCACGTTCGGGCAAGCGCAGATCAACTACATCGTCACGTTACAGCCACAAGAGGGGCCAGAAACTGCCACATCAAAGCCCAACATCGCGCATGTGCCACGCAGCGAGGAGCCTTCAACGGCACCTATAAAAGACCAGCAGGAACCGGGGACCGGGCATAACAGCGAGCGATCCAGGCAGGAACGTCGTCGCTGCATCAGCGCTAATCTGCTCGTCTACGCCTTGCAGGCCCCTGGAAGCAACGTTCCGGCAAGCGCAGATCAACTTCATCCGCACGTTACAGCCACAAGAGGGCCCAGAAACTGCTGCATCACAGCCCACCATCGCGCATGCGCCAAGCAGCGAGGAGGCTTCAACGGCACCTATAAAAGACCAGCAGGAACCGGGGACCGGGAATAACAGCGAGCGATCCAGGCAGGAACGTCGTCGCTGCATAAGCACTAATCTGCTCGTGTACGCCTTGCAGGCCTCTGGAAGCAACGTTTGGGCAAGCGCAGATCAACTACATCGGCACATTACAGCCACAAGAGAGCCAGAAACTGCCGCATCACAGCCCAACATCGCGCATGTGCCACGCAGCGAGGAGGCTTCAACGACACCTATAAAAGACCAGCAGGAACCGGGGACCGGGCATAACAGCGAGCGATCGAGGCAGGAACGTCGTCGCTGCATCAGTGCTAATCTGCTCGTCTACGCCTTGCAGGCCCCTGGAAGCAACGTTCGGGCAAGCGCAGATCAACTACATCGTCACGTTACAGCCACAAGAGGGGCCAGAAACTGCCGCTTCACAGCCCAACATCGCGCATGTGCCACGCAGCGCGGAGCCTTCAACGGCACCTATTAAAGACCAGCAGGAACCGGGCACCGGGCATAACAGCGAGCGATCCAGGCAGGAACGTCGTCGCTGCATCAGCACTAATCTGCTCGTCTACGCCTTGCAGGCCCCTGGAAGCAACGTTCGGGCAAGCGCAGATCAACTACACGGTCACGTTACGGCCACAAGAGGGGCCAGAAACTGCCGTATCACAGCCCAACATCGCGCATGCGCCACGCTGCGAGGAGCCTTATACGGCACCTATAAAAGACCGGCAGGAACCGGGGACCGGGCATAACAGCGAACGATCCAGGCAGGAACGTCGTCGCTGCATCAGCACTAATCTGCTCGCCTACGCCTTGCAGGCCCCTGGAAGCAACGTTCGGGCAAGCTCAGATCAACTTCATCGGCATGTTACAGCCACAAAAGGGGCCAGAAACTGCCGCATCACAGCCCAACATCGCGCATGTGCCACGCAGCGAGGAGGCTTGAACGGCACCTATAAAGACCAGCAGGAACCGGGGACCGGGCATAACAGCGAGCGATCGAGGCAGGAACGTCGTCGCTGCATCAGTGCTAATCTGCTCGTCTACGCCTTGCAGGCACCTGGAAGCAATGTTCGGGCAAGCGCAGATCAACTACATCGTCACGTTACAGCCACAAGAGGGGCCAGAAACTGCCGCATCACAGCCCAACATCGCGCATGTGCCACGCAGCGAGGAGCCTTCAATGGCACCTATAAAATACCAGCAGGTACCGGGGACCGGGCATAACAGCGAGCGATCCCGGCAGGAACTCGTCGCTGCATCAGCACTAATCTGCTCGTCTACGCCTTGCAGGCCCCTGGAACCAACGTTCGGGCAAGTGCAGATCAACTACATCGGCACGTTAGAACCAGAAGAGGGGCCAGAAACTGCCGCATCACAGCCCAACATCGCGCATGCGCCACGCAGCGCGGAGCCTTCAACGGCACCTATAAAGACCAGCAGGAACCAGGCACCGGGTTAACAGCGAGTGGTCCAGGCAGGAACGTTGTCGCTGCATCAGCACTAATCTGCTCGTCTACGCCTTGCAGGCCTCTGGAAGCAACGTTTGGGCAAGCGCAGATCAACTACACCGGCACGTTACAGCCACAAGAGAGCCAGAAACTGCCGCATCACAGCCCACCATCGCGCATGTGCCACGCAGCGAGGAGGCTTCAACGGCACCTATAAAAGACCAGCAGGAACCGGGGACCGGGCATAACAGCGAGCGATCCAGGCAGGAATGTCGTCGCTGCATCAGCGCTAATCTGCTCGTCTACGCCTTGCAGGCCCCTGGAAGCAACGTTCGGGCAAGCGCAGATCAACTTCATCCACACGTTACAGCCACAAGAGGGCCCAGAAACTGCTGCATCACAGCCCAACATCGCGCATGCGCCACGCAGCGAGGAGGCTTCAACGGCACCTATAAAAGACCAGCAGGAACCGGGGACCGGGAATAAGAGCGAGCGATCCAGGCAGGAACGTCGTCGCTGCATCAGCGCTAATCTGCTCGTCTACGCCTTGCAGGCCCCTGGAAGCAACGTTCGGGCAAGTGCAGATCAACTACATCGGCACGTTAGAGCCAGAAGAGGGGCCAGAAACTGCCGCATCACAGCCCAACATCGCGCATGCGCCACGCAGCGCGGAGCCTTCAAAGGCACCTATAAAGACCCGCAGGAACCGGGCACCAGGCATAACAGCGAGCGGTCCAGGCAGGAACGTTGTCGCTGCATCAGCATTAATCTGCTCGTCTACGCCTTGCAGGCCTCTGGAAGCAACGTTTGGGCAAGCGCAGATCAACTACATCGGCACGTTACAGCCACAAGAGAGCCAGAAACTGCCGCATGACAGCCCAACATCGCGCATGTGCCACGCAGCGAGGAGGCTTTAACGGCACCTATAAAAGACCAGCAGGAACCGGGGACCGGGAATAACAGCGAGCGATAAAGGCAGGAACGTCGTCGCTGCATCAGCGCTAATCTGCTCGTCTACGCCTTGCAGGCCCCTGGAAGCAACGTTCGGGCAAGCGCAGATCAACTTCATCCGCATGTTACAGCCACAATAGGGCCCAGAAACTGCTGCATCACAGCCCAACATCGCGCATGCGCCACGCAGCGAGGAGGCTTCAACGGCACCTATAAAAGACGAGCAGGAACCGGGGACCGGGAATAACAGCGAGCGATCCAGGCAGGAACGTCGTCGCTGCATCAGCGCTAATCTGCTCGTCTACGCCTTGCAGGCCCCTGGAAGCAACGTTCGGGCAAGCGCAGATCAACTTCATCGGCACGTTACAGCCACAAGAGGGGCCAGAAACTGCCGCATCATAGACCAACATCGCGCATGTGCCACGAAGCGAGGAGGCTTCAACGGCACATATAAAAGACCAGCAGGAACCGGGCACCGGGAATAACAGCGAGCGATCCAGGCAGGAATTTCGTCGCTGCATAAGCACTAATCTGCTCGTCTACGCCTTGCAGGCCCCTGGAAGCCACGTTCGGGCAAGCGCAGATCAACTACATCGTCACGTTACAGCCACAAGAGGGGCCAGAAACTGCCACATCAAAGCCCAACATCGCGCATGTGCCACGCAGCGAGGAGCCTTCAACGGCACCTATAAAAGACCAGCAGGAACCGGGGACCGGGCATAACAGCAAGCGATCCAGGCAGGAACGTCGTCGCTGCATCAGCGCTAATCTGCTCGTCTACGCCTTGCAGGCCCCTGGAAGCAACGTTCCGGCAAGCGCAGATCAACTTCATCCGCACGTTACAGCCACAAGAGGGCCCAGAAACTGCTGCATCACAGCCCACCATCGCGCACGCGCCAAGCAGCGAGGAGGCTTCAACGGCACCTATAAAAGACCAGCAGGAACCGGGGACCGGGAATAACAGCAAGCGATCCAGGCAGGAACGTCGTCGCTGCATAAGCACTAATCTGCTCGTCTACGCCTTCCAGGCCCCTGGAAGCAACGTTCGGGCAATCGCAGATCAACTTCATCGGCACGTTACAGCCACAAGAGGGGCCAGAAACTGCCGCATCACAGCCCAACATCGCGCATGAGCCACGCAGCGAGGAGGCTTCAACGGCACCTATAAAAGGCCAGCAGGAACCTGGGACCGGGCATAACAGCGAGCGATCGAGGCAGGAACGTCGTCGCTGCATCAGTGCTAATCTGCTCGTCTACGCCTTGCAGGCCCCTGGAAGCAACGTTCGGGTAAGTGCAGATCAACTACATCAACACGTTACAGCCACAAGAGGGGCCAGAAACTGCCGCATCACAGCCCAACATCGCGCCTGTGCCACGCAGCGAGGAGGCTTCAAAGGCACCTATGAAAGACCAGCAGGAACCGGGGACCGGGCATAACAGCGAGCGATCTAGGCAGGAACGTCGTCGCTGCATCAGCGCTAATCTGCTCGTCAACGCCTTGCAGGCCCCTGTAAGCAACGTTCGGGCAAGCGAAGATCAACTTCATCCGCACGTTACAGCCACAAGAGGGCCCAGAAACTGCTGCATCACAGCCCAACATCGCGCATGCGCCACGCAGCGAGGAGGCTTCAACGGCACCTATAAAAGACCAGCAGGAACCGGGGACCGGCAATAACAGCGAGCGATCCAGGCAGGAACGTCGTCGCTGCATCAGCGCTAATGTGCTCGTCTACGCCTTGCAGGCCCCTGGAAGCAAAGTTCGGGCAATCGCAGATCAACTTCATCGGCACGTTACAGCCACAAGAGGGGCCAGAAACTGCCGCATCACAGCCCAACATTGCGCATGTGCCACGCAGCGAGGAGGCTTCAACGGCACCTATAAAAGACCAGCAGGAACCTGGGACCGGGCATAACAGCGAGCGATCGAGGCAGGAACGTCGTCGCTGCATCAGTGCTAATCTGCTCGTCTACGCCTTGCAGGCCCCTGGAAGCAACGTTCGGTTAAGTGCAGATCAACTACATCAACACGTTACAGCCACAAGAGGGGCCAGAAACTGCCGCATCACAGCCCAACATCGCGCATGTGCCACGCAGCGAGGAGGCTTCAAAGGCACCTATAAAAGACCAGCAGGAGCCGGGGGCCGGGCATAACAGCGAGCGATCCAGGCAGGAACGCGTCGCTGCATCAGCACTAATCTGCTCGTCTACGCCTTGCAGGCCCCTGGAAGCAACGTTCGGGCAAGTGCAGATCAACTACATCGGCACGTTAGAGCCAGAAGAGGGGCCAGAAACTGCCACATCACAGCCCAACATCGCGCATGTGCCTCGCAGCGAGGAGGCTTCAACGGCACCTATAAAAGACCAGCAGGAACCGGGGACCGGGCATAACAGCGAGCGATCCAGGCAGGAACGTCGTCGCTGCATCAGCGCTAATCTGCTCGTCTACGCCTTGCAGGCCCCTGGAAGCAACGTTCGGGCAAGCGCAGATCAACTTCATCCACACGTTACAGCCACAAGAGGGCCCAGAAACTGCTGCATCACAGCCCAACATCGCGCATGCGCCACGCAGCGAGGAGGCTTCAACGGCACCTATAAAAGACCAGCAGGAACCGGGGTCCGGGAATAACAGCGAGCGATCCAGGCAGGAACGTCGTCGCTGCATCAGCGCTAATCTGCTCGTCTACGCCTTGCAGGCCCCTGAAAGCAACGTTCGGGCAAGTGCAGATACACTACATCGGCACGTTAGAGCCAGAAGAGGGGCCAGAAACTGCCGCATCACAGCCCAACATCGCGCATGCGCCACGCAGCGCGGAGCCTTCAAAGGCACCTATAAAGACCAGCAGGAACCGGGCACCAGGCGTAACAGCGAGCGGTCCAGGCAGGAACGTTGTCGCTGCATCAGCATTAATCTGCTCGTCTACGCCTTGCAGGCCTCTGGAAGCAACGTTTGGGCAAGCGCAGATCAACTACATCGGCACGTTACAGCCACAAGAGAGCCAGAAACTGCCGCATGACAGCCCAACATCGCGCATGTGCCACGCAGCGAGGAGGCTTTAACGGCACCTATAAAAGACCAGCAGGAACCGGGTACCGGGCATAACAGCGAGCGATCCAGGCAGGAACGTCGTCGCTGCATCAGCGCTAATCTGCTCGTCTACGCCTTGCAGGCCCCTGGAAGCAACTTTCGGGCAAGCGCAGATTAACTTCATCCGCACGTTACAGCCACAATAGGCCCAGAAACTGCTGCATCACAGCCCAACATCGCGCATGCGCCACGCAGCGAGGAGGCTTCAACGGCACCTATAAAAGACCAGCAGGAACCGGGGACCGGGAATAACAGCGAGCGATCCAGGCAGGAAGGTCGTCGCTGCATCAGCGCTAATCTGCTCGTCTACGCCTTGCAGGCCCCTGGAAGCAACGTTTGGGCAAGCGCAGATCAACTTCATCGGCACGTTACAGCCACAAGAGGGGCCAGAAACTGCCGCATCACAGACCAACATCGCGCATGTGCCACGCAGCGAGGAGGCTTCAACGGCACATATAAAAGACCAGCAGGAACCGGGGACCGGGCATAACAGCGAGCGATCGAGGCAGGAACGTCGTCGCTGCATCAGTGCTAATCTGCTCGTCTACGCCTTGCAGGCCCCTGGAAGCAACGTTCGGGTAAGTGCAGATCAACTACATCAACACGTTACAGCTACAAGAGGGGCGAGAAACTGCCGCATCACAGCCCAACATCGCGCATGTGCCACGCAGCGAGGAGGCTTCAAAGGCACCTATAAAAGACCAGCAGGAGCCGGGGACCGGGCATAACAGTGAGCGATCCAGGCAGGAACGTCGTTGCTGCATCAGCGCTAATCTGCTCGTGTACGCCTTGCAGGCCCCTGGAAGCAACGTTCGGGCAAGCGCAGATCAACTTCATCGGCACGTTACAGCCACAAGAGAGCCCAGAAACTGCCGCCGCACAGCCCAACATCGCGCATGCGCCACGCAGCGAGGAGGCTTCAACGGCACCTATAAAAGACCAGCAGGAACCGGGCACCGGGAATAACAGCGAGCGATCCAGGCAGGAATTTCGTCGCTGCATAAGCACTAATCTGCTCGTCTACGCCTTGCAGGCCCCTGGAAGCAACGTTCGGGCAAGCGCAGATCAACTACATCGTCACGTTACAGCCACAAGAGGGGCCAGAAACTGCCACATCAAAGCCCAACATCGCGCATGTGCCACGCAGCGAGGAGGCTTCAACAGCACCTATAAAAGACCAGCAGGAACCGGGGACCGGGCATAACAGCGAGCGATCCAGGCAGGAACGTCGTCGCTGCATCAGTGCTAATCTGCTCGTCTACGCCTTGCAGGCCCCTGGAAGCAACGTTCGGGCAAGCGCAGATCAACTTCATCCGCACGTTACAGCCACAAGAGGGCCCAGAAACTGCTGCATCACAGCCCACCATCGCGCATGCGCCAAGCAGCGAGGAGGCTTCAACGGCACCTATAAAAGACCAGCAGGAACCGGGGACCGGGAATAACAGCGAGCGATCCAGGCAGGAACGTCGTCGCTGCATAAGCACTAATCTGCTCGTGTACGCCTTGCAGGCCTCTGGAAGCAACGTTTGGGCAAGCGCAGATCAACTACATCGGCGCATTACAGCCACAAGAGAGCCAGAAACTGCCGCATCACAGCCCAACATCGCGCATGTGCCACGCAGCGAGGAGGCTTCAACGACACCTATAAAAGACCAGCAGGAACCGGGGACCGGGCATAACAGCGAGCGATCGAGGCAGGAACGTCGTCGCTGCATCAGTGCTAATCTGCTCGTCTACGCCTTGCAGGCCCCTGGAAGCAACGTTCGGGCAAGCGCAGATCAACTACATCGTCACGTTACAGCCACAAGAGGGGCCAGAAACTGCCGCTTCACAGCCCAACATCGCGCATGTGCCACGCAGCGCGGAGCCTTCAACGGCACCTATTAAAGACCAGCAGGAACCGGGCACCGGGCATAACAGCGAGCGATCCAGGCAGGAACGTCGTCGCTGCATCAGCACTAATCTGCTCGTCTACGCCTTGCAGGCCCCTGGAAGCAACGTTCGGGCAAGCGCAGATCAACTACACGGTCACGTTACGGCCACAAGAGGGGCCAGAAACTGCCGTATCACAGTCCAACATCGCGCATGCGCCACGCTGCGAGGAGCCTTATACGGCACCTATAAAAGACCGGCAGGAACCGGGGACCGGGCATAACAGCGAACGATCCAGGCAGGAACGTCGTCGCTGCATCAGCACTAATCTGCTCGTCTACGCCTTGCAGGCCCCTGGAAGCACCGTTCGGGCAATCGCAGATCAACCACATCGGCACGTTACAGCCACACGAGGGGCCAGAAACTGCCGCATCACAGCCCGACATCGCGCATGCGCCACGCACCGAGGAGCCTTCAACGGCACCTACAAAAGACCAGCAGGAACCGGGGACCGGGCAAAACAGCGAGCGATCCAGGCAGGAACGTCGATGCTGCATCAGCGCTAATCTGCTCGTCAACGCCATGCAGGCCCCTGGAAACAACGTTCGGGCAAGCGCAGATTAACTACATCGGCACGTTAAAGCCACAAGAGGGGCCAGAAACTGCCGCATCACAGCCCAACATCGCGCATGCGCCACGCAGCGCGGAGCCTTCAAAGGCACCTATAAAAGACCGGCAGGAACCGGGCACCGGGCATAGCAGCAAGCGATCCAGGCAGGAACGTCGTCACTGCATCAGCACTAATCTGCTCGTCTACGCCTTGCAGGCCCCTGGAAGCAACGTTCGGGCAAGCGCAGATTAACTACATCGGCACGTTACAGCCAAAGAGGGGCCAGAAACTGCCGCATCACAGCCCAACAACGCGCATGCGCCACGCAGCGAGGAGGCTTCAACAGCATCTACAAAAGACCAGCAGGAACCGGGGACCGGGCATAACAGCGAGCGATCCAGGCAGGAACGTCGTCGCTGCATCAGCGCTAATCAGCTCGTCTACGCCTGGCAGGCCCCTGGAAGCAACGTTCGGACAAGCGCAGATCAACTACATCGGCACGTTATAGCCTCAAGAGGGGCCAGAAACTGCCGCATCACAGCCCAACATCGCCCATGCGCCACGCAGCGCGGAGCCTTCCACGGCACCTATAAAAGAGCAGCAGGAACCGGGCACCGGGCATAAAAGCAAGCGATCCAGGCAGGAACGTCGTCGCTGCATCAGCACTAATCTGCTAGTCTACGCCTTGCAGGCCCCTGGAAGAAACGTTCGGGCAAGCGCAGATGAACTACATCGGCACGTTACAGCCACAAGAGGGGCCAGAAACTGCCGCATCACAGCCCAACATCGCGCATGTGCCACGCAGCGAGGAGGCTTCAACGGCACCTATAAAAGACCAGCAGGAACCGGGGACCGGGAATAACAGCGAGTGATCCAGGCAGAAACGTCGTCGCTGCATCAGCGCTAATCTGCTCGTCTACGCCTTGGAGGCCCATGGAAGCAACGTTCGGGCGAACGCAGATCAACTACATCGGCACGTTACAGCCACAAGAGGGGCTAGAAACTTCCGCATCACAGCCCAACATCGCGCATGCGCCACGCAGCGAGGAGGCTTCAACGGCACCTATTAAAGAAGAGCAGGAACCGGGCACCGGGCATAAAAGCGAGAGATCCAGGCAGGAACGCGTCGCTGCATCAGCACTAATCTCCTCCTCTACGCCTTGCAGGCCCCTTGAAGCAACGCTCGGGCAAGTGAAGATCAACTACATCGGCACGTTACAGCCACAAGAGAGGCCAGAAACTGCCGCCTCACAGCCCAACAACGCGCATGCGCCACGCAGCGAGGAGGCATCAACGGCACCTATAAAAGACCCGCAGGAACCGGGGACCGGGCATAACAGCGAGCGATCCAGGCAGGAACGTCGTCGCTGCATCAGCGCTAATCTGCTCGTCTACACCTTGCAGGCCCCTGGAATCAACGTTCGGGCAAGCGCAGATCAACTTCATCGGAACGTTACAGCCACAAAAGGGGCCAGAAACTGCCGCATCACTGCCCAACATCGCGCATGTGCCACGCAGCGAGGAGGCTTCAATGGCACCTATAAAAGACCAGCAGGAACCGGGGACCGGGAATAACAGCGAGCGATCCAGGCAGGAACGTCGTCGCTGCATCAACGCTAATCTGCTCGTCTACGCCATGCAGGTTCTCGGAAGCAACGTTCGGGCAAGCGCAGATCAACTACATCGGCACGTTAAAGCCACAAGAGGGGCCAGAAACTGCCGCATCACAGCCCAACATCGCGCATGCGCAACGCAGCGCGGAGCCTTAAAAGGCACCTATAAAAGACCGGCAGGAACCGGGCCCCGGGCATAACAGCAAGCGATCCAGGCAGGAACGTCGTCGCTGCATCAGCACTAATCTGTTCGTCTACGCCTTGCAGGCCCCTGGAAGCAACGTTCGGCCAAGCGGAGATCAACTACATCGGCACGTTACAGCCACAAGAGAGCCAGAAACTGCCGCATCACAGCCCAACATCGCGCATGTGCCACGCAGCGAGGAGGCTTCAATGGCACCTATAAAAGACCAGCAGGAACCGGGGACCGGGAATAACAGCGAGCGATCCAGGCAGGAACGTCGTCGCTGCATCAACGCTAATCTGCTCGTCTACGCCTCGCAGGCCCCTGAAAGCAACATTAGGGCAAGCGCAGATCAACTTCATCGGCACGTTACAGCTACAAGAGGGCCCAGAAACTGCCGCATCACAGCCCAACATCGCGCATGTGCCACGCAGCGAGGAGGTTTCAACGGCACCTATACAAGACCAGCAGGAACCGGGGACCGGGCATAACAGCGAGCAATCGAGGCAGGAACGTCGTTCGCTGCATCAGCGCTAATCTGCTCGTCTACGCCTTGGAGGCCCGGCGAAGCAACGTTCGGGCGAACGCAGATAAACTACATCAGCACGTTACAGCCACAAGAGGGGCCAGAAACTGCCGCATCACAGCCCAACATCGCGCATGTGCCACGCAGCGAGGAGGCTTCAGCGGCACCTATAAAAGACCAGCAGGAACCGGGGACCGTGCATAACAGCGAGCGATCCAGACAGGAACGTCGTCGCTGCATCAGCGCCAATCAGCTCGTTTACGCCTTGCAGGCCCCTGGAAGCAGCGTTCGGCCAAGCGCAGATCAACTACATCGGCACGTTACAGCCACAAAAGGGGCCAGAAACTGCCGCATCACAGCCCAACATCGCGCATGTGCCACGCAGCGAGGAGGCTTCAATGGCACCTATAAAAGACCAGCAGGAACCGGCGACCGGGAATAACAGCGAGCGATCCAGGCAGGAACGTCGTCGCTGCATCAACGCTAATCTGCTCGTCTACGCGATGCAGGCCCCCGGAAGCAACGTTCGGGCAAGCGCAGATCAACTTCATCGGCACGTTACAGCCACAAGAGTGCCCAGAAACTGCCGCATCACCGCTCAACATCGCGCATGTGTCACGCAGCGAGGAGGCTTCAATGGCACCTATAAAAGACCAGCAGGAACCGGGGACCGGGCATAACAGCGAGCGATCGAGGCAGGAACGTCGTCGCTGCATCAGCGCTAATCTGCTCGTCTACACCTTGGAGGCCCCTGGAAGCAACGTTCGGACAAGCGCAGATCAACTACATCGGCACGTTACAGCCACAAGAGGGGACAGAAACTGCCGCATCACAGCCCAACATCGCGCATGCGCCACGCAGCGAGGGGCCTTCAACGGCACCTACAAAATACCAGCACGAACCGGGGACCGGGCATAACAGCGAGCCATCTAGGCAGGAACATCGTCGCTGCATCAGTGCTAATCTGCTCGTCTACGCCTTGCAGGCCCCTGGAAGCAACGTTCGGGCAAGCGCAGATCAACTTCATCGGCACGTTACAGCCACAAGTGGGGCCAGAAACGGCTGCATCACAGCCGAACATCGCGAATGCGCCACGCAGAGAGGAGGCTTCATTCAACGGCACCTATAAAAGACCAGCAGGAACCGGGGACCGGGCATAAGAGCGAGCGATCCAGGCAGGAACGCCGTCGCTGCATCAGCGCTAATCTGCTCGTCTACGCCTTGCAGGCCCCTGGAAGCAACGTTCGGGCAAGCGCAGATCAACTACATCGGCACGTTACAGCCACAACAGGGGCCAGAAACTGCCGTATCACAGCCCAACATCGCGCATGCGCCACGCAGCGAGGAGCCTTCAACGGCACCTATAAAAGTCCAGCAGGAACCGGGGACCGGGCATAACAGCGAGCGATCCAGGCAGGAATGCGTCGCTGGGTCAGCACTAATCTGCTCGTCTACGCCTTGCAAGCCCCAGGAAGCAACGTTCGGGCAAGTGCAGATCAACTACATCGGCAGGTTACAGCCACAAGAGGGGCCAGAAACTGCCGCATCACAGCCCAAAATCGCGCATGCGCTACGCAGCGAGGAGCCTTCAACGGCACCTATAAATGACCCGCAGAAACCAGGCACCGGGCATAACAGCGAGCGATCAAGGCAGGAACGTCGTCGCTGCATCAGCGCTAATCTGCTCGTCAACGCCTTGCAGGCCCCTGGAAACAACTTTCGGGCAAGCGCAGAATAACTACATCGGCACGTTAAAGCCACAACAGGGGCCAGAAACTGCCGCATCACAGCCCAACATCGCGCATGCGCCACGCAGCGCGGAGCCTTAATAGGCACCTATAAAAGACCGGCAGGAACCGGGCACCAGGCATAACAGCAAGCGATCCAGGCAGGAACGTCGTCGCTGCATCAGCACTAATCTGCTCGTCTACGCCTTGCAGGCCCCTGGAAGCAACATTCGGGCAAGCGCAGATTAACTACATCGGCACGTTACAGCCACAAGAGAGCCAGAAACTGCCGCATCACAGCCCAACATCGCGCATGTGCCACGCAGCGAGGAGGCTTCAATGGCACCTATAAAAGACCAGCAGGAACCGGGGACCGGGAATAACAGCGAGCGATCCAGGCAGGAACGTCGTCGCTGCATGAACGCTAATCTGCTCGTCTACGCCTCGCAGACCCCTGAAAGCAACGTTAGGGCAAGCGCAGATCAACTTCATCGGCACTTTACAGCCACAAGAGGGCCCAGAAACTGCCGCATCACAGCCCAACATCGCGCATGTGCCACGCAGCGAGGAGGTTTCAACGGCACCTATAAAAGACCAGCAGGAACCGGGGACCGGGCATAACAGCGAGCCATCGAGGCAGGAACGTCGTCGCTGCATCAACGCTAATCTGCTCGTCTACGCCTTGGAGGCCCCGCGAAGCAACGTTCGGGCGAACGCAGATAAACTACATCAGCACGTTACAGCCACAAGAGGGGCCAGAAACTGCCGCATCACAGCCCAACATCGCGCATGCGCCACGCAGCGAGGAGGCTTCAACGGCACCTATAAAAGACCAGCAGGAACCGGGCACCGGGCATAAAAGCGAGAGATCCAGGCAGGAACGCGTCGCTGCATCAGCACTAATCTCTTCGTCTACGCTTTCCAGGCACCTTGAAGCAACGCTCGGGCAAGTGCAGATCGACTACATCGGCACGTTACAGCCACAAGAGGGGCCAGAAACTGCCGCATCACAGCCCAACATCGCGCATGTGCCACGCAGCGAGGAGGCTTCAGCGGCACCTATAAAAGACCAGCAGGAACCGGGGACCGTGCATAACAGCGAGCGATCCAGACAGGAACGTCGTCGCTGCATCAGTGTCAATCAGCTCGTTTACGCCTTGCAGGCCCCTGGAAGCAGCGTTCGGCCAAGCGCAGATCAACTACATCGGCACGTTACAGCCACAAAAGGGGCCAGAAACTGCCGCATCACAGCCCAACATCGCGCATGTGCCACACAGCGAGGAGGCTTCAATGGCACCTATAAAAGACCAGCAGGAACCGGGGACCGGGAATAACAGCGAGCGATCCAGGCAGGAACGTCGTCGCTGCATCAACGCTAATCTGCTCGTCTACGCGATGCAGGCCCCCGGAAGCAACGTTCGGGCAAGCGCAGATCAACTTCATCGGCACGTTACAGCCACCAGAGTGCCCAGAAACTGCCGCATCACCGCTCAACATCGCGCATGTGTCACGCAGCGAGGAGGCTTCAACGGCACCTATAAAAGACCAGCAGGAACCGGGGACCGGGCATAACAGCGAGCGATCGAGGCAGGAACGTCGTCGCTGCATCAGCGCTAATCTGCTCGTCTACACCTTGGAGGCCCCTGGAAGCAACGTTCGGACAAGCGGAGATCAACTACATCGGCACGTTACAGCCACAAGAGGGGACAGAAACTGCCGCATCACAGCCCAACATCGCGCATGCGCCACGCAGCGAGGAGCCTTCAACGGCACCTACAAAATACCAGCACGAACCGGGGACCGGGCATAACAGCGAGCCATCTAGGCAGGAACATCGTCGCTGCATCAGTGCTAATCTGCTCGTCTACGCCTTGCAGGCCCCTGGAAGCAACGTTCGGGCAAGCGCAGATCAACTTCATCGGCACGTTACAGCCACAAGTGGGGCCAGAAACGGCTGCATCACAGCCGAACATCGCGAATGCGCCACGCAGAGAGGAGGCTTCAACGGCACCTATAAAAGACCAGCAGGAACCGGGCACCGGGCATAACAGCGAGCGATCGAGGCAGGAACGTCGTCGCTGCATCAGCGCTAATCTGCTCGTCTACGCCTTGGAGGCACCTTGAAGCAACGCTCGGGCAAGCGCAGATCGACTACATCGGCACGTTACAGCCACAAGAGGGGCCAGAAACTGCCGCATCACAGCCCAACATCGCGCATGTGCCACGCAGCGAGGAGGTTTCAACGGCACCTATAAAAGACCAGCAGGAACCGGGGACCGGGCATAACAGCGAGCGATCGAGGCAGGAACGTCGTCGCTGCATCAGCGCTAATCTGCTCGTCTACGCCTTGGAGGCCCCGCGAAGCAACGTTCGGGCGAACGCAGATAAACTACATCAGCACGTTACAGCCACAAGAGGGGCCAGAAACTGCCGCATCACAGCCCAACATCACGCATGCGCCACGCAGCGAGGAGGCTTCAACGGCACCTTTAAAAGACCAGCAGGAACCGGGCACCGGGCATAAAAGCGGGAGATTCAGGCAGGAACACGTCGCTGCATCAGCACTAATCTCTTCGTCTACGCCTTGCAGGCACCTTGAAGCAACGCTCGGGCAAGTGCAGATCGACTACATCGCACGTTACAGCCACAACAGGGCCAGAAAATGCCGCATCACAGCCCAACATCGCGCATGCGCCACGCATCGAGGAGCCTTCAACGGCACCTACAAAATACCAGCACGAACCGGGGACCGGGCATAACAGCGAGCCATCCAGGCAGGAACGTCGTCGCTGCATCATTGCTAATCTGCTCTGCTACGCCTTGCAGGCCCCTGGAAGCAACGTTCGCGCAAGCGCAGATCAACTTCATCGGCACGTTACAGCCACAAGAGGGGCCAGAAACTGCTGCATCACAGCCCAACATTACGAATGCGCCACGCAGAGAGGAGGCTTCAACGGCACCTATGAAAGACCAGCAGGAACCGGGCACCGGGCATAACAGCGAGCGATCCAGGCAGGAACGCATCGCTGCATCAGCACTAATCTGCTCGTCTACGCCTTGCAGGCCCCTGGAAGCAACGTTCGGGCAAGCGCAGATCAACTACATCGGCACGTTACAGCCACAAGAGGGGCCAGAAACTGCCGCATCACAGCCCAACATCGCGCATGTGCCACGCAGCGAGGAGGCTTCAACGGCACCTATAAAAGACCCGCAGGAACCGGGGACCGTGCATAACAGCGAGCGATCCAGACAGGAACGTCGTCGCTGCATCAGCGCCAATCAGCTCGTTTACGCCTTCCAGGCCCCTGGAAGCAGCGTTCGGCCAAGCGCAGATCAACTATATCGGCACGTTACAGCCACAAAATGGGCCAGAAACTGCCGCATCACAGCCCAACATCGCGCATGTGCCACGCAGCGAGGAGGCTTCAATGGCACCTATAAAAGACCAGCAGGAACCGGGGACCGGGAATAAGAGCGAGCGATCCAGGCAGGAACGTCGTCGCTGCATCAACGCTAATCTGCTCGTCTACGCCATGCAGGTTCTCGGAAGCAACGTTCGGGCAAGCGCAGATCAACTTCATCAGCACGTTACAGCCACAAGAGTGCCCAGAAACTGCCGCATCACCGCCCAACATCGCGCATGTGTCACGCAGCGAGGAGGCTTCAACGGCACCTATAAAAGACCAGCAGGAACCGGGGACCGGGCATAACAGCGAGCGATCGAGGCAGGAACGTCGTCGCTGCATCAGCGCTAATCTGCTCGTCTACACCTTGGAGGCCCCTGGAAGCAACGTTCGGACAAGCGCAGATCAACTACATCGGCACGTTACAGCCACAAGAGGGGCCAGAAACTGCCGCATCACAGCCCAACATCGCGCATGCGCCACGCAGCGAGGAGCCTTCAACGGCACCTGCAAAATACCAGCACGAACCGGGGACCGGGCATACCAGCAAGCCATCTAGGCAGGAACATCGTCGCTGCATCAGTGCTAATCTGCTCGTCTACGCCTTGCAGGCCCCTGGAAGCAACATTCGGGCAAGCGCAGATCAACTTCATCGGCACGTTACAGCCCCAAGATTGGCCAGAAACTGCCGCATCACAGCCCAACATCGCGCATGTGCCATGCAGCGAGGAGGCTTCAACGGCACCTATAAAAGAACAGCAGGAACCGGGAACCGGGCATAACAGCGAGCGATCCAGGCAGGAACGCCATCGCTGCATTAGCGCTAATCTGCTCGTCTACGCCTTGCAGGCCCCTGGAAGCAACGTTCGGGCAAGCGCAGATCAACTTCATGGGCACGTTACAGCCACAAGAGGGGCCAGAAACTGCCCCATCACAGCCCAAAATCGCGCATGCGCCACGCAGCTAGGAGCCTTCAACGGCACCTATAAAAGACCAGCAGGAACCGGGCACCAGACATAAAAGCGAGAGATCCAAGAAGGAACGCGTGGCTGCATCAGCACTAATCTCCTCGTCTGCGCCTTGCAGGCCCCTTGAAGCAACGCTCGGGCAAGTGCAGATCGACTACATCGGCACGTTACAGCCACAAGAGGGCCCAGAAACTGCCGCATCACAGCCCAACATCGCGCATGCGCCACGCAGCGAGGAGCGTTCAACGGCACCTACAAAATACCAGCACGAACCGGGGACCGGGCATAACAGCGAGCCATCCAGGCAGGAACATCGTCGCTGCATCAGCACTAATCTCTTCGTCTACGCTTTCCAGGCACCTTGAAGCAACGCTCGGGCAAGTGCAGATCGACTACATCGGCACGTTACAGCCACAAGAGGGGCCAGAAACTGCCGCATCACAGCCCAACATCGCGCATGTGCCACGCAGCGAGGAGGCTTCAGCGGCACCTATAAAAGACCAGCAGGAACCGGGGACCGTGCATAACAGCGAGCGATCCAGACAGGAACGTCGTCGCTGCATCAGTGTCAATCAGCTCGTTTATGCCTTGCAGGCCCCTGGAAGCAGCGTTCGGCCAAGCGCAGATCAACTACATCGGCACGTTACAGCCACAAAAGGGGCCAGAAACTGCCGCATCACAGCCCAACATCGCGCATGTGCCACACAGCGAGGAGGCTTCAATGGCACCTATAAAAGACCAGCAGGAACCGGGGACCGGGAATAACAGCGAGCGATCCAGGCAGGAACGTCGTCGCTGCATCAACGCTAATCTGCTCGTCTACGCGATGCAGGCCCCCGGAAGCAACGTTCGGGCAAGCGCAGATCAACTTCATCGGCACGTTACAGCCACCAGAGTGCCCAGAAACTGCCGCATCACCGCTCAACATCGCGCATGTGTCACGCAGCGAGGAGGCTTCAACGGCACCTATAAAAGACCAGCAGGAACCGGGGACCGGGCATAACAGCGAGCGATCGAGGCAGGAACGTCGTCGCTGCATCAGCGCTAATCTGCTCGTCTACACCTTGGAGGCCCCTGGAAGCAACGTTCGGACAAGCGGAGATCAACTACATCGGCACGTTACAGCCACAAGAGGGGACAGAAACTGCCGCATCACAGCCCAACATCGCGCATGCGCCACGCAGCGAGGAGCCTTCAACGGCACCTACAAAATACCAGCACGAACCGGGGACCGGGCATAACAGCGAGCCATCTAGGCAGGAACATCGTCGCTGCATCAGTGCTAATCTGCTCGTCTACGCCTTGCAGGCCCCTGGAAGCAACGTTCGGGCAAGCGCAGATCAACTTCATCGGCACGTTACAGCCACAAGTGGGGCCAGAAACGGCTGCATCACAGCCGAACATCGCGAATGCGCCACGCAGAGAGGAGGCTTCAACGGCACCTATAAAAGACCAGCAGGAACCGGGCACCGGGCATAACAGCGAGCGATCGAGGCAGGAACGTCGTCGCTGCATCAGCGCTAATCTGCTCGTCTACGCCTTGGAGGCACCTTGAAGCAACGCTCGGGCAAGCGCAGATCGACTACATCGGCACGTTACAGCCACAAGAGGGGCCAGAAACTGCCGCATCACAGCCCAACATCGCGCATGTGCCACGCAGCGAGGAGGTTTCAACGGCACCTATAAAAGACCAGCAGGAACCGGGGACTGGGCATAACAGCGAGCGATCGAGGCAGGAACGTCGTCGCTGCATCAGCGCTAATCTGCTCGTCTACGCCTTGGAGGCCCCGCGAAGCAACGTTCGGGCGAACGCAGATAAACTACATCAGCACGTTACAGCCACAAGAGGGGCCAGAAACTGCCGCATCACAGCCCAACATCACGCATGCGCCACGCAGCGAGGAGGCTTCAACGGCACCTTTAAAAGACCAGCAGGAACCGGGCACCGGGCATAAAAGCGGGAGATCCAGGCAGGAACACGTCGCTGCATCAGCACTAATCTCTTCGTCTACGCCTTGCAGGCACCTTGAAGCAACGCTCGGGCAAGTGCAGATCGACTACATCGCACGTTACAGCCACAACAGGGCCAGAAAATGCCGCATCACAGCCCAACATCGCGCATGCGCCACGCATCGAGGAGCCTTCAACGGCACCTACAAAATACCAGCACGAACCGGGGACCGGGCATAACAGCGAGCCATCCAGGCAGGAACGTCGTCGCTGCATCAGTGCTAATCTGCTCTGCTACGCCTTGCAGGCCCCTGGAAGCAACGTTCGCGCAAGCGCAGATCAACTTCATCGGCACGTTACAGCCACAAGAGGGGCCAGAAACTGCTGCATCACAGCCCAACATTACGAATGCGCCACGCAGAGAGGAGGCTTCAACGGCACCTATGAAAGACCAGCAGGAACCGGGCACCGGGCATAACAGCGAGCGATCCAGGCAGGAACGCATCGCTGCATCAGCACTAATCTGCTCGTCTACGCCTTGCAGGCCCCTGGAAGCAACGTTCGGGCAAGCGCAGATCAACTACATCGGCACGTTACAGCCACAAGAGGGGCCAGAAACTGCCGCATCACAGCCCAACATCGCGCATGAGCCACGCAGCGAGGAGGCTTCAACGGCACCTATAAAAGACCAGCAGGAACCGGGGACCGGGCATAACAGTGGCGATCCAGGCAGGAACGTCGTCGCTGCATCAGCGCTAATCTGCTCGTCAACGCCTTGCAGGCCCCTGGAAGCAACGTTCGGGCAAGCGCAGATCAACTACATCGGCACGTTAAAGCCACAAGAGGGGCCAGAAACTGCCGCATCACAGCCCAACATCGCGCATGCGCCACGCAGCGCGGAGCCTTCAACGGCACCTATAAAAGACCAGCAGGAACCGGGGACCGGGAATAACAGCGAGCGATCCAGGCAGGAACGTCGTCGCTGCATCAGCGCTAATCTGCTCGTCTACGCCTTGGAGGCACCTTGAAGCAACGCTCGGGCAAGCGCAGATCGACTACATCGGCACGTTACAGCCACAAGAGGGGCCAGAAACTGCCGCATCACAGCCCAACATCGCGCATGTGCCACGCAGCGAGGAGGTTTCAACGGCACCTATAAAAGACCAGCAGGAACCGGGGACCGGGCATAACAGCGAGCGATCGAGGCAGGAACGTCGTCGCTGCATCAGCGCTAATCTGCTCGTCTACGCCTTGGAGGCCCCGCGAAGCAACGTTCGGGCGAACGCAGATAAACTACATCAGCACGTTACAGCCACAAGAGGGGCCAGAAACTGCCGCATCACAGCCCAACATCACGCATGCGCCACGCAGCGAGGAGGCTTCAACGGCACCTTTAAAAGACCAGCAGGAACCGGGCACCGGGCATAAAAGCGGGAGATTCAGGCAGGAACACGTCGCTGCATCAGCACTAATCTCTTCGTCTACGCCTTGCAGGCACCTTGAAGCAACGCTCGGGCAAGTGCAGATCGACTACATCGCACGTTACAGCCACAACAGGGCCAGAAAATGCCGCATCACAGCCCAACATCGCGCATGCGCCACGCATCGAGGAGCCTTCAACGGCACCTACAAAATACCAGCACGAACCGGGGACCGGGCATAACAGCGAGCCATCCAGGCAGGAACGTCGTCGCTGCATCATTGCTAATCTGCTCTGCTACGCCTTGCAGGCCCCTGGAAGCAACGTTCGCGCAAGCGCAGATCAACTTCATCGGCACGTTACAGCCACAAGAGGGGCCAGAAACTGCTGCATCACAGCCCAACATTACGAATGCGCCACGCAGAGAGGAGGCTTCAACGGCACCTATGAAAGACCAGCAGGAACCGGGCACCGGGCATAACAGCGAGCGATCCAGGCAGGAACGCATCGCTGCATCAGCACTAATCTGCTCGTCTACGCCTTGCAGGCCCCTGGAAGCAACGTTCGGGCAAGCGCAGATCAACTACATCGGCACGTTACAGCCACAAGAGGGGCCAGAAACTGCCGCATCACAGCCCAACATCGCGCATGTGCCACGCAGCGAGGAGGCTTCAACGGCACCTATAAAAGACCCGCAGGAACCGGGGACCGTGCATAACAGCGAGCGATCCAGACAGGAACGTCGTCGCTGCATCAGCGCCAATCAGCTCGTTTACGCCTTCCAGGCCCCTGGAAGCAGCGTTCGGCCAAGCGCAGATCAACTATATCGGCACGTTACAGCCACAAAATGGGCCAGAAACTGCCGCATCACAGCCCAACATCGCGCATGTGCCACGCAGCGAGGAGGCTTCAATGGCACCTATAAAAGACCAGCAGGAACCGGGGACCGGGAATAAGAGCGAGCGATCCAGGCAGGAACGTCGTCGCTGCATCAACGCTAATCTGCTCGTCTACGCCATGCAGGTTCTCGGAAGCAACGTTCGGGCAAGCGCAGATCAACTTCATCAGCACGTTACAGCCACAAGAGTGCCCAGAAACTGCCGCATCACCGCCCAACATCGCGCATGTGTCACGCAGCGAGGAGGCTTCAACGGCACCTATAAAAGACCAGCAGGAACCGGGGACCGGGCATAACAGCGAGCGATCGAGGCAGGAACGTCGTCGCTGCATCAGCGCTAATCTGCTCGTCTACACCTTGGAGGCCCCTGGAAGCAACGTTCGGACAAGCGCAGATCAACTACATCGGCACGTTACAGCCACAAGAGGGGCCAGAAACTGCCGCATCACAGCCCAACATCGCGCATGCGCCACGCAGCGAGGAGCCTTCAACGGCACCTGCAAAATACCAGCACGAACCGGGGACCGGGCATACCAGCAAGCCATCTAGGCAGGAACATCGTCGCTGCATCAGTGCTAATCTGCTCGTCTACGCCTTGCAGGCCCCTGGAAGCAACATTCGGGCAAGCGCAGATCAACTTCATCGGCACGTTACAGCCCCAAGATTGGCCAGAAACTGCCGCATCACAGCCCAACATCGCGCATGTGCCATGCAGCGAGGAGGCTTCAACGGCACCTATAAAAGAACAGCAGGAACCGGGAACCGGGCATAACAGCGAGCGATCCAGGCAGGAACGCCATCGCTGCATTAGCGCTAATCTGCTCGTCTACGCCTTGCAGGCCCCTGGAAGCAACGTTCGGGCAAGCGCAGATCAACTTCATGGGCACGTTACAGCCACAAGAGGGGCCAGAAACTGCCCCATCACAGCCCAAAATCGCGCATGCGCCACGCAGCTAGGAGCCTTCAACGGCACCTATAAAAGACCAGCAGGAACCGGGCACCAGACATAAAAGCGAGAGATCCAAGAAGGAACGCGTGGCTGCATCAGCACTAATCTCCTCGTCTGCGCCTTGCAGGCCCCTTGAAGCAACGCTCGGGCAAGTGCAGATCGACTACATCGGCACGTTACAGCCACAAGAGGGCCCAGAAACTGCCGCATCACAGCCCAACATCGCGCATGCGCCACGCAGCGAGGAGCGTTCAACGGCACCTACAAAATACCAGCACGAACCGGGGACCGGGCATAACAGCGAGCCATCCAGGCAGGAACATCGTCGCTGCATCAGCACTAATCTCTTCGTCTACGCTTTCCAGGCACCTTGAAGCAACGCTCGGGCAAGTGCAGATCGACTACATCGGCACGTTACAGCCACAAGAGGGGCCAGAAACTGCCGCATCACAGCCCAACATCGCGCATGTGCCACGCAGCGAGGAGGCTTCAGCGGCACCTATAAAAGACCAGCAGGAACCGGGGACCGTGCATAACAGCGAGCGATCCAGACAGGAACGTCGTCGCTGCATCAGTGTCAATCAGCTCGTTTATGCCTTGCAGGCCCCTGGAAGCAGCGTTCGGCCAAGCGCAGATCAACTACATCGGCACGTTACAGCCACAAAAGGGGCCAGAAACTGCCGCATCACAGCCCAACATCGCGCATGTGCCACACAGCGAGGAGGCTTCAATGGCACCTATAAAAGACCAGCAGGAACCGGGGACCGGGAATAACAGCGAGCGATCCAGGCAGGAACGTCGTCGCTGCATCAACGCTAATCTGCTCGTCTACGCGATGCAGGCCCCCGGAAGCAACGTTCGGGCAAGCGCAGATCAACTTCATCGGCACGTTACAGCCACCAGAGTGCCCAGAAACTGCCGCATCACCGCTCAACATCGCGCATGTGTCACGCAGCGAGGAGGCTTCAACGGCACCTATAAAAGACCAGCAGGAACCGGGGACCGGGCATAACAGCGAGCGATCGAGGCAGGAACGTCGTCGCTGCATCAGCGCTAATCTGCTCGTCTACACCTTGGAGGCCCCTGGAAGCAACGTTCGGACAAGCGGAGATCAACTACATCGGCACGTTACAGCCACAAGAGGGGACAGAAACTGCCGCATCACAGCCCAACATCGCGCATGCGCCACGCAGCGAGGAGCCTTCAACGGCACCTACAAAATACCAGCACGAACCGGGGACCGGGCATAACAGCGAGCCATCTAGGCAGGAACATCGTCGCTGCATCAGTGCTAATCTGCTCGTCTACGCCTTGCAGGCCCCTGGAAGCAACGTTCGGGCAAGCGCAGATCAACTTCATCGGCACGTTACAGCCACAAGTGGGGCCAGAAACGGCTGCATCACAGCCGAACATCGCGAATGCGCCACGCAGAGAGGAGGCTTCAACGGCACCTATAAAAGACCAGCAGGAACCGGGCACCGGGCATAACAGCGAGCGATCGAGGCAGGAACGTCGTCGCTGCATCAGCGCTAATCTGCTCGTCTACGCCTTGGAGGCACCTTGAAGCAACGCTCGGGCAAGCGCAGATCGACTACATCGGCACGTTACAGCCACAAGAGGGGCCAGAAACTGCCGCATCACAGCCCAACATCGCGCATGTGCCACGCAGCGAGGAGGTTTCAACGGCACCTATAAAAGACCAGCAGGAACCGGGGACTGGGCATAACAGCGAGCGATCGAGGCAGGAACGTCGTCGCTGCATCAGCGCTAATCTGCTCGTCTACGCCTTGGAGGCCCCGCGAAGCAACGTTCGGGCGAACGCAGATAAACTACATCAGCACGTTACAGCCACAAGAGGGGCCAGAAACTGCCGCATCACAGCCCAACATCACGCATGCGCCACGCAGCGAGGAGGCTTCAACGGCACCTTTAAAAGACCAGCAGGAACCGGGCACCGGGCATAAAAGCGGGAGATCCAGGCAGGAACACGTCGCTGCATCAGCACTAATCTCTTCGTCTACGCCTTGCAGGCACCTTGAAGCAACGCTCGGGCAAGTGCAGATCGACTACATCGCACGTTACAGCCACAACAGGGCCAGAAAATGCCGCATCACAGCCCAACATCGCGCATGCGCCACGCATCGAGGAGCCTTCAACGGCACCTACAAAATACCAGCACGAACCGGGGACCGGGCATAACAGCGAGCCATCCAGGCAGGAACGTCGTCGCTGCATCAGTGCTAATCTGCTCTGCTACGCCTTGCAGGCCCCTGGAAGCAACGTTCGCGCAAGCGCAGATCAACTTCATCGGCACGTTACAGCCACAAGAGGGGCCAGAAACTGCTGCATCACAGCCCAACATTACGAATGCGCCACGCAGAGAGGAGGCTTCAACGGCACCTATGAAAGACCAGCAGGAACCGGGCACCGGGCATAACAGCGAGCGATCCAGGCAGGAACGCATCGCTGCATCAGCACTAATCTGCTCGTCTACGCCTTGCAGGCCCCTGGAAGCAACGTTCGGGCAAGCGCAGATCAACTACATCGGCACGTTACAGCCACAAGAGGGGCCAGAAACTGCCGCATCACAGCCCAACATCGCGCATGAGCCACGCAGCGAGGAGGCTTCAACGGCACCTATAAAAGACCAGCAGGAACCGGGGACCGGGCATAACAGTGGCGATCCAGGCAGGAACGTCGTCGCTGCATCAGCGCTAATCTGCTCGTCAACGCCTTGCAGGCCCCTGGAAGCAACGTTCGGGCAAGCGCAGATCAACTACATCGGCACGTTAAAGCCACAAGAGGGGCCAGAAACTGCCGCATCACAGCCCAACATCGCGCATGCGCCACGCAGCGCGGAGCCTTCAACGGCACCTATAAAAGACCAGCAGGAACCGGGGACCGGGAATAACAGCGAGCGATCCAGGCAGGAACGTCGTCGCTGCATCAACGCTAATCTGCTTGTCTACGCCTTGCAGGCCCCTGGAAGAAACGTTTGGGCAAGTGCAGATCAACTTCATCGGCACGTTACAGCCACAAGAGGGGCCAGAAACTGCCGCATCACAGCCCAAAATCGCGCATGCGCCACGCAGCGAGGAGCCTTCAATGGCACATATAAATGTCCCGCAGAAACCAGGCACCGGACATAACAGCGAGCGATCCAGGCACGAACGCGTCGCTGCATCAGCGCTAATCTGCACGTCTACGCCCTGCAGGCCCCTGGAAGCAACGTTCGGGCAAGCGCAGATCAACTACATCGGCACGTTACAGCCACAAGAGGGGCCAGAAACTGCCGCATCACAGCCCAACATCGCGCATGCGCCACGCAAAGAGGAGCGTTCAACGGCACCAATAAAAGACCAGCAGGAACCGGGGACCGGGCATAACAGCGAGCGATCCAGGCAGGAACGTCGTCGCTGCATCAGCGCTAATCTGCTCGTCAACGCCTTGCAGGCCCCTGGAAGCAACGTTCGGGCAAGCGCAGATTAACTACATCGGCACGTTACAGCCACAAGAGGGGCCAGAAACTGCCGCATCACAGCCCAACATCGCGCATGTGCCACGAAGCGAGGAGGCTTCAACAGCATCTACAAAAGACCAGCAGGAACCGGGCACCGGGCATAACAGCGAGCGATCCAGGCAGGAACGTCGTCGCTGCATCAGCGCTAATCAGCTCGTCTACGCCTTGCAGGCCCCTGGAAGCAGCGTTCGGCCAAGCGCAGATCAACTACATCGGCACGTTACAGCCACAAGAGGGGCCAGAAACTGCCGCATCACAGCCCAACATCGCGCATGAGCCACGCTGCGAGCAGGCTTCAACGGCACCTATAAAAGACCAGCAGGAACAGGGGACCGGGCATAACAGCGAGCGATCCAGGCAGGAACGTCGTCGCTGCATCAGCGCTAATCTGCTCGTCTACGCCTTGCAGGCTCCTGGAAGCAACGTTCGGGCAAGCGCAGATCAACTTCATCGGCACATTACAGCCACAAGAGGGGCCAGAAACTGCCGCATCAAAGCCCAAAATCGCGCATGCGCCACGCAGCGAGGAGTCTTCAACGGCACCTATAAAAGACCAGCAGGAACCGGGCACCGGGCATAACAGCGAGCGATCCAGGCCCGAACGCGTCGCTGCATCAACGCTAATCTGCTCGTCTACGCCTTGCAGGCCCCTGGAAGCACCGTTCGGGCAATCGCAGATCAACCACATCGGCACGTTACAGCCACACGAGGGGCCAGAAACTGCCGCATCACAGCCCGACATCGCGCATGCGCCACGCACCGAGGAGCCTTCAACGGCACCTATAAAAGACCAGCAGGAACCGGGGACCGGGCAAAACAGCGAGCGATCCAGGCAGGAACGTCGATGCTGCATCAGCGCTAATCTGCTCGTCAACGCCATGCAGGCCCCTGGAAACAACGTTCGGGCAAGCGCAGATTAACTACATCGGCACGTTAAAGCCACAAGAGGGGCCAGAAACTGCCGCATCACAGCCCAACATCGCGCATGCGCCACGCAGCGCGGAGCCTTCAAAGGCACCTATAAAAGACCGGCAGGAACCGGGCACCGGGCATAGCACAAGCGATACAGGCAGGAACGTCGTCACTGCATCAGCACTAATCTGCTCGTCTACGCCTTGCAGGCCCCTGGAAGCAACGTTCGGGCAAGCGCAGATTAACTACATCGGCACGTTACAGCCAAAGAGGGGCCAGAAACTGCCGCATCACAGCCCAACAACGCGCATGCGCCACGCAGCGAGGAGGCTTCAACAGCATCTACAAAAGACCAGCAGGAACCGGGGACCGGGCATAACAGCGAGCGATCCAGGCAGGAACGTCGTCGCTGCATCAGCGCTAATCAGCTCGTCTACGCCTGGCAGGCCCCTGGAAGCAACGTTCGGACAAGCGCAGATCAACTACATCGGCACGTTATAGCCTCAAGAGGGGCCAGAAACTGCCGCATCACAGCCCAACATCGCCCATGCGCCACGCAGCGCGGAGCCTTCCACGGCACCTATAAAAGAGCAGCAGGAACCGGGCACCGGGCATAAAAGCAAGCGATCCAGGCAGGAACGTCGTCGCTGCATCAGCACTAATCTGCTAGTCTACGCCTTGCAGGCCCCTGGAAGAAACGTTCGGGCAAGCGCAGATGAACTACATCGGCACGTTACAGCCACAAGAGGGGCCAGAAACTGCCGCATCACAGCCCAACATCGCGCATGTGCCACGCAGCGAGGAGGCTTCAACGGCACCTATAAAAGACCAGCAGGAACCGGGGACCGGGAATAACAGCGAGTGATCCAGGCAGAAACGTCGTCGCTGCATCAGCGCTAATCTGCTCGTCTACGCCTTGGAGGCCCATGGAAGCAACGTTCGGGCGAACGCAGATCAACTACATCGGCACGTTACAGCCACAAGAGGGGCTAGAAACTTCCGCATCACAGCCCAACATCGCGCATGCGCCACGCAGCGAGGAGGCTTCAACGGCACCTATTAAAGAAGAGCAGGAACCGGGCACCGGGCATAAAAGCGAGAGATCCAGGCAGGAACGCGTCGCTGCATCAGCACTAATCTCCTCCTCTACGCCTTGCAGGCCCCTTGAAGCAACGCTCGGGCAAGTGAAGATCAACTACATCGGCACGTTACAGCCACAAGAGAGGCCAGAAACTGCCGCCTCACAGCCCAACAACGCGCATGCGCCACGCAGCGAGGAGGCATCAACGGCACCTATAAAAGACCCGCAGGAACCGGGGACCGGGCATAACAGCGAGCGATCCAGGCAGGAACGTCGTCGCTGCATCAGCGCTAATCTGCTCGTCTACACCTTGCAGGCCCCTGGAATCAACGTTCGGGCAAGCGCAGATCAACTTCATCGGAACGTTAAAGCCACAAGAGGGGCCAGAAACTGCCGCATCACAGCCCAACATCGCGCATGCGCAACGCAGCGCGGAGCCTTAAAAGGCACCTATAAAAGACCGGCAGGAACCGGGCCCCGGGCATAACAGCAAGCGATCCAGGCAGGAACGTCGTCGCTGCATCAGCACTAATCTGCTCGTCTACGCCTTGCAGGCCCCTGGAAGCAACGTTCGGCCAAGCGGAGATCAACTACATCGGCACGTTACAGCCACAAGAGAGCCAGAAACTGCCGCATCACAGCCCAACATCGCGCATGTGCCACGCAGCGAGGAGGCTTCATGGCACCTATAAAAGACCAGCAGGAACCGGGGACCGGGAATAACAGCGAGCGATCCAGGCAGGAACGTCGTCGCTGCATCAACGCTAATCTGCTCGTCTACGCCTCGCAGGCCCCTGAAAGCAACATTAGGGCAAGCGCAGATCAACTTCATCGGCACGTTACAGCCACAAGAGGGCCCAGAAACTGCCGCATCACAGCCCAACATCGCGCATGTGCCACGCAGCGAGGAGGTTTCAACGGCACCTATAAAAGACCAGCAGGAACCGGGGACCGGGCATAACAGCGAGCAATCGAGGCAGGAACGTCGTTCGCTGCATCAGCGCTAATCTGCTCGTCTACGCCTTGGAGGCCCGGCGAAGCAACGTTCGGGCGAACGCAGATAAACTACATCAGCACGTTACAGCCACAAGAGGGGCCAGAAACTGCCGCATCACAGCCCAACATCGCGCATGTGCCACGCAGCGAGGAGGCTTCAGCGGCACCTATAAAAGACCAGCAGGAACCGGGGACCGTGCATAACAGCGAGCGATCCAGACAGGAACGTCGTCGCTGCATCAGCGCCAATCAGCTCGTTTACGCCTTGCAGGCCCCTGGAAGCAGCGTTCGGCCAAGCGCAGATCAACTACATCGGCACGTTACAGCCACAAAAGGGGCCAGAAACTGCCGCATCACAGCCCAACATCGCGCATGTGCCACGCAGCGAGGAGGCTTCAATGGCACCTATAAAAGACCAGCAGGAACCGGCGACCGGGAATAACAGCGAGCGATCCAGGCAGGAACGTCGTCGCTGCATCAACGCTAATCTGCTCGTCTACGCGATGCAGGCCCCCGGAAGCAACGTTCGGGCAAGCGCAGATCAACTTCATCGGCACGTTACAGCCACAAGAGTGCCCAGAAACTGCCGCATCACCGCTCAACATCGCGCATGTGTCACGCAGCGAGGAGGCTTCAATGGCACCTATAAAAGACCAGCAGGAACCGGGGACCGGGCATAACAGCGAGCGATCGAGGCAGGAACGTCGTCGCTGCATCAGCGCTAATCTGCTCGTCTACACCTTGGAGGCCCCTGGAAGCAACGTTCGGACAAGCGCAGATCAACTACATCGGCACGTTACAGCCACAAGAGGGGACAGAAACTGCCGCATCACAGCCCAACATCGCGCATGCGCCACGCAGCGAGGGGCCTTCAACGGCACCTACAAAATACCAGCACGAACCGGGGACCGGGCATAACAGCGAGCCATCTAGGCAGGAACATCGTCGCTGCATCAGTGCTAATCTGCTCGTCTACGCCTTGCAGGCCCCTGGAAGCAACGTTCGGGCAAGCGCAGATCAACTTCATCGGCACGTTACAGCCACAAGTGGGGCCAGAAACGGCTGCATCACAGCCGAACATCGCGAATGCGCCACGCAGAGAGGAGGCTTCATTCAACGGCACCTATAAAAGACCAGCAGGAACCGGGGACCGGGCATAAGAGCGAGCGATCCAGGCAGGAACGCCGTCGCTGCATCAGCGCTAATCTGCTCGTCTACGCCTTGCAGGCCCCTGGAAGCAACGTTCGGGCAAGCGCAGATCAACTACATCGGCACGTTACAGCCACAACAGGGTCCAGAAACTGCCGTATCACAGCCCAACATCGCGCATGCGCCACGCAGCGAGGAGCCTTCAACGGCACCTATAAAAGTCCAGCAGGAACCGGGGACCGGGCATAACAGCGAGCGATCCAGGCAGGAATGCGTCGCTGGGTCAGCACTAATCTGCTCGTCTACGCCTTGCAAGCCCCAGGAAGCAACGTTCGGGCAAGTGCAGATCAACTACATCGGCAGGTTACAGCCACAAGAGGGGCCAGAAACTGCCGCATCACAGCCCAAAATCGCGCATGCGCTACGCAGCGAGGAGCCTTCAACGGCACCTATAAATGACCCGCAGAAACCAGGCACCGGGCATAACAGCGAGCGATCAAGGCAGGAACGTCGTCGCTGCATCAGCGCTAATCTGCTCGTCAACGCCTTGCAGGCCCCTGGAAACAACTTTCGGGCAAGCGCAGAATAACTACATCGGCACGTTAAAGCCACAACAGGGGCCAGAAACTGCCGCATCACAGCCCAACATCGCGCATGCGCCACGCAGCGCGGAGCCTTAATAGGCACCTATAAAAGACCGGCAGGAACCGGGCACCAGGCATAACAGCAAGCGATCCAGGCAGGAACGTCGTCGCTGCATCAGCACTAATCTGCTCGTCTACGCCTTGCAGGCCCCTGGAAGCAACATTCGGGCAAGCGCAGATTAACTACATCGGCACGTTACAGCCACAAGAGAGCCAGAAACTGCCGCATCACAGCCCAACATCGCGCATGTGCCACGCAGCGAGGAGGCTTCAATGGCACCTATAAAAGACCAGCAGGAACCGGGGACCGGGAATAACAGCGAGCGATCCAGGCAGGAACGTCGTCGCTGCATGAACGCTAATCTGCTCGTCTACGCCTCGCAGGCCCCTGAAAGCAACGTTAGGGCAAGCGCAGATCAACTTCATCGGCACTTTACAGCCACAAGAGGGCCCAGAAACTGCCGCATCACAGCCCAACATCGCGCATGTGCCACGCAGCGAGGAGGTTTCAACGGCACCTATAAAAGACCAGCAGGAACCGGGGACCGGGCATAACAGCGAGCGATCGAGGCAGGAACGTCGTCGCTGCATCAACGCTAATCTGCTCGTCTACGCCTTGGAGGCCCCGCGAAGCAACGTTCGGGCGAACGCAGATAAACTACATCAGCACGTTACAGCCACAAGAGGGGCCAGAAACTGCCGCATCACAGCCCAACATCGCGCATGCGCCACGCAGCGAGGAGGCTTCAACGGCACCTATAAAAGACCAGCAGGAACCGGGCACCGGGCATAAAAGCGAGAGATCCAGGCAGGAACGCGTCGCTGCATCAGCACTAATCTCTTCGTCTACGCTTTCCAGACACCTTGAAGCAACGCTCGGGCAAGTGCAGATCGACTACATCGGCACGTTACAGCCACAAGAGGGGCCAGAAACTGCCGCATCACAGCCCAACATCGCGCATGTGCCACGCAGCGAGGAGGCTTCAGCGGCACCTATAAAACACCAGCAGGAACCGGGGACCGTGCATAACAGCGAGCGATCCAGACAGGAACGTCGTCGCTGCATCAGTGTCAATCAGCTCGTTTACGCCTTGCAGGCCCCTGGAAGCAGCGTTCAGCCAAGCGCAGATCAACTACATCGGCACGTTACAGCCACAAAAGGGGCCAGAAACTGCCGCATCACAGCCAAACATCGCGCATGTGCCACACAGCGAGGAGGCTTCAATGGCACCTATAAAAGACCAGCAGGAACCGGGGACCGGGAATAACAGCGAGCGATCCAGGCAGGAACGTCGTCGCTGCATCAACGCTAATCTGCTCGTCTACGCGATGCAGGCCCCCGGAAGCAACGTTCGGGCAAGCGCAGATCAACTTCATCGGCACGTTACAGCCACCAGAGTGCCCAGAAACTGCCGCATCACCGCTCAACATCGCGCATGTGTCACGCAGCGAGGAGGCTTCAACGGCACCTATAAAAGACCAGCAGGAACCGGGGACCGGGCATAACAGCGAGCGATCGAGGCAGGAACGTCGTCGCTGCATCAGCGCTAATCTGCTCGTCTACACCTTGGAGGCCCCTGGAAGCAACGTTCGGACAAGCGGAGATCAACTACATCGGCACGTTACAGCCACAAGAGGGGACAGAAACTGCCGCATCACAGCCCAACATCGCGCATGCGCCACGCAGCGAGGAGCCTTCAACGGCACCTACAAAATACCAGCACGAACCGGGGACCGGGCATAACAGCGAGCCATCTAGGCAGGAACATCGTCGCTGCATCAGTGCTAATCTGCTCGTCTACGCCTTGCAGGCCCCTGGAAGCAACGTTCGGGCAAGCGCAGATCAACTTCATCGGCACGTTACAGCCACAAGTGGGGCCAGAAACGGCTGCATCACAGCCGAACATCGCGAATGCGCCACGCAGAGAGGAGGCTTCAACGGCACCTATAAAAGACCAGCAGGAACCGGGCACCGGGCATAACAGCGAGCGATCGAGGCAGGAACGTCGTCGCTGCATCAGCGCTAATCTGCTCGTCTACGCCTTGGAGGCACCTTGAAGCAACGCTCGGGCAAGCGCAGATCGACTACATCGGCACGTTACAGCCACAAGAGGGGCCAGAAACTGCCGCATCACAGCCCAACATCGCGCATGTGCCACGCAGCGAGGAGGTTTCAACGGCACCTATAAAAGACCAGCAGGAACCGGGGACCGGGCATAACAGCGAGCGATCGAGGCAGGAACGTCGTCGCTGCATCAGCGCTAATCTGCTCGTCTACGCCTTGGAGGCCCCGCGAAGCAACGTTCGGGCGAACGCAGATAAACTACATCAGCACGTTACAGCCACAAGAGGGGCCAGAAACTGCCGCATCACAGCCCAACATCACGCATGCGCCACGCAGCGAGGAGGCTTCAACGGCACCTTTAAAAGACCAGCAGGAACCGGGCACCGGGCATAAAAGCGGGAGATCCAGGCAGGAACACGTCGCTGCATCAGCACTAATCTCTTCGTCTACGCCTTGCAGGCACCTTGAAGCAACGCTCGGGCAAGTGCAGATCGACTACATCGCACGTTACAGCCACAACAGGGCCAGAAAATGCCGCATCACAGCCCAACATCGCGCATGCGCCACGCATCGAGGAGCCTTCAACGGCACCTACAAAATACCAGCACGAACCGGGGACCGGGCATAACAGCGAGCCATCCAGGCAGGAACGTCGTCGCTGCATCAGTGCTAATCTGCTCTGCTACGCCTTGCAGGCCCCTGGAAGCAACGTTCGCGCAAGCGCAGATCAACTTCATCGGCACGTTACAGCCACAAGAGGGGCCAGAAACTGCTGCATCACAGCCCAACATTACGAATGCGCCACGCAGAGAGGAGGCTTCAACGGCACCTATGAAAGACCAGCAGGAACCGGGCACCGGGCATAACAGCGAGCGATCCAGGCAGGAACGCATCGCTGCATCAGCACTAATCTGCTCGTCTACGCCTTGCAGGCCCCTGGAAGCAACGTTCGGGCAAGCGCAGATCAACTACATCGGCACGTTACAGCCACAAGAGGGGCCAGAAACTGCCGCATCACAGCCCAACATCGCGCATGTGCCACGCAGCGAGGAGGCTTCAACGGCACCTATAAAAGACCCGCAGGAACCGGGGACCGTGCATAACAGCGAGCGATCCAGACAGGAACGTCGTCGCTGCATCAGCGCCAATCAGCTCGTTTACGCCTTCCAGGCCCCTGGAAGCAGCGTTCGGCCAAGCGCAGATCAACTATATCGGCACGTTACAGCCACAAAATGGGCCAGAAACTGCCGCATCACAGCCCAACATCGCGCATGTGCCACGCAGCGAGGAGGCTTCAATGGCACCTATAAAAGACCAGCAGGAACCGGGGACCGGGAATAAGAGCGAGCGATCCAGGCAGGAACGTCGTCGCTGCATCAACGCTAATCTGCTCGTCTACGCCATGCAGGTTCTCGGAAGCAACGTTCGGGCAAGCGCAGATCAACTTCATCAGCACGTTACAGCCACAAGAGTGCCCAGAAACTGCCGCATCACCGCCCAACATCGCGCATGTGTCACGCAGCGAGGAGGCTTCAACGGCACCTATAAAAGACCAGCAGGAACCGGGGACCGGGCATAACAGCGAGCGATCGAGGCAGGAACGTCGTCGCTGCATCAGCGCTAATCTGCTCGTCTACACCTTGGAGGCCCCTGGAAGCAACGTTCGGACAAGCGCAGATCAACTACATCGGCACGTTACAGCCACAAGAGAGCCAGAAACTGCCGCATCACAGCCCAACATCGCGCATGTGCCACGCAGCGAGGAGGCTTCATGGCACCTATAAAAGACCAGCAGGAACCGGGGACCGGGAATAACAGCGAGCGATCCAGGCAGGAACGTCGTCGCTGCATCAACGCTAATCTGCTCGTCTACGCCTCGCAGGCCCCTGAAAGCAACATTAGGGCAAGCGCAGATCAACTTCATCGGCACGTTACAGCCACAAGAGGGCCCAGAAACTGCCGCATCACAGCCCAACATCGCGCATGTGCCACGCAGCGAGGAGGTTTCAACGGCACCTATAAAAGACCAGCAGGAACCGGGGACCGGGCATAACAGCGAGCAATCGAGGCAGGAACGTCGTTCGCTGCATCAGCGCTAATCTGCTCGTCTACGCCTTGGAGGCCCGGCGAAGCAACGTTCGGGCGAACGCAGATAAACTACATCAGCACGTTACAGCCACAAGAGGGGCCAGAAACTGCCGCATCACAGCCCAACATCGCGCATGTGCCACGCAGCGAGGAGGCTTCAGCGGCACCTATAAAAGACCAGCAGGAACCGGGGACCGTGCATAACAGCGAGCGATCCAGACAGGAACGTCGTCGCTGCATCAGCGCCAATCAGCTCGTTTACGCCTTGCAGGCCCCTGGAAGCAGCGTTCGGCCAAGCGCAGATCAACTACATCGGCACGTTACAGCCACAAAAGGGGCCAGAAACTGCCGCATCACAGCCCAACATCGCGCATGTGCCACGCAGCGAGGAGGCTTCAATGGCACCTATAAAAGACCAGCAGGAACCGGCGACCGGGAATAACAGCGAGCGATCCAGGCAGGAACGTCGTCGCTGCATCAACGCTAATCTGCTCGTCTACGCGATGCAGGCCCCCGGAAGCAACGTTCGGGCAAGCGCAGATCAACTTCATCGGCACGTTACAGCCACAAGAGTGCCCAGAAACTGCCGCATCACCGCTCAACATCGCGCATGTGTCACGCAGCGAGGAGGCTTCAATGGCACCTATAAAAGACCAGCAGGAACCGGGGACCGGGCATAACAGCGAGCGATCGAGGCAGGAACGTCGTCGCTGCATCAGCGCTAATCTGCTCGTCTACACCTTGGAGGCCCCTGGAAGCAACGTTCGGACAAGCGCAGATCAACTACATCGGCACGTTACAGCCACAAGAGGGGACAGAAACTGCCGCATCACAGCCCAACATCGCGCATGCGCCACGCAGCGAGGGGCCTTCAACGGCACCTACAAAATACCAGCACGAACCGGGGACCGGGCATAACAGCGAGCCATCTAGGCAGGAACATCGTCGCTGCATCAGTGCTAATCTGCTCGTCTACGCCTTGCAGGCCCCTGGAAGCAACGTTCGGGCAAGCGCAGATCAACTTCATCGGCACGTTACAGCCACAAGTGGGGCCAGAAACGGCTGCATCACAGCCGAACATCGCGAATGCGCCACGCAGAGAGGAGGCTTCATTCAACGGCACCTATAAAAGACCAGCAGGAACCGGGGACCGGGCATAAGAGCGAGCGATCCAGGCAGGAACGCCGTCGCTGCATCAGCGCTAATCTGCTCGTCTACGCCTTGCAGGCCCCTGGAAGCAACGTTCGGGCAAGCGCAGATCAACTACATCGGCACGTTACAGCCACAACAGGGTCCAGAAACTGCCGTATCACAGCCCAACATCGCGCATGCGCCACGCAGCGAGGAGCCTTCAACGGCACCTATAAAAGTCCAGCAGGAACCGGGGACCGGGCATAACAGCGAGCGATCCAGGCAGGAATGCGTCGCTGGGTCAGCACTAATCTGCTCGTCTACGCCTTGCAAGCCCCAGGAAGCAACGTTCGGGCAAGTGCAGATCAACTACATCGGCAGGTTACAGCCACAAGAGGGGCCAGAAACTGCCGCATCACAGCCCAAAATCGCGCATGCGCTACGCAGCGAGGAGCCTTCAACGGCACCTATAAATGACCCGCAGAAACCAGGCACCGGGCATAACAGCGAGCGATCAAGGCAGGAACGTCGTCGCTGCATCAGCGCTAATCTGCTCGTCAACGCCTTGCAGGCCCCTGGAAACAACTTTCGGGCAAGCGCAGAATAACTACATCGGCACGTTAAAGCCACAACAGGGGCCAGAAACTGCCGCATCACAGCCCAACATCGCGCATGCGCCACGCAGCGCGGAGCCTTAATAGGCACCTATAAAAGACCGGCAGGAACCGGGCACCAGGCATAACAGCAAGCGATCCAGGCAGGAACGTCGTCGCTGCATCAGCACTAATCTGCTCGTCTACGCCTTGCAGGCCCCTGGAAGCAACATTCGGGCAAGCGCAGATTAACTACATCGGCACGTTACAGCCACAAGAGAGCCAGAAACTGCCGCATCACAGCCCAACATCGCGCATGTGCCACGCAGCGAGGAGGCTTCAATGGCACCTATAAAAGACCAGCAGGAACCGGGGACCGGGAATAACAGCGAGCGATCCAGGCAGGAACGTCGTCGCTGCATGAACGCTAATCTGCTCGTCTACGCCTCGCAGGCCCCTGAAAGCAACGTTAGGGCAAGCGCAGATCAACTTCATCGGCACTTTACAGCCACAAGAGGGCCCAGAAACTGCCGCATCACAGCCCAACATCGCGCATGTGCCACGCAGCGAGGAGGTTTCAACGGCACCTATAAAAGACCAGCAGGAACCGGGGACCGGGCATAACAGCGAGCGATCGAGGCAGGAACGTCGTCGCTGCATCAACGCTAATCTGCTCGTCTACGCCTTGGAGGCCCCGCGAAGCAACGTTCGGGCGAACGCAGATAAACTACATCAGCACGTTACAGCCACAAGAGGGGCCAGAAACTGCCGCATCACAGCCCAACATCGCGCATGCGCCACGCAGCGAGGAGGCTTCAACGGCACCTATAAAAGACCAGCAGGAACCGGGCACCGGGCATAAAAGCGAGAGATCCAGGCAGGAACGCGTCGCTGCATCAGCACTAATCTCTTCGTCTACGCTTTCCAGACACCTTGAAGCAACGCTCGGGCAAGTGCAGATCGACTACATCGGCACGTTACAGCCACAAGAGGGGCCAGAAACTGCCGCATCACAGCCCAACATCGCGCATGTGCCACGCAGCGAGGAGGCTTCAGCGGCACCTATAAAACACCAGCAGGAACCGGGGACCGTGCATAACAGCGAGCGATCCAGACAGGAACGTCGTCGCTGCATCAGTGTCAATCAGCTCGTTTACGCCTTGCAGGCCCCTGGAAGCAGCGTTCAGCCAAGCGCAGATCAACTACATCGGCACGTTACAGCCACAAAAGGGGCCAGAAACTGCCGCATCACAGCCAAACATCGCGCATGTGCCACACAGCGAGGAGGCTTCAATGGCACCTATAAAAGACCAGCAGGAACCGGGGACCGGGAATAACAGCGAGCGATCCAGGCAGGAACGTCGTCGCTGCATCAACGCTAATCTGCTCGTCTACGCGATGCAGGCCCCCGGAAGCAACGTTCGGGCAAGCGCAGATCAACTTCATCGGCACGTTACAGCCACCAGAGTGCCCAGAAACTGCCGCATCACCGCTCAACATCGCGCATGTGTCACGCAGCGAGGAGGCTTCAACGGCACCTATAAAAGACCAGCAGGAACCGGGGACCGGGCATAACAGCGAGCGATCGAGGCAGGAACGTCGTCGCTGCATCAGCGCTAATCTGCTCGTCTACACCTTGGAGGCCCCTGGAAGCAACGTTCGGACAAGCGGAGATCAACTACATCGGCACGTTACAGCCACAAGAGGGGACAGAAACTGCCGCATCACAGCCCAACATCGCGCATGCGCCACGCAGCGAGGAGCCTTCAACGGCACCTACAAAATACCAGCACGAACCGGGGACCGGGCATAACAGCGAGCCATCTAGGCAGGAACATCGTCGCTGCATCAGTGCTAATCTGCTCGTCTACGCCTTGCAGGCCCCTGGAAGCAACGTTCGGGCAAGCGCAGATCAACTTCATCGGCACGTTACAGCCACAAGTGGGGCCAGAAACGGCTGCATCACAGCCGAACATCGCGAATGCGCCACGCAGAGAGGAGGCTTCAACGGCACCTATAAAAGACCAGCAGGAACCGGGCACCGGGCATAACAGCGAGCGATCGAGGCAGGAACGTCGTCGCTGCATCAGCGCTAATCTGCTCGTCTACGCCTTGGAGGCACCTTGAAGCAACGCTCGGGCAAGCGCAGATCGACTACATCGGCACGTTACAGCCACAAGAGGGGCCAGAAACTGCCGCATCACAGCCCAACATCGCGCATGTGCCACGCAGCGAGGAGGTTTCAACGGCACCTATAAAAGACCAGCAGGAACCGGGGACCGGGCATAACAGCGAGCGATCGAGGCAGGAACGTCGTCGCTGCATCAGCGCTAATCTGCTCGTCTACGCCTTGGAGGCCCCGCGAAGCAACGTTCGGGCGAACGCAGATAAACTACATCAGCACGTTACAGCCACAAGAGGGGCCAGAAACTGCCGCATCACAGCCCAACATCACGCATGCGCCACGCAGCGAGGAGGCTTCAACGGCACCTTTAAAAGACCAGCAGGAACCGGGCACCGGGCATAAAAGCGGGAGATCCAGGCAGGAACACGTCGCTGCATCAGCACTAATCTCTTCGTCTACGCCTTGCAGGCACCTTGAAGCAACGCTCGGGCAAGTGCAGATCGACTACATCGCACGTTACAGCCACAACAGGGCCAGAAAATGCCGCATCACAGCCCAACATCGCGCATGCGCCACGCATCGAGGAGCCTTCAACGGCACCTACAAAATACCAGCACGAACCGGGGACCGGGCATAACAGCGAGCCATCCAGGCAGGAACGTCGTCGCTGCATCAGTGCTAATCTGCTCTGCTACGCCTTGCAGGCCCCTGGAAGCAACGTTCGCGCAAGCGCAGATCAACTTCATCGGCACGTTACAGCCACAAGAGGGGCCAGAAACTGCTGCATCACAGCCCAACATTACGAATGCGCCACGCAGAGAGGAGGCTTCAACGGCACCTATGAAAGACCAGCAGGAACCGGGCACCGGGCATAACAGCGAGCGATCCAGGCAGGAACGCATCGCTGCATCAGCACTAATCTGCTCGTCTACGCCTTGCAGGCCCCTGGAAGCAACGTTCGGGCAAGCGCAGATCAACTACATCGGCACGTTACAGCCACAAGAGGGGCCAGAAACTGCCGCATCACAGCCCAACATCGCGCATGTGCCACGCAGCGAGGAGGCTTCAACGGCACCTATAAAAGACCCGCAGGAACCGGGGACCGTGCATAACAGCGAGCGATCCAGACAGGAACGTCGTCGCTGCATCAGCGCCAATCAGCTCGTTTACGCCTTCCAGGCCCCTGGAAGCAGCGTTCGGCCAAGCGCAGATCAACTATATCGGCACGTTACAGCCACAAAATGGGCCAGAAACTGCCGCATCACAGCCCAACATCGCGCATGTGCCACGCAGCGAGGAGGCTTCAATGGCACCTATAAAAGACCAGCAGGAACCGGGGACCGGGAATAAGAGCGAGCGATCCAGGCAGGAACGTCGTCGCTGCATCAACGCTAATCTGCTCGTCTACGCCATGCAGGTTCTCGGAAGCAACGTTCGGGCAAGCGCAGATCAACTTCATCAGCACGTTACAGCCACAAGAGTGCCCAGAAACTGCCGCATCACCGCCCAACATCGCGCATGTGTCACGCAGCGAGGAGGCTTCAACGGCACCTATAAAAGACCAGCAGGAACCGGGGACCGGGCATAACAGCGAGCGATCGAGGCAGGAACGTCGTCGCTGCATCAGCGCTAATCTGCTCGTCTACACCTTGGAGGCCCCTGGAAGCAACGTTCGGACAAGCGCAGATCAACTACATCGGCACGTTACAGCCACAAGAGGGGCCAGAAACTGCCGCATCACAGCCCAACATCGCGCATGCGCCACGCAGCGAGGAGCCTTCAACGGCACCTGCAAAATACCAGCACGAACCGGGGACCGGGCATACCAGCAAGCCATCTAGGCAGGAACATCGTCGCTGCATCAGTGCTAATCTGCTCGTCTACGCCTTGCAGGCCCCTGGAAGCAACATTCGGGCAAGCGCAGATCAACTTCATCGGCACGTTACAGCCCCAAGATTGGCCAGAAACTGCCGCATCACAGCCCAACATCGCGCATGTGCCATGCAGCGAGGAGGCTTCAACGGCACCTATAAAAGAACAGCAGGAACCGGGAACCGGGCATAACAGCGAGCGATCCAGGCAGGAACGCCATCGCTGCATTAGCGCTAATCTGCTCGTCTACGCCTTGCAGGCCCCTGGAAGCAACGTTCGGGCAAGCGCAGATCAACTTCATGGGCACGTTACAGCCACAAGAGGGGCCAGAAACTGCCCCATCACAGCCCAAAATCGCGCATGCGCCACGCAGCTAGGAGCCTTCAACGGCACCTATAAAAGACCAGCAGGAACCGGGCACCAGACATAAAAGCGAGAGATCCAAGAAGGAACGCGTGGCTGCATCAGCACTAATCTCCTCGTCTGCGCCTTGCAGGCCCCTTGAAGCAACGCTCGGGCAAGTGCAGATCGACTACATCGGCACGTTACAGCCACAAGAGGGCCCAGAAACTGCCGCATCACAGCCCAACATCGCGCATGCGCCACGCAGCGAGGAGCGTTCAACGGCACCTACAAAATACCAGCACGAACCGGGGACCGGGCATAACAGCGAGCCATCCAGGCAGGAACATCGTCGCTGCATCAGCACTAATCTCTTCGTCTACGCTTTCCAGGCACCTTGAAGCAACGCTCGGGCAAGTGCAGATCGACTACATCGGCACGTTACAGCCACAAGAGGGGCCAGAAACTGCCGCATCACAGCCCAACATCGCGCATGTGCCACGCAGCGAGGAGGCTTCAGCGGCACCTATAAAAGACCAGCAGGAACCGGGGACCGTGCATAACAGCGAGCGATCCAGACAGGAACGTCGTCGCTGCATCAGTGTCAATCAGCTCGTTTACGCCTTGCAGGCCCCTGGAAGCAGCGTTCGGCCAAGCGCAGATCAACTACATCGGCACGTTACAGCCACAAAAGGGGCCAGAAACTGCCGCATCACAGCCCAACATCGCGCATGTGCCACACAGCGAGGAGGCTTCAATGGCACCTATAAAAGACCAGCAGGAACCGGGGACCGGGAATAACAGCGAGCGATCCAGGCAGGAACGTCGTCGCTGCATCAACGCTAATCTGCTCGTCTACGCGATGCAGGCCCCCGGAAGCAACGTTCGGGCAAGCGCAGATCAACTTCATCGGCACGTTACAGCCACCAGAGTGCCCAGAAACTGCCGCATCACCGCTCAACATCGCGCATGTGTCACGCAGCGAGGAGGCTTCAACGGCACCTATAAAAGACCAGCAGGAACCGGGGACCGGGCATAACAGCGAGCGATCGAGGCAGGAACGTCGTCGCTGCATCAGCGCTAATCTGCTCGTCTACACCTTGGAGGCCCCTGGAAGCAACGTTCGGACAAGCGGAGATCAACTACATCGGCACGTTACAGCCACAAGAGGGGACAGAAACTGCCGCATCACAGCCCAACATCGCGCATGCGCCACGCAGCGAGGAGCCTTCAACGGCACCTACAAAATACCAGCACGAACCGGGGACCGGGCATAACAGCGAGCCATCTAGGCAGGAACATCGTCGCTGCATCAGTGCTAATCTGCTCGTCTACGCCTTGCAGGCCCCTGGAAGCAACGTTCGGGCAAGCGCAGATCAACTTCATCGGCACGTTACAGCCACAAGTGGGGCCAGAAACGGCTGCATCACAGCCGAACATCGCGAATGCGCCACGCAGAGAGGAGGCTTCAACGGCACCTATAAAAGACCAGCAGGAACCGGGCACCGGGCATAACAGCGAGCGATCGAGGCAGGAACGTCGTCGCTGCATCAGCGCTAATCTGCTCGTCTACGCCTTGGAGGCACCTTGAAGCAACGCTCGGGCAAGCGCAGATCGACTACATCGGCACGTTACAGCCACAAGAGGGGCCAGAAACTGCCGCATCACAGCCCAACATCGCGCATGTGCCACGCAGCAAGGAGGTTTCAACGGCACCTATAAAAGACCAGCAGGAACCGGGGACCGGGCATAACAGCGAGCGATCGAGGCAGGAACGTCGTCGCTGCATCAGCGCTAATCTGCTCGTCTACGCCTTGGAGGCCCCGCGAAGCTACGTTCGGGCGAACGCAGATAAACTACATCAGCACGTTACAGCCACAAGAGGGGCCAGAAACTGCCGCATCACAGCCCAACATCACGCATGCGCCACGCAGCGAGGAGGCTTCAACGGCACCTTTAAAAGACCAGCAGGAACCGGGCACCGGGCATAAAAGCGGGAGATCCAGGCAGGAACACGTCGCTGCATCAGCACTAATCTCTTCGTCTACGCCTTGCAGGCACCTTGAAGCAACACTCGGGCAAGTGCAGATCGACTACATCGCACGTTACAGCCACAACAGGGCCAGAAAATGCCGCATCACAGCCCAACATCGCGCATGCGCCACGCATCGAGGAGCCTTCAACGGCACCTACAAAATACCAGCACGAACCGGGGACCGGGCATAACAGCGAGCCATCCAGGCAGGAACGTCGTCGCTGCATCAGTGCTAATCTGCTCTGCTACGCCTTGCAGGCCCCTGGAAGCAACGTTCGCGCAAGCGCAGATCAACTTCATCGGCACGTTACAGCCACAAGAGGGGCCAGAAACTGCTGCATCACAGCCCAACATTACGAATGCGCCACGCAGAGAGGAGGCTTCAACGGCACCTATGAAAGACCAGCAGGAACCGGGCACCGGGCATAACAGCGAGCGATCCAGGCAGGAACGCATCGCTGCATCAGCACTAATCTGCTCGTCTACGCCTTGCAGGCCCCTGGAAGCAACGTTCGGGCAAGCGCAGATCAACTACATCGGCACGTTACAGCCACAAGAGGGGCCAGAAACTGCCGCATCACAGCCCAACATCGCGCATGTGCCACGCAGCGAGGAGGCTTCAACGGCACCTATAAAAGACCCGCAGGAACCGGGGACCGTGCATAACAGCGAGCGATCCAGACAGGAACGTCGTCGCTGCATCAGCGCCAATCAGCTCGTTTACGCCTTCCAGGCCCCTGGAAGCAGCGTTCGGCCAAGCGCAGATCAACTATATCGGCACGTTACAGCCACAAAATGGGCCAGAAACTGCCGCATCACAGCCCAACATCGCGCATGTGCCACGCAGCGAGGAGGCTTCAATGGCACCTATAAAAGACCAGCAGGAACCGGGGACCGGGAATAAGAGCGAGCGATCCAGGCAGGAACGTCGTCGCTGCATCAACGCTAATCTGCTCGTCTACGCCATGCAGGTTCTCGGAAGCAACGTTCGGGCAAGCGCAGATCAACTTCATCAGCACGTTACAGCCACAAGAGTGCCCAGAAACTGCCGCATCACCGCCCAACATCGCGCATGTGTCACGCAGCGAGGAGGCTTCAACGGCACCTATAAAAGACCAGCAGGAACCGGGGACCGGGCATAACAGCGAGCGATCGAGGCAGGAACGTCGTCGCTGCATCAGCGCTAATCTGCTCGTCTACACCTTGGAGGCCCCTGGAAGCAACGTTCGGACAAGCGCAGATCAACTACATCGGCACGTTACAGCCACAAGAGGGGCCAGAAACTGCCGCATCACAGCCCAACATCGCGCATGCGCCACGCAGCGAGGAGCCTTCAACGGCACCTGCAAAATACCAGCACGAACCGGGGACCGGGCATACCAGCAAGCCATCTAGGCAGGAACATCGTCGCTGCATCAGTGCTAATCTGCTCGTCTACGCCTTGCAGGCCCCTGGAAGCAACATTCGGGCAAGCGCAGATCAACTTCATCGGCACGTTACAGCCCCAAGATTGGCCAGAAACTGCCGCATCACAGCCCAACATCGCGCATGTGCCATGCAGCGAGGAGGCTTCAACGGCACCTATAAAAGAACAGCAGGAACCGGGAACCGGGCATAACAGCGAGCGATCCAGGCAGGAACGCCATCGCTGCATTAGCGCTAATCTGCTCGTCTACGCCTTGCAGGCCCCTGGAAGCAACGTTCGGGCAAGCGCAGATCAATTTCATGGGCACGTTACAGCCACAAGAGGGGCCAGAAACTGCCCCATCACAGCCCAAAATCGCGCATGCGCCACGCAGCTAGGAGCCTTCAACGGCACCTATAAAAGACCAGCAGGAACCGGGCACCAGACATAAAAGCGAGAGATCCAAGAAGGAACGCGTGGCTGCATCAGCACTAATCTCCTCGTCTGCGCCTTGCAGGCCCCTTGAAGCAACGCTCGGGCAAGTGCAGATCGACTACATCGGCACGTTACAGCCACAAGAGGGCCCAGAAACTGCCGCATCACAGCCCAACATCGCGCATGCGCCACGCAGCGAGGAGCGTTCAACGGCACCTACAAAATACCAGCACGAACCGGGGACCGGGTATAACAGCGAGCCATCCAGGCAGGAACATCGTCGCTGCATCAGTGCTAATCTGCTCGTCTACGCCTTGCAGGCCCCAGGAAGCAACGTTCGGGCAAGCGCAGATCAACTTCATCGGCACGTTACAGCCACAAGATTGGCCAGAAACTGCTGCATCACAGCCCAACATCGCGAATTCGCCACGCAGAGAGGAGGCTTGAACGGCACCTATAAAAGACCAGCAGGAACCGGGCACCGGGCATAACAGCGAGCGATCCAGGCAGGAACGTGTCGCTGCATCAGCGCTAATCTGCTCGTCTACGCCTTGCAGGCCCCTGGAAGCAACGTTCGGGCAAGCGCAGATCAACTACATCGGCACGTTACAGCCACAAGAGGGGCCAGAAACTGCCGCATCACAGCCCAACATCGCGCATGTGCCACGCAGCGAGGAGGCTTCAACGGCACCTATAAAAGACCCGCAGGAACCGGGGACCGTGCATAACAGCGAGCGATCCAGACAGGAACGTCGTCGCTGCATCAGCGCCAATCAGCTCGTTTACGCCTTCCAGGCCCCTGGAAGCAGCGTTCGGCCAAGCGCAGATCAACTATATCGGCACGTTACAGCCACAAAATGGGCCAGAAACTGCCGCATCACAGCCCAACATCGCGCATGTGCCACGCAGCGAGGAGGCTTCAATGGCACCTATAAAAGACCAGCAGGAACCGGGGACCGGGAATAAGAGCGAGCGATCCAGGCAGGAACGTCGTCGCTGCATCAACGCTAATCTGCTCGTCTACGCCATGCAGGTTCTCGGAAGCAACGTTCGGGCAAGCGCAGATCAACTTCATCAGCACGTTACAGCCACAAGAGTGCCCAGAAACTGCCGCATCACCGCCCAACATCGCGCATGTGTCACGCAGCGAGGAGGCTTCAACGGCACCTATAAAAGACCAGCAGGAACCGGGGACCGGGCATAACAGCGAGCGATCGAGGCAGGAACGTCGTCGCTGCATCAGCGCTAATCTGCTCGTCTACACCTTGGAGGCCCCTGGAAGCAACGTTCGGACAAGCGCAGATCAACTACATCGGCACGTTACAGCCACAAGAGGGGCCAGAAACTGCCGCATCACAGCCCAACATCGCGCATGCGCCACGCAGCGAGGAGCCTTCAACGGCACCTGCAAAATACCAGCACGAACCGGGGACCGGGCATACCAGCAAGCCATCTAGGCAGGAACATCGTCGCTGCATCAGTGCTAATCTGCTCGTCTACGCCTTGCAGGCCCCTGGAAGCAACATTCGGGCAAGCGCAGATCAACTTCATCGGCACGTTACAGCCCCAAGATTGGCCAGAAACTGCCGCATCACAGCCCAACATCGCGCATGTGCCATGCAGCGAGGAGGCTTCAACGGCACCTATAAAAGAACAGCAGGAACCGGGAACCGGGCATAACAGCGAGCGATCCAGGCAGGAACGCCATCGCTGCATTAGCGCTAATCTGCTCGTCTACGCCTTGCAGGCCCCTGGAAGCAACGTTCGGGCAAGCGCAGATCAACTTCATGGGCACGTTACAGCCACAAGAGGGGCCAGAAACTGCCCCATCACAGCCCAAAATCGCGCATGCGCCACGCAGCTAGGAGCCTTCAACGGCACCTATAAAAGACCAGCAGGAACCGGGCACCAGACATAAAAGCGAGAGATCCAAGAAGGAACGCGTGGCTGCATCAGCACTAATCTCCTCGTCTGCGCCTTGCAGGCCCCTTGAAGCAACGCTCGGGCAAGTGCAGATCGACTACATCGGCACGTTACAGCCACAAGAGGGCCCAGAAACTGCCGCATCACAGCCCAACATCGCGCATGCGCCACGCAGCGAGGAGCGTTCAACGGCACCTACAAAATACCAGCACGAACCGGGGACCGGGCATAACAGCGAGCCATCCAGGCAGGAACATCGTCGCTGCATCAGTGCTAATCTGCTCGTCTACGCCTTGCAGGCCCCAGGAAGCAACGTTCGGGCAAGCGCAGATCAACTTCATCGGCACGTTACAGCCACAAGATTGGCCAGAAACTGCTGCATCACAGCCCAACATCGCGAATTCGCCACGCAGAGAGGAGGCTTGAACGGCACCTATAAAAGACCAGCAGGAACCGGGCACCGGGCATAACAGCGAGCGATCCAGGCAGGAACGTGTCGCTGCATCAGCGCTAATCTGCTCGTCTACGCCTTGCAGGCCCCTGGAAGCAACGTTCGGGCAAGCGCAGATCAACTACATCGGCACGTTACAGCCACAAGAGGGGCCAGAAACTGCCGCATCACAGCCCAACATCGCGCATGTGCCACGCAGCGAGGAGGCTTCAACGGCACCTATAAAAGACCCGCAGGAACCGGGGACCGTGCATAACAGCGAGCGATCCAGACAGGAACGTCGTCGCTGCATCAGCGCCAATCAGCTCGTTTACGCCTTCCAGGCCCCTGGAAGCAGCGTTCGGCCAAGCGCAGATCAACTATATCGGCACGTTACAGCCACAAAATGGGCCAGAAACTGCCGCATCACAGCCCAACATCGCGCATGTGCCACGCAGCGAGGAGGCTTCAATGGCACCTATAAAAGACCAGCAGGAACCGGGGACCGGGAATAAGAGCGAGCGATCCAGGCAGGAACGTCGTCGCTGCATCAACGCTAATCTGCTCGTCTACGCCATGCAGGTTCTCGGAAGCAACGTTCGGGCAAGCGCAGATCAACTTCATCAGCACGTTACAGCCACAAGAGTGCCCAGAAACTGCCGCATCACCGCCCAACATCGCGCATGTGTCACGCAGCGAGGAGGCTTCAACGGCACCTATAAAAGACCAGCAGGAACCGGGGACCGGGCATAACAGCGAGCGATCGAGGCAGGAACGTCGTCGCTGCATCAGCGCTAATCTGCTCGTCTACACCTTGGAGGCCCCTGGAAGCAACGTTCGGACAAGCGCAGATCAACTACATCGGCACGTTACAGCCACAAGAGGGGCCAGAAACTGCCGCATCACAGCCCAACATCGCGCATGCGCCACGCAGCGAGGAGCCTTCAACGGCACCTGCAAAATACCAGCACGAACCGGGGACCGGGCATACCAGCAAGCCATCTAGGCAGGAACATCGTCGCTGCATCAGTGCTAATCTGCTCGTCTACGCCTTGCAGGCCCCTGGAAGCAACATTCGGGCAAGCGCAGATCAACTTCATCGGCACGTTACAGCCCCAAGATTGGCCAGAAACTGCCGCATCACAGCCCAACATCGCGCATGTGCCATGCAGCGAGGAGGCTTCAACGGCACCTATAAAAGAACAGCAGGAACCGGGAACCGGGCATAACAGCGAGCGATCCAGGCAGGAACGCCATCGCTGCATTAGCGCTAATCTGCTCGTCTACGCCTTGCAGGCCCCTGGAAGCAACGTTCGGGCAAGCGCAGATCAACTTCATGGGCACGTTACAGCCACAAGAGGGGCCAGAAACTGCCCCATCACAGCCCAAAATCGCGCATGCGCCACGCAGCTAGGAGCCTTCAACGGCACCTATAAAAGACCAGCAGGAACCGGGCACCAGACATAAAAGCGAGAGATCCAAGAAGGAACGCGTGGCTGCATCAGCACTAATCTCCTCGTCTGCGCCTTGCAGGCCCCTTGAAGCAACGCTCGGGCAAGTGCAGATCGACTACATCGGCACGTTACAGCCACAAGAGGGCCCAGAAACTGCCGCATCACAGCCCAACATCGCGCATGCGCCACGCAGCGAGGAGCGTTCAACGACACCTACAAAATACCAGCACGAACCGGGGACCGGGCATAACAGCGAGCCATCCAGGCAGGAACATCGTCGCTGCATCAGTGCTAATCTGCTCGTCTACGCCTTGCAGGCCCCAGGAAGCAACGTTCGGGCAAGCGCAGATCAACTTCATCGGCACGTTACAGCCACAAGATTGGCCAGAAACTGCCGCATCACAGCCCAACATCGCGCATGTGCCATGCAGCGAGGAGGCTTCAACGGCACCTATAAAAGAACAGCAGGAACCGGGAACCGGGCATAACAGCGAGCGATCCAGGCAGGAACGCCATCGCTGCATTAGCGCTAATCTGCTCGTCTACGCCTTGCAGGCCCCTGGAAGCAACGTTCGGGCAAGCGCAGATCAACTTCATGGGCACGTTACAGCCACAAGAGGGGCCAGAAACTGCCCCATCACAGCCCAAAATCGCGCATGCGCCACGCAGCTAGGAGCCTTCAACGGCACCTATAAAAGACCAGCAGGAACCGGGCACCAGACATAAAAGCGAGAGATCCAAGAAGGAACGCGTGGCTGCATCAGCACTAATCTCCTCGTCTGCGCCTTGCAGGCCCCTTGAAGCAACGCTCGGGCAAGTGCAGATCGACTACATCGGCACGTTACAGCCACAAGAGGGCCCAGAAACTGCCGCATCACAGCCCAACATCGCGCATGCGCCACGCAGCGAGGAGCGTTCAACGACACCTACAAAATACCAGCACGAACCGGGGACCGGGCATAACAGCGAGCCATCCAGGCAGGAACATCGTCGCTGCATCAGTGCTAATCTGCTCGTCTACGCCTTGCAGGCCCCAGGAAGCAACGTTCGGGCAAGCGCAGATCAACTTCATCGGCACGTTACAGCCACAAGATTGGCCAGAAACTGCTGCATCACAGCCCAACATCGCGAATTCGCCACGCAGAGAGGAGGCTTGAACGGCACCTATAAAAGACCAGCAGGAACCGGGCACCGGGCATAACAGCGAGCGATCCAGGCAGGAACGTGTCGCTGCATCAGCGCTAATCTGCTCGTCTACGCCTTGCAGGCCCCTGGAAGCAACGTTCGGGCAAGTGCAGATCAACTACATCGGCACGTTACAGCCACAAGAGAGGCTAGAAACTGCCGCATCACAGCCCAACATCGCGCATGCGCCACGGAGCGAGGAGGCATCAACGGCACCTATAAAAGACCAGCAGGAACAGGGGACCGGGCATAACAGCGAGCGATCCAGGCAGGAACGTCGTCGCTGCATCAGCGCTAATCTGCTCGTCTACGCCTTGCAGGCTCCTGGAAGCAACGCTCGGGCAAGCGCAGATCAACTTCATCGGCACGTTACAGCCACAAGAGGGGCCAGAAACTGCCGCATCAAAGCCCAAAATCGCGCATGCGCCACGCAGCGAGGAGTCTTCAACGGCACGTATAAAAGACCAGCAGGAACCGGGCACCGGGCATAACAGCGAGCGATCCAGGCCCGAACGCGTCGCTGCATCAACGCTAATCTGCTCGTCTACGCCTTGCAGGCCCCTGGAAGCAACGTTCGGGCAATCGCAGATCAACCACATCGGCACGTTACAGCCACACGAGGGGCCAGAAACTGCCGCATCACAGCCCGACATCGCGCATGCGCCACGCACCGAGGAGCCTTCAACGGCACCTATAAAAGACCAGCAGGAACCGGGGACCGGGCAAAACAGCGAGCGATCCAGGCAGGAACGTCGATGCTGCATCAGCGCTAATCTGCTCGTCAACGCCATGCAAGCCCCTGGAAACAACGTTCGGGCAAGCGCAGATTAACTACATCGGCACGTTAAAGCCACAAGAGGGGCCAGAAACTGCCGCATCACAGCCCAACATCGCGCATGCGCCACGCAGCGCGGAGCCTTCAAAGGCACCTATAAAAGACCGGCAGGAACCGGGCACCGGGCATAGCAGCAAGCGATCCCGGCAGGAACGTCGTCACTGCATCAGCACTAATCTGCTCGTCTACGCCTTGCAGGCCCCTGGAAGCAACGTTCGGGCAAGCGCAGATTAACTACATCGGCACGTTACAGCCAAAGAGGGGCCAGAAACTGCCGCATCACAGCCCAACAACGCGCATGCGCCACGCAGCGAGGAGGCTTCTACAGCATCTACAAAAGACCAGCAGGAACCGGGGACCGGGCATAACAGCGAGCGATCCAGGCAGGAACGTCGTCGCTGCATCAGCACTAATCAGCTCGTCTACGCCTTGCAGGCCCCTGGAAGCAACGTTCGGACAAGCGCAGATCAACTACATCGGCACGTTCAAGCCTCAAGAGGGGCCAGAAACTGCCGCATCACAGCCCAACATCGCCCATGCGCCACGCAGCGCGGAGCCTTCCACGGCACCTATAAAAGAGCAGCAGGAACCGGGCACCGGGCATAAAAGCAAGCGATCCAGGCAGGAACGTCGTCGCTGCATCAGCACTAATCTGCTCGTCTACGCCTTGCAGGCCCCTGGAAGAAACGTTCGGGCAAGCGCAGATGAACTACATCGGCACGTTACAGCCACAAGAGGGGCCAGAAACTGCCGCATCACAGCCCAACATCGCGCATGTGCCACGCAGCGAGGAGGCTTCAACGGCACCTATAAAAGACCAGCAGGAACCGGGGACCGGGAATAACAGCGAGTGATCCAGGCAGAAACGTCGTCGCTGCATCAGCGCTAATCTGCTCGTCTACGCCTTGGAGGCCCATGGAAGCAACGTTCGGGCGAACGCAGATCAACTACATCGGCACGTTACAGCCACAAGAGGGGCTAGAAACTTCCGCATCACAGCCCAACATCGCGCATGCGCCACGCAGCGAGGAGGCTTCAACGGCACCTATTAAAGAAGAGCAGGAACCGGGCACCGGGCATAAAAGCGAGAGATCCAGGCAGGAACGCGTTGCTGCATCAGCACTAATCTCCTCCTCTACGCCTTGCAGGCCCCTTGAAGCAACGCTCGGGCAAGTGAAGATCAACTACATCGGCACGTTACAGCCACAAGAGAGGCCAGAAACTGCCGCCTCACAGCCCAACAACGCGCATGCGCCACGCAGCGAGGAGGCATCAACGGCACCTATAAAAGACCCGCAGGAACCGGGGACCGGGCATAACAGCGAGCGATCCAGGCAGGAACGTCGTCGCTGCATCAGCGCTAATCTGCTCGTCTACACCTTGCAGGCCCCTGGAATCAACGTTCGGGCAAGCGCAGATCAACTTCATCGGAACGTTACAGCCACAAAAGGGGCCAGAAACTGCCGCATCACTGCCCAACATCGCGCATGTGCCACGCAGCGAGGAGGCTTCAATGGCACCTATAAAAGACCAGCAGGAACCGGGGACCGGGAATAACAGCGAGCGATCCAGGCAGGAACGTCGTCGCTGCATCAACGCTAATCTGCTCGTCTACGTCATGCAGGTTCTCGGAAGCAACGTTCGGGCAAGCGCAGATCAACTACATCGGCACGTTAAAGCCACAAGAGGGGCCAGAAACTGCCGCATCACAGCCCAACATCGCGCATGCGCAACGCAGCGCGGAGCCTTAAAAGGCACCTATAAAAGACCGGCAGGAACCGGGCCCCGGGCATAACAGCAAGCGATCCAGGCAGGAACGTCGTCGCTGCATCAGCACTAATCTGCTCGTCTACGCCTTGCAGGCCCCTGGAAGCAACGTTCGGCCAAGCGGAGATCAACTACATCGGCACGTTACAGCCACAAGAGAGCCAGAAACTGCCGCATCACAGCCCAACATCGCGCATGTGCCACGCAGCGAGGAGGCTTCAATGGCACCTATAAAAGACCAGCAGGAACCGGGGACCGGGAATAACAGCGAGCGATCCAGGCAGGAACGTCGTCGCTGCATCAACGCTAATCTGCTCGTCTACGCCTTGCAGGCTCCTGGAAGCAACGTTCGGGCAAGTGCAGATCAACTACATCGGCACGTTACAGCCACAAGGTTGGCCAGAAACTGCTGCATCACAGCCCAACATCGTGAATGCGCCACGCAGAGAGGAGGCTTGAACGGCACCTATAAAAGACCAGCAGGAACCGGGCACCGGGCATAACAGCGAGCGATCCAGGCAGGAACGCGTCGCTGCATCAGCGCTAATCTGCTCGTCTACGCCTTGCAGGCCCCTGGAGAGCAACGTTCGGGCAAGCGCAGATCAACTACATCGGCACGTTACAGCCACAACAGGGGCCAGAAACTGCCGTATCACAGCCCAACATCGCGCATGCGCCACGCAGCAAGGAGCCTTCAACGGCACCTATAAAAGTCCAGCAAGAACCGGGGACCGGGCATAACAGCGAGCGATCCAGGCAGGAATGCGTCGCTGGGTCAGCACTAATCTGCTCGTCTACGCCTTGCAGGCCCCTGGAAGCAACGTTCGGGCAAGTGCAGATCAACTACATCGGCAGGTTACAGCCACAAGAGGGGCCAGAAACTGCCGCATCACAGCCCAACATCGCGCATGCGCCACGCAGCGAGGAGGCTTCAACAGCATCTACAAAAGACCAGCAGGAACCGGGGACCGGGCATAACAGCGAGCGAGCCAGACAGGAACGTCGTCGCTGCATCAGCGCCAATCAGCTCGTTTACGCCTTGCAGGCCCCTGGAAGCAGCGTTCGGCCAAGCGCAGATCAACTACATCGGCACGTTACAGCCACAAAAGGGGCCAGAAACTGCCGCATCACAGCCCAACATCGCGCATGTGCCACGCAGCGAGGAGGCTTCAATGGCACCTATAAAAGACCAGCAGGAACCGGCTACCGGGAATAACAGCGAGCGATCCAGGCAGGAACGTCGTCGCTGCATCAACGCTAATCTGCTCGTCTACGCGATGCAGTCCCCCGGAAGCAACGTTCGGGCAAGCGCAGATCAACTTCATCGGCACGTTACAGCCACAAGAGTGCCCAGAAACTGCCGCATCACCGCTCAACATCGCGCATGTGTCACGCAGCGAGGAGGCTTCAACGGCACCTATAAAAGACCAGCAGGAACCGGGGACCGGGCATAACAGCGAGCGATCGAGGCAGGAACGTCGTCGCTGCATCAGCGCTAATCTGCTCGTCTACACCTTGGAGGCCCCTGGAAGCAACGTTCGGACAAGCGCAGATCAACTACATCGGCACGTTACAGCCACAAGAGGGGACAGAAACTGCCGCATCACAGCCCAACATCGCGCATGCGCCACGCAGCGAGGGGCCTTCAACGGCACCTACAAAATACCAGCACGAACCGGGGACCGGGCATAACAGCGAGCCATCTAGGCAGGAACATCGTTGCTGCGTCAGTGCTAATCTGCTCGTCTACGCCTTGCAGGCCCCTGGAAGCAACGTTCGGGCAAGCGCAGATCAACTTCATCGGCACGTTACAGCCACAAGTGGGGCCAGAAACGGCTGCATCACAGCCGAAGATCGCGAATGCGCCACGCAGAGAGGAGGCTTCAACGGCACCTATAAAAGACCAGCAGGAACCGGGGACCGGGCATAAGAGCGAGCGATCCAGGCAGGAACGCCGTCGCTGCATCAGCGCTAATCTGCTCGTCTACGCCTTGCAGGCTCCTGGAAGCAACGTTCGGGCAAGCGTAGATCAACTACATCGGCACGTTACAGCCACAACAGGGGCCAGAAACTGCCGTATCACAGCCCAACATCGCGCATGCGCCACGCAGCGAGGAGCCTTCAACGGCACCTATAAAAGTCCAGCAGGAACCGGGGACCGGGCATAACAGCGAGCGATCCAGGCAGGAATGCGTCGCTGGGTCAGCACTAATCTGCTTGTCTACGCCTTGCAGGCCCCTGGAAGCAACGTTCGGGCAAGTGCAGATCAACTACATCGGCAGGTTACAGCCACAAGAGGGGCCAGAAACTGCCGCATCACAGCCCAAAATCGCGCATGCGCTACGCAGCGAGGAGCCTTCAACGGCACCTATAAATGACCCGCAGAAACCAGGCACCGGGCATAACAGCGAGCGATCAAGGCAGGAACGTCGTCGCTGCATCAGCGCTAATCTGCTCGTCAACGCCTTGCAGGCCCCTGGAAACAACTTTCGGGCAAGCGCAGAATAACTACATCGGCACGTTAAAGCCACAACAGGGGCCAGAAACTGCCGCATCACAGCCCAACATCGCGCATGCGCCACGCAGCGCGGAGCCTTAAAAGGCACCTATAAAAGACCGGCAGGAACCGGGCACAAGGCATAACAGCAAGCGATCCAGGCAGGAACGTCGTCGCTGCATCAGCACTAATCTGCTCGTCTACGCCTTGCAGGCCCCTGGAAGCAACATTCGGGCAAGCGCAGATTAACTACATCGGCACGTTACAGCCACAAGAGAGCCAGAAACTGCCGCATCACAGCCCAACATCGCGCATGTGCCACGCAGCGAGGAGGCTTCAATGGCACCTATAAAAGACCAGCAGGAACCGGGGACCGGGAATAACAGCGAGCGATCCACGCAGGAACGTCGTCGCTGCATCAACGCTAATCTGCTCGTCTACGCCTCGCAGGCCCCTGAAAGCAACGTTAGGGCAAGCGCAGATCAACTTCATCGGCACTTTACAGCCACAAGAGGGCCCAGAAACTGCCGCATCACAGCCCAACATCGCGCATGTGCCACGCAGCGAGGAGGTTTCAACGGCACCTATAAAAGACCAGCAGGAACCGGGGACCGGGCATAACAGCGAGCGATCGAGGCAGGAACGTCGTCGCTGCATCAACGCTAATCTGCTCGTCTACGCCTTGGAGGCCCCGCGAAGCAACGTTCGGGCGAACGCAGATAAACTACATCAGCACGTTACAGCCACAAGAGGGGCCAGAAACTGCCGCATCACAGCCCAACATCGCGCATGCGCCACGCAGCGAGGAGGCTTCAACGGCACCTATAAAAGACCAGCAGGAACCGGGCACCGGGCATAAAAGCGAGAGATCCAGGCAGGAACGCGTCGCTGCATCAGCACTAATCTCTTCGTCTACGCTTTCCAGGCACCTTGAAGCAACGCTCGGGCAAGTGCAGATCGACTACATCGGCACGTTACAGCCACAAGAGGGGCCAGAAACTGCCGCATCACAGCCCAACATCGCGCATGTGCCACGCAGCGAGGAGGCTTCAGCGGCACCTATAAAAGACCAGCAGGAAACGGGGACCGTGCATAACAGCGAGCGATCCAGACAGGAACGTCGTCGCTGCATCAGTGTCAATCAGCTCGTTTACGCCTTGCAGGCCCCTGGAAGCAGCGTTCGGCCAAGCGCAGATCAACTACATTGGCACGTTACAGCCACAAAAGGGGCCAGAAACTGCCGCATCACAGCCCAACATCGCGCATGTGCCACGCAGCGAGGAGGCTTCAATGGCACCTATAAAAGACCAGCAGGAACCGGGGACCGGGAATAACAGCGAGCGATCCAGGCAGGAACGTCGTCGCTGCATCAACGCTAATCTGCTCGTCTACGCGATGCAGGCCCCCGGAAGCAACGTTCGGGCAAGCGCAGATCAACTTCATCGGCACGTTACAGCCACAAGAGTGCCCAGAAACTGCCGCATCACCGCTCAACATCGCGCATGTGTCACGCAGCGAGGAGGCTTCAACGGCACCTATAAAAGACCAGCAGGAACCGGGGACCGGGCATAACAGCGAGCGATCGAGGCAGGAACGTCGTCGCTGCATCAGCGCTAATCTGCTCGTCTACACCTTGGAGGCCCCTGGAAGCAACGTTCGGACAAGCGGAGATCAACTACATCGGCACGTTACAGCCACAAGAGGGGACAGAAACTGCCGCATCACAGCCCAACATCGCGCATGCGCCACGCAGCGAGGAGCCTTCAACGGCACCTACAAAATACCAGCACGAACCGGGGACCGGGCATAACAGCGAGCCATCTAGGCAGGAACATCGTCGCTGCATCAGTGCTAATCTGCTCGTCTACGCCTTGCAGGCCCCTGGAAGCAACGTTCGGGCAAGCGCAGATCAACTTCATCGGCACGTTACAGCCACAAGTGGGGCCAGAAACGGCTGCATCACAGCCGAACATCGCGAATGCGCCACGCAGAGAGGAGGCTTCAACGGCACCTATAAAAGACCAGCAGGAACCGGGCACCGGGCATAACAGCGAGCGATCCAGGCAGGAACGTCGTCGCTGCATCAGCGCTAATCGGCTCGTCTACGCCTTGCAGGCTCCTGGAAGCAACGTTCGGGCAAGTGCAGATCAACTACATCGGCACGTTACAGTCACAAGATTGGCCAGAAACTGCTGCATCACAGCCCAACATCGCGAATGCGCCACGCAGAGAGGAAGCTTGAACGGCACCTATAAAAGACCAGCAGGAACCGGGCACCGGGCATAACAGCGAGCGATCCAGGCAGGAACGCGTCGCTGCATCAGCGCTAATCTGCTCGTCTACGCCTTGCAGGCCCCTGGAGAGCAACGTTCGGGCAAGCGCAGATCAACTACATCGGCACGTTACAGCCACAACAGGGGCCAGAAACTGCCGTATCACAGCCCAACATCGCGCATGCGCCACGCAGCAAGGAGCCTTCAACGGCACCTATAAAAGTCCAGCAAGAACCGGGGACCGGGCATAACAGCGAGCGATCCAGGCAGGAATGCGTCGCTGGGTCAGCACTAATCTGCTCGTCTACGCCTTGCAGGCCCCTGGAAGCAACGTTCGGGCAAGTGCAGATCAACTACATCGGCAGGTTACAGCCACAAGAGGGGCCAGAAACTGCCGCATCACAGCCCAACATCGCGCATGCGCCACACAGCGAGGAGGCTTCAACAGCATCTACAAAAGACCAGCAGGAACCGGGGACCGGGCATAACAGCCAGCGATCCAGGCAGGAACGTCGTCGCTGCATCAGCGCTAATCAGCTCGTCTACGCCTTGCAGGCCCCTGGAAGAAACGTTCGGGCAAGCGCAGATGAACTACATCGGCACGTTACAGCCACAAGAGGGGCCAGAAACTGCCGCATCACAGCCCAACATCGCGCATGTGCCACGCAGCGAGGAGGCTTCAACGGCACCTATAAAAGACCAGCAGGAACCGGGGACCGGGAATAACAGCGAGTGATCCAGGCAGAAACGTCGTCGCTGCATCAACGCTAATCTGCTCGTCTACGCCTTGTAGGCCCCCGGAAGAAACGTTCGGGCAAGTGCAGATCAACTTCATCGGCACGTTACAGCCACAAGAGGGCCCAGAAACTACCGCATCACAGCCCAACATCGCGCATGTGCCACGCAGCGAGGAGGCTTACAGCACCTATAAAAGACCAGCAGGAACCGGGGACCGGGCATAACAGCGAGTGATCGAGGCAGGAACGTCGTCGCTGCATCAGCGCTAATCTGCTCGTCTACGCCTTGGAGGCCCATGGAAGCAACGTTCGGGCGAACGCAGATCAACTGCATCGGCACGTTACAGCCACAAGAGGGGCTAGAAACTTCCGCATCACAGCCCAACATCGCGCATGCGCCACGCAGCGAGGAGGCTTCAACGGCACCTATTAAAGAAGAGCAGGAACCGGGCACCGGGCATAAAAGCGAGAGATCCAGGCAGGAACGTCGATGCTGCATCAGCGCTAATCTGCTCGTCAACGCCATGCAGGCCCCTGGAAACAACGTTCGGGCAAGCGCAGATTAACTACATCGGCACGTTAAAGCCACAAGAGGGGCCAGAAACTGCCGCATCACAGCCCAACATCGCGCATGCGCCACGCAGCGCGGAGCCTTCAAAGGCACCTATAAAAGACCGGCAGGAACCGGGCACCGGGCATAGCAGCAAGCGATCCAGGCAGGAACGTCGTCGCTGCATCAGCACTAATATGCTCGTGTACGCCTTGCAGGCCCCTGGAAGCAACGTTCGGGCAAGCGCAGATTAACTACATCGGCACGTTACAGCCAAAGAGGGGCCAGAAACTGCCGCATCACAGCCCAACAACGCGCATGCGCCACGCAGCGAGGAGGCTTCAACAGCATCTACAAAAGACCAGCAGGAACCGGGGACCATGCATAACAGCGAGCGATCCAGGCAGGAACGTCGTCGCTGCATCAGCGCTAATCAGCTCGTCTACGCCTTGCAGGCCCCTGGAAGCAACGTTCGGACAAGCGCAGATCAACTACATCGGCACGTTATAGCCTCAAGAGGGGCCAGAAACTGCCGCATCACAGCCCAACATCGCCCATGCGCCACGCAGCGCGGATTCTTCCACGGCACCTATAAAAGAGCAGCAGGAACCGGGCACCGGGCATAAAAGCAAGCGATCCAGGCAGGAACGTCGTCGCTGCATCAGCACTAATCTGCTCGTCTACGCCTTGCAGGCCCCTAGAAGAAACGTTCGGGCAAGCGCAGATGAACTACATCGGCACGTTAAAGCCACAAGAGGGGCCAGAAACTGCCGCATCACAGCCCAACATCGCGCATGTGCCACGCAGCGAGGAGGCTTCAATGGCCCCTATAAAAGACCAGCAGGAACCGGGGACCGGGAATAACAGCGAGCGATCCAGGCAGGAACGTCGTCGCTGCATCAACGCTAATCTGCTCGTCTACGCCTCGCAGGCCCCTGAAAGCAACATTAGGGCAAGCGCAGATCAACTTCATCGGCACGTTACAGCCACAAGAGGGCCCAGAAACTGCCGCATCACAGCCAAACATCGCGCATGTGCCACGCAGCGAGGAGGTTTCAACGGCACCTATAAAAGACCAGCAGGAACCGGTGACCGGGCATAACAGCGAGCAATCGAGGCAGGAACGTCGTTCGCTGCATCAGCGCTAATCTGCTCGTCTACGCCTTGGAGGCCCGGCGAAGCAACGTTCGGGCGAACGCAGATAAACTACATCAGCACGTTACAGCCACAAGAGGGGCCAGAAACTGCCGCATCACAGCCCAACATCGCGCATGTGTCACGCAGCGAGGAGGCTTCAACGGCACCTATAAAAGACCAGCAGGAACCGGGGACCGGGCATAACAGCGAGCGATCGAGGCAGGAACGCGTCGCTGCATCAGCACTAATCTCTTCGTCTACGCTTTCCAGGCACATTGAAGCAACGCTCGGGCAAGTGCAGATCGACTACATCGGCACGTTACAGCCACAAGAGGGGTCAGAAACTGCCGCATCACAGCCCAACATCGCGCATGTGCCACGCAGCGAGTAGGCTTCAGCGGCACCTATAAAAGACCAGCAGGAACCGGGGACCGTGCATAACAGCGAGCGATCCAGACAGGAACGTCGTCGCTGCATCAGTGTCAATCAGCTCGTTTACGCCTTGCAGGCCCCTGGAAGCAGCGTTCGGCCAAGCGCAGATCAACTACATCGGCACGTTACAGCCACAAAAGGGGCCAGAAACTGCCGCATCACAGCCCAACATCGCGCATGTGGCACGCAGCGAGGAGGCTTCAATGGCACCTATAAAAGACCAGCAGGAACCGGGGACCGGGAATAACAGCGAGCGATCCAGGCAGGAACGTCGTCGCTGCATCAACGCTAATCTGCTCGTCTACGCGATGCAGGCCCCCGGAAGCAACGTTCGGGCAAGCGCAGATCAACTTCATCGGCACGTTACAGCCACAAGAGTGCCCAGAAACTGCCGCATCACCGCTCAACATCGCGCATGTGTCACGCAGCAAGGAGGCTTCAACGGCACCTACAAAATACCAGCACGAACCGGGGACCGGGCATAACAGCGAGCCATCTAGGCAGGAACATCGTCGCTGCATCAGTGCTAATCTGCTCGTCTACGCCTTGCAGGCCCCTGGAAGCAACGTTCGGGCAAGCGCAGATCAACTTCATCGGCACGTTACAGCCACAAGTGGGGCCAGAAACGGCTGCATCACAGCCGAACATCGCGAATGCGCCACGCAGAGAGGAGGCTTCAACGGCACCTATAAAAGACCAGCAGGAACCGGGCACCGGGCATAACAGCGAGCGATCCAGGCAGGAACGTCGTCGCTGCATCAGCGCTAATCCGCTCGTCTACGCCTTGCAGGCTCCTGGAAGCAACGTTCGGGCAAGTGCAGATCAACTACATCGGCACGTTACAGCCACAAGATTGGCCAGAAACTGCTGCATCACAGCCCAACATCGTGAATGCGCCACGCAGAGAGGAGGCTTGAACGGCACCTATAAAAGACCAGCAGGAACCGGGCACCGGGCATAACAGCGAGCGATCCAGGCAGGAACGCGTCGCTGCATCAGCGCTAATCTGCTCGTCTACGCCTTGCAGGCCCCTGGAGAGCAACGTTCGGGCAAGCGCAGATCAACTACATCGGCACGTTAGAGCCACAACAGGGGCCAGAAACTGCCGTATCACAGCCCAACATCGCGCATGCGCCACGCAGCAAGGAGCCTTCAACGGCACCTATAAAAGTCCAGCAAGAACCGGGGACCGGGCATAACAGCGAGCGATCCAGGCAGGAATGCGTCGCTGGGTCAGCACTAATCTGCTCGTCTACGCCTTGCAGGCCCCTGGAAGCAACGTTCGGGCAAGTGCAGATCAACTACATCGGCAGGTTACAGCCACAAGAGGGGCCAGAAACTGCCGCATCACAGCCCAACATCGCGCATGCGCCACGCAGCGAGGAGGCTTCAACAGCATCTACAAAAGACCAGCAGGAACCGGGGACCGGGCATAACAGCCAGCGATCCAGGCAGGAACGTCGTCGCTGCATCAGCGCTAATCAGCTCGTCTACGCCTTGCAGGCCCCTGGAAGAAACGTTCGGGCAAGCGCAGATGAACTACATCGGCACGTTACAGCCACAAGAGGGGCCAGAAACTGCCGCATCACAGCCCAACATCGCGCATGTGCCACGCAGCGAGGAGGCTTCAACGGCACCTATAAAAGACCAGCAGGAACCGGGGACCGGGAATAACAGCGAGTGATCCAGGCAGAAACGTCGTCGCTGCATCAACGCTAATCTGCTCGTCTACGCCTTGCAGGCCCCCGGAAGAAACGTTCGGGCAAGTGCAGATCAACTTCATCGGCACGTTACAGCCACAAGAGGGCCCAGAAACTACCGCATCACAGCCCAACATCGAGCATGTGCCACGCAGCGAGGAGGCTTACAGCACCTATAAAAGACCAGCAGGAACCGGGGACCGGGCATAACAGCGAGTGATCGAGGCAGGAACGTCGTCGCTGCATCAGCGCTAATCTGCTCGTCTACGCCTTGGAGGCCCATGGAAGCAACGTTCGGGCGAACGCAGATCAACTGCATCGGCACGTTACAGCCACAAGAGGGGCTAGAAACTTCCGCATCACAGCCCAACATCGCGCATGCGCCACGCAGCGAGGAGGCTTCAACGGCACCTATTAAAGAAGAGCAGGAACCGGGCACCGGGCATAAAAGCGAGAGATCCAGGCAGGAACGCGTTGCTGCATCAGCACTAATCTCCTCCTCTACGCCTTGCAGGCCCCTTGAAGCAACGCTCGGGCAAGTGAAGATCAACTACATCGGCACGTTACAGCCACAAGAGAGGCCAGAAACTGCCGCCTCACAGCCCAACAACGCGCATGCGCCACGCAGCGAGGAGGCATCAACGGCACCTATAAAAGACCCGCAGGAACCGGGGACCGGGCATAACAGCGAGCGATCCAGGCAGGAACGTCGTCGCTGCATCAGCGCTAATCTGCTCGTCTACACCTTGCAGGCCCCTGGAATCAACGTTCGGGCAAGCGCAGATCAACTTCATCGGAACGTTACAGCCACAAAAGGGGCCAGAAACTGCCGCATCACTGCCCAACATCGCGCATGTGCCACGCAGCGAGGAGGCTTCAATGGCACCTATAAAAGACCAGCAGGAACCGGGGACCGGGAATAACAGCGAGCGATCCAGGCAGGAACGTCGTCGCTGCATCAACGCTAATCTGCTCGTCTACGTCATGCAGGTTCTCGGAAGCAACGTTCGGGCAAGCGCAGATCAACTACATCGGCACGTTAAAGCCACAAGAGGGGCCAGAAACTGCCGCATCACAGCCCAACATCGCGCATGCGCAACGCAGCGCGGAGCCTTAAAAGGCACCTATAAAAGACCGGCAGGAACCGGGCCCCGGGCATAACAGCAAGCGATCCAGGCAGGAACGTCGTCGCTGCATCAGCACTAATCTGCTCGTCTACGCCTTGCAGGCCCCTGGAAGCAACGTTCGGCCAAGCGGAGATCAACTACATCGGCACGTTACAGCCACAAGAGAGCCAGAAACTGCCGCATCACAGCCCAACATCGCGGATGTGCCACGCAGCGAGGAGGCTTCAATGGCACCTATAAAAGACCAGCAGGAACCGGGGACCGGGAATAACAGCGAGCGATCCAGGCAGGAACGTCGTCGCTGCATCAACGCTAATCTGCTCGTCTACGCCTCGCAGGCCCCTGAAAGCAACATTAGGGCAAGCGCAGATCAACTTCATCGGCACGTTACAGCCACAAGAGGGCCCAGAAACTGCCGCATCACAGCCCAACATCGCGCATGTGCCACGCAGCGAGGAGGTTTCAACGGCACCTATAAAAGACCAGCAGGAACCGGGGACCGGGCATAACAGCGAGCAATCGAGGCAGGAACGTCGTTCGCTGCATCAGCGCTAATCTGCTCGTCTACGCCTTGGAGGCCCGGCGAAGCAACGTTCGGGCGAACGCAGATAAACTACATCAGCACGTTACAGCCACAAGAGGGGCCAGAAACTGCCGCATCACAGCCCAACATCGCGCATGTGCCACGCAGCGAGGAGGCTTCAGCGGCACCTATAAAAGACCAGCAGGAACCGGGGACCGTGCATAACAGCGAGCGATCCAGACAGGAACGTCGTCGCTGCATCAGCGCCAATCAGCTCGTTTACGCCTTGCAGGCCCCTGGAAGCAGCGTTCGGCCAAGCGCAGATCAACTACATCGGCACGTTACAGCCACAAAAGGGGCCAGAAACTGCCGCATCACAGCCCAACATCGCCCATGCGCCACGCAGCGCGGAGCCTTCCACGGCACCTATAAAAGAGCAGCAGGAACCGGGCACCGGGCATAAAAGCAAGCGATCCAGGCAGGAACGTCGTCGCTGCATCAGCACTAATCTGCTCGTCTACGCCTTGCAGGCCCCTGGAAGAAACGTTCGGGCAAGCGCAGATGAACTACATCGGCACGTTACAGCCACAAGAGGGGCCAGAAACTGCCGCATCACAGCCCAACATCGCGCATGTGCCACGCAGCGAGGAGGCTTCAACGGCACCTATAAAAGACCAGCAGGAACCGGGGACCGGGAATAACAGCGAGTGATCCAGGCAGAAACGTCGTCGCTGCATCAGCGCTAATCTGCTCGTCTACGCCTTGGAGGCCCATGGAAGCAACGTTCGGGCGAACGCAGATCAACTACATCGGCACGTTACAGCCACAAGAGGGGCTAGAAACTTCCGCATCACAGCCCAACATCGCGCATGCGCCACGCAGCGAGGAGGCTTCAACGGCACCTATTAAAGAAGAGCAGGAACCGGGCACCGGGCATAAAAGCGAGAGATCCAGGCAGGAACGCGTCGCTGCATCAGCACTAATCTCCTCCTCTACGCCTTGCAGGCCCCTTGAAGCAACGCTCGGGCAAGTGAAGATCAACTACATCGGCACGTTACAGCCACAAGAGAGGCCAGAAACTGCCGCCTCACAGCCCAACAACGCGCATGCGCCACGCAGCGAGAAGGCATCAACGGCACCTATAAAAGACCCGCAGGAACCGGGGACCGGGCATAACAGCGAGCGATCCAGGCAGGAACGTCGTCGCTGCATCAGCGCTAATCTGCTCGTCTACACCTTGCAGGCCCCTGGAATCAACGTTCGGGCAAGCGCAGATCAACTTCATCGGAACGTTACAGCCACAAAAGGGGCCAGAAACTGCCGCATCACTGCCCAACATCGCGCATGTGCCACGCAGCGAGGAGGCTTCAATGGCACCTATAAAAGACCAGCAGGAACCGGGGACCGGGAATAACAGCGAGCGATCCAGGCAGGAACGTCGTCGCTGCATCAACGCTAATCTGCTCGTCTACGTCATGCAGGTTCTCGGAAGCAACGTTCGGGCAAGCGCAGATCAACTACATCGGCACGTTAAAGCCACAAGAGGGGCCAGAAACTGCCGCATCACAGCCCAACATCGCGCATGCGCAACGCAGCGCGGAGCCTTAAAAGGCACCTATAAAAGACCGGCAGGAACCGGGCCCCGGGCATAACAGCAAGCGATCCAGGCAGGAACGTCGTCGCTGCATCAGCACTAATCTGCTCGTCTACGCCTTGCAGGCCCCTGGAAGCAACGTTCGGCCAAGCGGAGATCAACTACATCGGCACGTTACAGCCACAAGAGAGCCAGAAACTGCCGCATCACAGCCCAACATCGCGCATGTGCCACGCAGCGAGGAGGCTTCAATGGCACCTATAAAAGACCAGCAGGAACCGGGGACCGGGAATAACAGCGAGCGATCCAGGCAGGAACGTCGTCGCTGCATCAACGCTAATCTGCTCGTCTACGCCTCGCAGGCCCCTGAAAGCAACATTAGGGCAAGCGCAGATCAACTTCATCGGCACGTTACAGCCACAAGAGGGCCCAGAAACTGCCGCATCACAGCCCAACATCGCGCATGTGCCACGCAGCGAGGAGGTTTCAACGGCACCTATAAAAGACCAGCAGGAACCGGGGACCGGGCATAACAGCGAGCAATCGAGGCAGGAACGTCGTTCGCTGCATCAGCGCTAATCTGCTCGTCTACGCCTTGGAGGCCCGGCGAAGCAACGTTCGGGCGAACGCAGATAAACTACATCAGCACGTTACAGCCACAAGAGGGGCCAGAAACTGCCGCATCACAGCCCAACATCGCGCATGTGCCACGCAGCGAGGAGGCTTCAGCGGCACCTATAAAAGACCAGCAGGAACCGGGGACCGTGCATAACAGCGAGCGATCCAGACAGGAACGTCGTCGCTGCATCAGCGCCAATCAGCTCGTTTACGCCTTGCAGGCCCCTGGAAGCAGCGTTCGGCCAAGCGCAGATCAACTACATCGGCACGTTACAGCCACAAAAGGGGCCAGAAACTGCCGCATCACAGCCCAACATCGCGCATGTGCCACGCAGCGAGGAGGCTTCAATGGCACCTATAAAAGACCAGCAGGAACCGGCGACCGGGAATAACAGCGAGCGATCCAGGCAGGAACGTCGTCGCTGCATCAACGCTAATCTGCTCGTCTACGCGATGCAGGCCCCCGGAAGCAACGTTCGGGCAAGCGCAGATCAACTTCATCGGCACGTTACAGCCACAAGAGTGCCCAGAAACTGCCGCATCACCGCTCAACATCGCGCATGTGTCACGCAGTGAGGAGGCTTCAACGGCACCTATAAAAGACCAGCAGGAACCGGGGACCGGGCATAACAGCGAGCGATCGAGGCAGGAACGTCGTCGCTGCATCAGCGCTAATCTGCTCGTCTACACCTTGGAGGCCCCTGGAAGCAACGTTCGGCCAAGCGCAGATCAACTACATCGGCACGTTACAGCCACAAGAGGGGACAGAAACTGCCGCATCACAGCCCAACATCGCGCATGCGCCACGCAGCGAGGGGCCTTCAACGGCACCTACAAAATACCAGCACGAACCGGGGACCGGGCATAACAGCAAGCGATCCAGGCAGGAACGTCGTCGCTGCATCAGCACTAATCTGCTCGTCTACGCCTTGCAGGCCCCTGGAAGCAACATTCGGGCAAGCGCAGATTAACTACATCGGCACGTTACAGCCACAAGAGAGCCAGAAACTGCCGCATCACAGCCCAACATCGCGCATGTGCCACGCAGCGAGGAGGCTTCAATGGCACCTATAAAAGACCAGCAGGAACCGGGGACCGGGAATAACAGCGAGCGATCCAGGCAGGAACGTCGTCGCTGCATCAACGCTAATCTGCTCGTCTACGCCTCGCAGGCCCCTGAAAGCTACGTTAGGGCAAGCGCAGATCAACTTCATCGGCACTTTACAGCCACAAGAGGGCCCAGAAACTGCCGCATCACAGGCCAACATCGCGCATGTGCCACGCAGCGAGGAGGTTTCAACGGCACCTATAAAAGACCAGCAGGAACCGGGGACCGGGCATAACAGCGAGCGATCGAGGCAGGAACGTCGTCGCTGCATCAACGCTAATCTGCTCGTCTACGCCTTGGAGGCCCGGCGAAGCAACGTTCGGGCGAACGCAGATAAACTACATCAGCACGTTACAGCCACAAGAGGGGCCAGAAACTGCCGCATCACAGCCCAACATCGCGCATGTGTCACGCAGCGAGGAGGCTTCAACGGCACCTATAAAAGACCAGCAGGAACCGGGGACCGGGCATAACAGCGAGCGATCGAGGCAGGAACGCGTCGCTGCATCAGCACTAATCTCTTCGTCTACGCTTTCCAGGCACATTGAAGCAACGCTCGGGCAAGTGCAGATCGACTACATCGGCACGTTACAGCCACAAGAGGGGCCAGAAACTGCCGCATCACCGCTCAACATCGCGCATGTGTCACGCAGCGAGGAGGCTTCAACGGCACCTACAAAATACCAGCACGAACCGGGGACCGGGCATAACAGCGAGCCATCTAGGCAGGAACATCGTCGCTGCATCAGTGCTAATCTGCTCGTCTACGCCTTGCAGGCCCCTGGAAGCAACGTTCGGGCAAGCGCAGATCAACTTCATCGGCACGTTACAGCCACAAGTGGGGCCAGAAACGGCTGCATCACAGCCGAACATCGCGAATGCGCCACGCAGAGAGGAGGCTTCAACGGCACCTATAAAAGACCAGCAGGAACCGGGCACCGGGCATAACAGCGAGCGATCCAGGCAGGAACGTCGTCGCTGCATCAGCGCTAATCGGCTCGTCTACGCCTTGCAGGCTCCTGGAAGCAACGTTCGGGCAAGTGCAGATCAACTACATCGGCACGTTACAGCCACAAGGTTGGCCAGAAACTGCTGCATCACAGCCCAACATCGTGAATGCGCCACGCAGAGAGGAGGCTTGAACGGCACCTATAAAAGACCAGCAGGAACCGGGCACCGGGCATAACAGCGAGCGATCCAGGCAGGAACGCGTCGCTGCATCAGCGCTAATCTGCTCGTCTACGCCTTGCAGGCCCCTGGAGAGCAACGTTCGGGCAAGCGCAGATCAACTACATCGGCACGTTACAGCCACAACAGGGGCCAGAAACTGCCGTATCACAGCCCAACATCGCGCATGCGCCACGCAGCAAGGAGCCTTCAACGGCACCTATAAAAGTCCAGCAAGAACCGGGGACCGGGCATAACAGCGAGCGATCCAGGCAGGAATGCGTCGCTGGGTCAGCACTAATCTGCTCGTCTACGCCTTGCAGGCCCCTGGAAGCAACGTTCGGGCAAGTGCAGATCAACTACATCGGCAGGTTACAGCCACAAGAGGGGCCAGAAACTGCCGCATCACAGCCCAACATCGCGCATGCGCCACGCAGCGAGGAGGCTTCAACAGCATCTACAAAAGACCAGCAGGAACCGGGGACCGGGCATAACAGCGAGCGAGCCAGACAGGAACGTCGTCGCTGCATCAGCGCCAATCAGCTCGTTTACGCCTTGCAGGCCCCTGGAAGCAGCGTTCGGCCAAGCGCAGATCAACTACATCGGCACGTTACAGCCACAAAAGGGGCCAGAAACTGCCGCATCACAGCCCAACATCGCGCATGTGCCACGCAGCGAGGAGGCTTCAATGGCACCTATAAAAGACCAGCAGGAACCGGCGACCGGGAATAACAGCGAGCGATCCAGGCAGGAACGTCGTCGCTGCATCAACGCTAATCTGCTCGTCTACGCGATGCAGGCCCCCGGAAGCAACGTTCGGGCAAGCGCAGATCAACTTCATCGGCACGTTACAGCCACAAGAGTGCCCAGAAACTGCCGCATCACCGCTCAACATCGCGCATGTGTCACGCAGCGAGGAGGCTTCAACGGCACCTATAAAAGACCAGCAGGAACCGGGGACCGGGCATAACAGCGAGCGATCGAGGCAGGAACGTCGTCGCTGCATCAGCGCTAATCTGCTCGTCTACACCTTGGAGGCCCCTGGAAGCAACGTTCGGACAAGCGCAGATCAACTACATCGGCACGTTACAGCCACAAGAGGGGACAGAAACTGCCGCATCACAGCCCAACATCGCGCATGCGCCACGCAGCGAGGGGCCTTCAACGGCACCTACAAAATACCAGCACGAACCGGGGACCGGGCATAACAGCGAGCCATCTAGGCAGGAACATCGTTGCTGCATCAGTGCTAATCTGCTCGTCTACGCCTTGCAGGCCCCTGGAAGCAACGTTCGGGCAAGCGCAGATCAACTTCATCGGCACGTTACAGCCACAAGTGGGGCCAGAAACGGCTGCATCACAGCCGAAGATCGCGAATGCGCCACGCAGATAGGAGGCTTCAACGGCACCTATAAAAGACCAGCAGGAACCGGGGACCGGGCATAAGAGCGAGCGATCCAGGCAGGAACGCCGTCGCTGCATCAGCGCTAATCTGCTCGTCTACGCCTTGCAGGCTCCTGGAAGCAACGTTCGGGCAAGCGTAGATCAACTACATCGGCACGTTACAGCCACAACAGGGGCCAGAAACTGCCGTATCACAGCCCAACATCGCGCATGCGCCACGCAGCGAGGAGCCTTCAACGGCACCTATAAAAGTCCAGCAGGAACCGGGGACCGGGCATAACAGCGAGCGATCCAGGCAGGAATGCGTCGCTGGGTCAGCACTAATCTGCTTGTCTACGCCTTGCAGGCCCCTGGAAGCAACGTTCGGGCAAGTGCAGATCAACTACATCGGCAGGTTACAGCCACAAGAGGGGCCAGAAACTGCCGCATCACAGCCCAAAATCGCGCATGCGCTACGCAGCGAGGAGCCTTCAACGGCACCTATAAATGACCCGCAGAAACCAGGCACCGGGCATAACAGCGAGCGATCAAGGCAGGAACGTCGTCGCTGCATCAGCGCTAATCTGCTCGTCAACGCCTTGCAGGCCCCTGGAAACAACTTTCGGGCAAGCGCAGAATAACTACATCGGCACGTTAAAGCCACAACAGGGGCCAGAAACTGCCGCATCACAGCCCAACATCGCGCATGCGCCACGCAGCGCGGAGCCTTAAAAGGCACCTATAAAAGACCGGCAGGAACCGGGCACCAGGCATAACAGCAAGCGATCCAGGCAGGAACGTCGTCGCTGCATCAGCACTAATCTGCTCGTCTACGCCTTGCAGGCCCCTGGAAGCAACATTCGGGCAAGCGCAGATTAACTACATCGGCACGTTACAGCCACAAGAGAGCCAGAAACTGCCGCATCACAGCCCAACATCGCGCATGTGCCACGCAGCGAGGAGGCTTCAATGGCACCTATAAAAGACCAGCAGGAACCGGGGACCGGGAATAACAGCGAGCGATCCACGCAGGAACGTCGTCGCTGCATCAACGCTAATCTGCTCGTCTACGCCTCGCAGGCCCCTGAAAGCAACGTTAGGGCAAGCGCAGATCAACTTCATCGGCACTTTACAGCCACAAGAGGGCCCAGAAACTGCCGCATCACAGCCCAACATCGCGCATGTGCCACGCAGCGAGGAGGTTTCAACGGCACCTATAAAAGACCAGCAGGAACCGGGGACCGGGCATAACAGCGAGCGATCGAGGCAGGAACGTCGTCGCTGCATCAACGCTAATCTGCTCGTCTACGCCTTGGAGGCCCCGCGAAGCAACGTTCGGGCGAACGCAGATAAACTACATCAGCACGTTACAGCCACAAGAGGGGCCAGAAACTGCCGCATCACAGCCCAACATCGCGCATGCGCCACGCAGCGAGGAGGCTTCAACGGCACCTATAAAAGACCAGCAGGAACCGGGCACCGGGCATAAAAGCGAGAGATCCAGGCAGGAACGCGTCGCTGCATCAGCACTAATCTCTTCGTCTACGCTTTCCAGGCACCTTGAAGCAACGCTCGGGCAAGTGCAGATCGACTACATCGGCACGTTACAGCCACAAGAGGGGCCAGAAACTGCCGCATCACAGCCCAACATCGCGCATGTGCCACGCAGCGAGGAGGCTTCAGCGGCACCTATAAAAGACCAGCAGGAACCGGGGACCGTGCATAACAGCGAGCGATCCAGACAGGAACGTCGTCGCTGCATCAGTGTCAATCAGCTCGTTTACGCCTTGCAGGCCCCTGGAAGCAGCGTTCGGCCAAGCGCAGATCAACTACATTGGCACGTTACAGCCACAAAAGGGGCCAGAAACTGCCGCATCACAGCCCAACATCGCGCATGTGCCACGCAGCGAGGAGGCTTCAATGGCACCTATAAAAGACCAGCAGGAACCGGGGACCGGGAATAACAGCGAGCGATCCAGGCAGGAACGTCGTCGCTGCATCAACGCTAATCTGCTCGTCTACGCGATGCAGGCCCCCGGAAGCAACGTTCGGGCAAGCGCAGATCAACTTCATCGGCACGTTACAGCCACAAGAGTGCCCAGAAACTGCCGCATCACCGCTCAACATCGCGCATGTGTCACGCAGCGAGGAGGCTTCAACGGCACCTATAAAAGACCAGCAGGAACCGGGGACCGGGCATAACAGCGAGCGATCGAGGCAGGAACGTCGTCGCTGCATCAGCGCTAATCTGCTCGTCTACACCTTGGAGGCCCCTGGAAGCAACGTTCGGACAAGCGGAGATCAACTACATCGGCACGTTACAGCCACAAGAGGGGACAGAAACTGCCGCATCACAGCCCAACATCGCGCATGCGCCACGCAGCGAGGAGCCTTCAACGGCACCTACAAAATACCAGCACGAACCGGGGACCGGGCATAACAGCGAGCCATCTAGGCAGGAACATCGTCGCTGCATCAGTGCTAATCTGCTCGTCTACGCCTTGCAGGCCCCTGGAAGCAACGTTCGGGCAAGCGCAGATCAACTTCATCGGCACGTTACAGCCACAAGTGGGGCCAGAAACGGCTGCATCACAGCCGAACATCGCGAATGCGCCACGCAGACAGGAGGCTTCAACGGCACCTATAAAAGACCAGCAGGAACCGGGCACCGGGCATAACAGCGAGCGATCCAGGCAGGAACGTCGTCGCTGCATCAGCGCTAATCGGCTCGTCTACGCCTTGCAGGCTCCTGGAAGCAACGTTCGGGCAAGTGCAGATCAACTACATCGGCACGTTACAGTCACAAGATTGGCCAGAAACTGCTGCATCACAGCCCAACATCGCGAATGCGCCACGCAGAGAGGAGGCTTGAACGGCACCTATAAAAGACCAGCAGGAACCGGGCACCGGGCATAACAGCGAGCGATCCAGGCAGGAACGCGTCGCTGCATCAGCGCTAATCTGCTCGTCTACGCCTTGCAGGCCCCTGGAGAGCAACGTTCGGGCAAGCGCAGATCAACTACATCGGCACGTTACAGCCACAACAGGGGCCAGAAACTGCCGTATCACAGCCCAACATCGCGCATGCGCCACGCAGCAAGGAGCCTTCAACGGCACCTATAAAAGTCCAGCAAGAACCGGGGACCGGGCATAACAGCGAGCGATCCAGGCAGGAATGCGTCGCTGGGTCAGCACTAATCTGCTCGTCTACGCCTTGCAGGCCCCTGGAAGCAACGTTCGGGCAAGTGCAGATCAACTACATCGGCAGGTTACAGCCACAAGAGGGGCCAGAAACTGCCGCATCACAGCCCAACATCGCGCATGCGCCACGCAGCGAGGAGGCTTCAACAGCATCTACAAAAGACCAGCAGGAACCGGGGACCGGGCATAACAGCCAGCGATCCAGGCAGGAACGTCGTCGCTGCATCAGCGCTAATCAGCTCGTCTACGCCTTGCAGGCCCCTGGAAGAAACGTTCGGGCAAGCGCAGATGAACTACATCGGCACGTTACAGCCACAAGAGGGGCCAGAAACTGCCGCATCACAGCCCAACATCGCGCATGTGCCACGCAGCGAGGAGGCTTCAACGGCACCTATAAAAGACCAGCAGGAACCGGGGACCGGGAATAACAGCGAGTGATCCAGGCAGAAACGTCGTCGCTGCATCAACGCTAATCTGCTCGTCTACGCCTTGTAGGCCCCCGGAAGAAACGTTCGGGCAAGTGCAGATCAACTTCATCGGCACGTTACAGCCACAAGAGGGCCCAGAAACTACCGCATCACAGCCCAACATCGCGCATGTGCCACGCAGCGAGGAGGCTTACAGCACCTATAAAAGACCAGCAGGAACCGGGGACCGGGCATAACAGCGAGTGATCGAGGCAGGAACGTCGTCGCTGCATCAGCGCTAATCTGCTCGTCTACGCCTTGGAGGCCCATGGAAGCAACGTTCGGGCGAACGCAGATCAACTGCATCGGCACGTTACAGCCACAAGAGGGGCTAGAAACTTCCGCATCACAGCCCAACATCGCGCATGCGCCACGCAGCGAGGAGGCTTCAACGGCACCTATTAAAGAAGAGCAGGAACCGGGCACCGGGCATAAAAGCGAGAGATCCAGGCAGGAACGTCGATGCTGCATCAGCGCTAATCTGCTCGTCAACGCCATGCAGGCCCCTGGAAACAACGTTCGGGCAAGCGCAGATTAACTACATCGGCACGTTAAAGCCACAAGAGGGGCCAGAAACTGCCGCATCACAGCCCAACATCGCGCATGCGCCACGCAGCGCGGAGCCTTCAAAGGCACCTATAAAAGACCGGCAGGAACCGGGCACCGGGCATAGCAGCAAGCGATCCAGGCAGGAACGTCGTCGCTGCATCAGCACTAATATGCTCGTGTACGCCTTGCAGGCCCCTGGAAGCAACGTTCGGGCAAGCGCAGATTAACTACATCGGCACGTTACAGCCAAAGAGGGGCCAGAAACTGCCGCATCACAGCCCAACAACGCGCATGCGCCACGCAGCGAGGAGGCTTCAACAGCATCTACAAAAGACCAGCAGGAACCGGGGACCATGCATAACAGCGAGCGATCCAGGCAGGAACGTCGTCGCTGCATCAGCGCTAATCAGCTCGTCTACGCCTTGCAGGCCCCTGGAAGCAACGTTCGGACAAGCGCAGATCAACTACATCGGCACGTTATAGCCTCAAGAGGGGCCAGAAACTGCCGCATCACAGCCCAACATCGCCCATGCGCCACGCAGCGCAGATTCTTCCACGGCACCTATAAAAGAGCAGCAGGAACCGGGCACCGGGCATAAAAGCAAGCGATCCAGGCAGGAACGTCGTCGCTGCATCAGCACTAATCTGCTCGTCTACGCCTTGCAGGCCCCTAGAAGAAACGTTCGGGCAAGCGCAGATGAACTACATCGGCACGGTAAAGCCACAAGAGGGGCCAGAAACTGCCGCATCACAGCCCAACATCGCGCATGTGCCACGCAGCGAGGAGGCTTCAATGGCCCCTATAAAAGACCAGCAGGAACCGGGGACCGGGAATAACAGCGAGCGATCCAGGCAGGAACGTCGTCGCTGCATCAACGCTAATCTGCTCGTCTACGCCTCGCAGGCCCCTGAAAGCAACATTAGGGCAAGCGCAGATCAACTTCATCGGCACGTTACAGCCACAAGAGGGCCCAGAAACTGCCGCATCACAGCCAAACATCGCGCATGTGCCACGCAGCGAGGAGGTTTCAACGGCACCTATAAAAGACCAGCAGGAACCGGGGACCGGGCATAACAGCGAGCAATCGAGGCAGGAACGTCGTTCGCTGCATCAGCGCTAATCTGCTCGTCTACGCCTTGGAGGCCCGGCGAAGCAACGTTCGGGCGAACGCAGATAAACTACATCAGCACGTTACAGCCACAAGAGGGGCCAGAAACTGCCGCATCACAGCCCAACATCGCGCATGTGTCACGCAGCGAGGAGGCTTCAACGGCACCTATAAAAGACCAGCAGGAACCGGGGACCGGGCATAACAGCGAGCGATCGAGGCAGGAACGCGTCGCTGCATCAGCACTAATCTCTTCGTCTACGCTTTCCAGGCACATTGAAGCAACGCTCGGGCAAGTGCAGATCGACTACATCGGCACGTTACAGCCACAAGAGGGGCCAGAAACTGCCGCATCACAGCCCAACATCGCGCATGTGCCACGCAGCGAGTAGGCTTCAGCGGCACCTATAAAAGACCAGCAGGAACCGGGGACCGTGCATAACAGCGAGCGATCCAGACAGGAACGTCGTCGCTGCATCAGTGTCAATCAGCTCGTTTACGCCTTGCAGGCCCCTGGAAGCAGCGTTCGGCCAAGCGCAGATCAACTACATCGGCACGTTACAGCCACAAAAGGGGCCAGAAACTGCCGCATCACAGCCCAACATCGCGCATGTGGCACGCAGCGAGGAGGCTTCAATGGCACCTATAAAAGACCAGCAGGAACCGGGGACCGGGAATAACAGCGAGCGATCCAGGCAGGAACGTCGTCGCTGCATCAACGCTAATCTGCTCGTCTACGCCTCGCAGGCCCCTGAAAGCAACATTAGGGCAAGCGCAGATCAACTTCATCGGCACGTTACAGCCACAAGAGGGCCCAGAAACTGCCGCATCACAGCCCAACATCGCGCATGTGCCACGCAGCGAGGAGGTTTCAACGGCACCTATAAAAGACCAGCAGGAACCGGGGACCGGGCATAACAGCGAGCAATCGAGGCAGGAACGTCGTTCGCTGCATCAGCGCTAATCTGCTCGTCTACGCCTTGGAGGCCCGGCGAAGCAACGTTCGGGCGAACGCAGATAAACTACATCAGCACGTTACAGCCACAAGAGGGGCCAGAAATTGCCGCATCACAGCCCAACATCGCGCATGTGCCACGCAGCGAGGAGGCTTCAGCGGCACCTATAAAAGACCAGCAGGAACCGGGGACCGTGCATAACAGCGAGCGATCCAGACAGGAACGTCGTCGCTGCATCAGCGCCAATCAGCTCGTTTACGCCTTGCAGGCCCCTGGAAGCAGCGTTCGGCCAAGCGCAGATCAACTACATCGGCACGTTACAGCCACAAAAGGGGCCAGAAACTGCCGCATCACAGCCCAACATCGCCCATGCGCCACGCAGCGCGGAGCCTTCCACGGCACCTATAAAAGAGCAGCAGGAACCGGGCACCGGGCATAAAAGCAAGCGATCCAGGCAGGAACGTCGTCGCTGCATCAGCACTAATCTGCTCGTCTACGCCTTGCAGGCCCCTGGAAGAAACGTTCGGGCAAGCGCAGATGAACTACATCGGCACGTTACAGCCACAAGAGGGGCCAGAAACTGCCGCATCACAGCCCAACATCGCGCATGTGCCACGCAGCGAGGAGGCTTCAACGGCACCTATAAAAGACCAGCAGGAACCGGGGACCGGGAATAACAGCGAGTGATCCAGGCAGAAACGTCGTCGCTGCATCAGCGCTAATCTGCTCGTCTACGCCTTGGAGGCCCATGGAAGCAACGTTCGGGCGAACGCAGATCAACTACATCGGCACGTTACAGCCACAAGAGGGGCTAGAAACTTCCGCATCACAGCCCAACATCGCGCATGCGCCACGCAGCGAGGAGGCTTCAACGGCACCTATTAAAGAAGAGCAGGAACCGGGCACCGGGCATAAAAGCGAGAGATCCAGGCAGGAACGCGTCGCTGCATCAGCACTAATCTCCTCCTCTACGCCTTGCAGGCCCCTTGAAGCAACGCTCGGGCAAGTGAAGATCAACTACATCGGCACGTTACAGCCACAAGAGAGGCCAGAAACTGCCGCCTCACAGCCCAACAACGCGCATGCGCCACGCAGCGAGGAGGCATCAACGGCACCTATAAAAGACCCGCAGGAACCGGGGACCGGGCATAACAGCGAGCGATCCAGGCAGGAACGTCGTCGCTGCATCAGCGCTAATCTGCTCGTCTACACCTTGCAGGCCCCTGGAATCAACGTTCGGGCAAGCGCAGATCAACTTCATCGGAACGTTACAGCCACAAAAGGGGCCAGAAACTGCCGCATCACTGCCCAACATCGCGCATGTGCCACGCAGCGAGGAGGCTTCAATGGCACCTATAAAAGACCAGCAGGAACCGGGGACCGGGAATAACAGCGAGCGATCCAGGCAGGAACGTCGTCGCTGCATCAACGCTAATCTGCTCGTCTACGTCATGCAGGTTCTCGGAAGCAACGTTCGGGCAAGCGCAGATCAACTACATCGGCACGTTAAAGCCACAAGAGGGGCCAGAAACTGCCGCATCACAGCCCAACATCGCGCATGCGCAACGCCGCGCGGAGCCTTAAAAGGCACCTATAAAAGACCGGCAGGAACCGGGCCCCGGGCATAACAGCAAGCGATCCAGGCAGGAACGTCGTCGCTGCATCAGCACTAATCTGCTCGTCTACGCCTTGCAGGCCCCTGGAAGCAACGTTCGGCCAAGCGGAGATCAACTACATCGGCACGTTACAGCCACAAGAGAGCCAGAAACTGCCGCATCACAGCCCAACATCGCGCATGTGCCACGCAGCGAGGAGGCTTCAATGGCACCTATAAAAGACCAGCAGGAACCGGGGACCGGGAATAACAGCGAGCGATCCAGGCAGGAACGTCGTCGCTGCATCAACGCTAATCTGCTCGTCTACGCCTCGCAGGCCCCTGAAAGCAACATTAGGGCAAGCGCAGATCAACTTCATCGGCACGTTACAGCCACAAGAGGGCCCAGAAACTGCCGCATCACAGCCCAACATCGCGCATGTGCCACGCAGCGAGGAGGTTTCAACGGCACCTATAAAAGACCAGCAGGAACCGGGGACCGGGCATAACAGCGAGCAATCGAGGCAGGAACGTCGTTCGCTGCATCAGCGCTAATCTGCTCGTCTACGCCTTGGAGGCCCGGCGAAGCAACGTTCGGGCGAACGCAGATAAACTACATCAGCACGTTACAGCCACAAGAGGGGCCAGAAACTGCCGCATCACAGCCCAACATCGCGCATGTGCCACGCAGCGAGGAGGCTTCAGCGGCACCTATAAAAGACCAGCAGGAACCGGGGACCGTGCATAACAGCGAGCGATCCAGACAGGAACGTCGTCGCTGCATCAGCGCCAATCAGCTCGTTTACGCCTTGCAGGCCCCTGGAAGCAGCGTTCGGCCAAGCGCAGATCAACTACATCGGCACGTTACAGCCACAAAAGGGGCCAGAAACTGCCGCATCACAGCCCAACATCGCGCATGTGCCACGCAGCGAGGAGGCTTCAATGGCACCTATAAAAGACCAGCAGGAACCGGCGACCGGGAATAACAGCGAGCGATCCAGGCAGGAACGTCGTCGCTGCATCAACGCTAATCTGCTCGTCTACGCGATGCAGGCCCCCGGAAGCAACGTTCGGGCAAGCGCAGATCAACTTCATCGGCACGTTACAGCCACAAGAGTGCCCAGAAACTGCCGCATCACCGCTCAACATCGCGCATGTGTCACGCAGCGAGGAGGCTTCAACGGCACCTATAAAAGACCAGCAGGAACCGGGGACCGGGCATAACAGCGAGCGATCCAGGCAGGAACGTCGTCGCTGCATCAACGCTAATCTGCTCGTCTACGCCTCGCAGGCCCCTGAAAGCTACGTTAGGGCAAGCGCAGATCAACTTCATCGGCACTTTACAGCCACAAGAGGGCCCAGAAACTGCCGCATCACAGGCCAACATCGCGCATGTGCCACGCAGCGAGGAGGTTTCAACGGCACCTATAAAAGACCAGCAGGAACCGGGGACCGGGCATAACAGCGAGCGATCGAGGCAGGAACGTCGTCGCTGCATCAACGCTAATCTGCTCGTCTACGCCTTGGAGGCCCGGCGAAGCAACGTTCGGGCGAACGCAGATAAACTACATCAGCACGTTACAGCCACAAGAGGGGCCAGAAACTGCCGCATCACAGCCCAACATCGCGCATGTGTCACGCAGCGAGGAGGCTTCAACGGCACCTATAAAAGACCAGCAGGAACCGGGGACCGGGCATAACAGCGAGCGATCGAGGCAGGAACGCGTCGCTGCATCAGCACTAATCTCTTCGTCTACGCTTTCCAGGCACATTGAAGCAACGCTCGGGCAAGTGCAGATCGACTACATCGGCACGTTACAGCCACAAGAGGGGCCAGAAACTGCCGCATCACAGCCCAACATCGCGCATGTGCCACGCAGCGAGGAGGCTTCAGCGGCACCTATAAAAGACCAGCAGGAACCGGGGACCGTGCATAACAGCGAGCGATCCAGACAGGAACGTCGTCGCTGCATCAGTGTCAATCAGCTCGTTTACGCCTTGCAGGCCCCTGGAAGCAGCGTTCGGCCAAGCGCAGATCAACTACATCGGCACGTTACAGCCACAAAAGGGGCCAGAAACTGCCGCATGACAGCCCAACATCGCGCATGTGGCACGCAGCGAGGAGGCTTCAATGGCACCTATAAAAGACCAGCAGGAACCGGGGACCGGGAATAACAGCGAGCGATCCAGGCAGGAACGTCGTCGCTGCATCAACGCTAATCTGCTCGTCTACGCGATGCAGGCCCCCGGAAGCAACGTTCGGGCAAGCGCAGATCAACTTCATCGGCACGTTACAGCCACAAGAGTGCCCAGAAACTGCCGCATCACCGCTCAACATCGCGCATGTGTCACGCAGCGAGGAGGCTTCAACGGCACCTACAAAATACCAGCACGAACCGGGGACCGGGCATAACAGCGAGCCATCTAGGCAGGAACATCGTCGCTGCATCAGTGCTAATCTGCTCGTCTACGCCTTGCAGGCCCCTGGAAGCAACGTTCGGGCAAGCGCAGATCAACTTCATCGGCACGTTACAGCCACAAGTGGGGCCAGAAACGGCTGCATCACAGCCGAACATCGCGAATGCGCCACGCAGAGAGGAGGCTTCAACGGCACCTATAAAAGACCAGCAGGAACCGGGCACCGGGCATAACAGCGAGCGATCCAGGCAGGAACGTCGTCGCTGCATCAGCGCTAATCGGCTCGTCTACGCCTTGCAGGCTCCTGGAAGCAACGTTCGGGCAAGTGCAGATCAACTACATCGGCACGTTACAGCCACAAGGTTGGCCAGAAACTGCTGCATCACAGCCCAACATCGTGAATGCGCCACGCAGAGAGGAGGCTTGAACGGCACCTATAAAAGACCAGCAGGAACCGGGCACCGGGCATAACAGCGAGCGATCCAGGCAGGAACGCGTCGCTGCATCAGCGCTAATCTGCTCGTCTACGCCTTGCAGGCCCCTGGAGAGCAACGTTCGGGCAAGCGCAGATCAACTACATCGGCACGTTACAGCCACAACAGGGGCCAGAAACTGCCGTATCACAGCCCAACATCGCGCATGCGCCACGCAGCAAGGAGCCTTCAACGGCACCTATAAAAGTCCAGCAAGAACCGGGGACCGGGCATAACAGCGAGCGATCCAGGCAGGAATGCGTCGCTGGGTCAGCACTAATCTGCTCGTCTACGCCTTGCAGGCCCCTGGAAGCAACGTTCGGGCAAGTGCAGATCAACTACATCGGCAGGTTACAGCCACAAGAGGGGCCAGAAACTGCCGCATCACAGCCCAACATCGCGCATGCGCCACGCAGCGAGGAGGCTTCAACAGCATCTACAAAAGACCAGCAGGAACCGGGGACCGGGCATAACAGCGAGCGAGCCAGACAGGAACGTCGTCGCTGCATCAGCGCCAATCAGCTCGTTTACGCCTTGCAGGCCCCTGGAAGCAGCGTTCGGCCAAGCGCAGATCAACTACATCGGCACGTTACAGCCACAAAAGGGGCCAGAAACTGCCGCATCACAGCCCAACATCGCGCATGTGCCACGCAGCGAGGAGGCTTCAATGGCACCTATAAAAGACCAGCAGGAACCGGCTACCGGGAATAACAGCGAGCGATCCAGGCAGGAACGTCGTCGCTGCATCAACGCTAATCTGCTCGTCTACGCGATGCAGTCCCCCGGAAGCAACGTTCGGGCAAGCGCAGATCAACTTCATCGGCACGTTACAGCCACAAGAGTGCCCAGAAACTGCCGCATCACCGCTCAACATCGCGCATGTGTCACGCAGCGAGGAGGCTTCAACGGCACCTATAAAAGACCAGCAGGAACCGGGGACCGGGCATAACAGCGAGCGATCGAGGCAGGAACGTCGTCGCTGCATCAGCGCTAATCTGCTCGTCTACACCTTGGAGGCCCCTGGAAGCAACGTTCGGACAAGCGCAGATCAACTACATCGGCACGTTACAGCCACAAGAGGGGACAGAAACTGCCGCATCACAGCCCAACATCGCGCATGCGCCACGCAGCGAGGGGCCTTCAACGGCACCTACAAAATACCAGCACGAACCGGGGACCGGGCATAACAGCGAGCCATCTAGGCAGGAACATCGTTGCTGCATCAGTGCTAATCTGCTCGTCTACGCCTTGCAGGCCCCTGGAAGCAACGTTCGGGCAAGCGCAGATCAACTTCATCGGCACGTTACAGCCACAAGTGGGGCCAGAAACGGCTGCATCACAGCCGAAGATCGCGAATGCGCCACGCAGAGAGGAGGCTTCAACGGCACCTATAAAAGACCAGCAGGAACCGGGGACCGGGCATAAGAGCGAGCGATCCAGGCAGGAACGCCGTCGCTGCATCAGCGCTAATCTGCTCGTCTACGCCTTGCAGGCTCCTGGAAGCAACGTTCGGGCAAGCGTAGATCAACTACATCGGCACGTTACAGCCACAACAGGGGCCAGAAACTGCCGTATCACAGCCCAACATCGCGCATGCGCCACGCAGCGAGGAGCCTTCAACGGCACCTATAAAAGTCCAGCAGGAACCGGGGACCGGGCATAACAGCGAGCGATCCAGGCAGGAATGCGTCGCTGGGTCAGCACTAATCTGCTTGTCTACGCCTTGCAGGCCCCTGGAAGCAACGTTCGGGCAAGTGCAGATCAACTACATCGGCAGGTTACAGCCACAAGAGGGGCCAGAAACTGCCGCATCACAGCCCAAAATCGCGCATGCGCTACGCAGCGAGGAGCCTTCAACGGCACCTATAAATGACCCGCAGAAACCAGGCACCGGGCATAACAGCGAGCGATCAAGGCAGGAACGTCGTCGCTGCATCAGCGCTAATCTGCTCGTCAACGCCTTGCAGGCCCCTGGAAACAACTTTCGGGCAAGCGCAGAATAACTACATCGGCACGTTAAAGCCACAACAGGGGCCAGAAACTGCCGCATCACAGCCCAACATCGCGCATGCGCCACGCAGCGCGGAGCCTTAAAAGGCACCTATAAAAGACCGGCAGGAACCGGGCACAAGGCATAACAGCAAGCGATCCAGGCAGGAACGTCGTCGCTGCATCAGCACTAATCTGCTCGTCTACGCCTTGCAGGCCCCTGGAAGCAACATTCGGGCAAGCGCAGATTAACTACATCGGCACGTTACAGCCACAAGAGAGCCAGAAACTGCCGCATCACAGCCCAACATCGCGCATGTGCCACGCAGCGAGGAGGCTTCAATGGCACCTATAAAAGACCAGCAGGAACCGGGGACCGGGAATAACAGCGAGCGATCCACGCAGGAACGTCGTCGCTGCATCAACGCTAATCTGCTCGTCTACGCCTCGCAGGCCCCTGAAAGCAACGTTAGGGCAAGCGCAGATCAACTTCATCGGCACTTTACAGCCACAAGAGGGCCCAGAAACTGCCGCATCACAGCCCAACATCGCGCATGTGCCACGCAGCGAGGAGGTTTCAACGGCACCTATAAAAGACCAGCAGGAACCGGGGACCGGGCATAACAGCGAGCGATCGAGGCAGGAACGTCGTCGCTGCATCAACGCTAATCTGCTCGTCTACGCCTTGGAGGCCCCGCGAAGCAACGTTCGGGCGAACGCAGATAAACTACATCAGCACGTTACAGCCACAAGAGGGGCCAGAAACTGCCGCATCACAGCCCAACATCGCGCATGCGCCACGCAGCGAGGAGGCTTCAACGGCACCTATAAAAGACCAGCAGGAACCGGGCACCGGGCATAAAAGCGAGAGATCCAGGCAGGAACGCGTCGCTGCATCAGCACTAATCTCTTCGTCTACGCTTTCCAGGCACCTTGAAGCAACGCTCGGGCAAGTGCAGATCGACTACATCGGCACGTTACAGCCACAAGAGGGGCCAGAAACTGCCGCATCACAGCCCAACATCGCGCATGTGCCACGCAGCGAGGAGGCTTCAGCGGCACCTATAAAAGACCAGCAGGAACCGGGGACCGTGCATAACAGCGAGCGATCCAGACAGGAACGTCGTCGCTGCATCAGTGTCAATCAGCTCGTTTACGCCTTGCAGGCCCCTGGAAGCAGCGTTCGGCCAAGCGCAGATCAACTACATTGGCACGTTACAGCCACAAAAGGGGCCAGAAACTGCCGCATCACAGCCCAACATCGCGCATGTGCCACGCAGCGAGGAGGCTTCAATGGCACCTATAAAAGACCAGCAGGAACCGGGGACCGGGAATAACAGCGAGCGATCCAGGCAGGAACGTCGTCGCTGCATCAACGCTAATCTGCTCGTCTACGCGATGCAGGCCCCCGGAAGCAACGTTCGGGCAAGCGCAGATCAACTTCATCGGCACGTTACAGCCACAAGAGTGCCCAGAAACTGCCGCATCACCGCTCAACATCGCGCATGTGTCACGCAGCGAGGAGGCTTCAACGGCACCTATAAAAGACCAGCAGGAACCGGGGACCGGGCATAACAGCGAGCGATCGAGGCAGGAACGTCGTCGCTGCATCAGCGCTAATCTGCTCGTCTACACCTTGGAGGCCCCTGGAAGCAACGTTCGGACAAGCGGAGATCAACTACATCGGCACGTTACAGCCACAAGAGGGGACAGAAACTGCCGCATCACAGCCCAACATCGCGCATGCGCCACGCAGCGAGGAGCCTTCAACGGCACCTACAAAATACCAGCACGAACCGGGGACCGGGCATAACAGCGAGCCATCTAGGCAGGAACATCGTCGCTGCATCAGTGCTAATCTGCTCGTCTACGCCTTGCAGGCCCCTGGAAGCAACGTTCGGGCAAGCGCAGATCAACTTCATCGGCACGTTACAGCCACAAGTGGGGCCAGAAACGGCTGCATCACAGCCGAACATCGCGAATGCGCCACGCAGAGAGGAGGCTTCAACGGCACCTATAAAAGACCAGCAGGAACCGGGCACCGGGCATAACAGCGAGCGATCCAGGCAGGAACGTCGTCGCTGCATCAGCGCTAATCGGCTCGTCTACGCCTTGCAGGCTCCTGGAAGCAACGTTCGGGCAAGTGCAGATCAACTACATCGGCACGTTACAGTCACAAGATTGGCCAGAAACTGCTGCATCACAGCCCAACATCGCGAATGCGCCACGCAGAGAGGAAGCTTGAACGGCACCTATAAAAGACCAGCAGGAACCGGGCACCGGGCATAACAGCGAGCGATCCAGGCAGGAACGCGTCGCTGCATCAGCGCTAATCTGCTCGTCTACGCCTTGCAAGCCCCTGGAGAGCAACGTTCGGGCAAGCGCAGATCAACTACATCGGCACGTTACAGCCACAACAGGGGCCAGAAACTGCCGTATCACAGCCCAACATCGCGCATGCGCCACGCAGCAAGGAGCCTTCAACGGCACCTATAAAAGTCCAGCAAGAACCGGGGACCGGGCATAACAGCGAGCGATCCAGGCAGGAATGCGTCGCTGGGTCAGCACTAATCTGCTCGTCTACGCCTTGCAGGCCCCTGGAAGCAACGTTCGGGCAAGTGCAGATCAACTACATCGGCAGGTTACAGCCACAAGAGGGGCCAGAAACTGCCGCATCACAGCCCAACATCGCGCATGCGCCACACAGCGAGGAGGCTTCAACAGCATCTACAAAAGACCAGCAGGAACCGGGGACCGGGCATAACAGCCAGCGATCCAGGCAGGAACGTCGTCGCTGCATCAGCGCTAATCAGCTCGTCTACGCCTTGCAGGCCCCTGGAAGAAACGTTCGGGCAAGCGCAGATGAACTACATCGGCACGTTACAGCCACAAGAGGGGCCAGAAACTGCCGCATCACAGCCCAACATCGCGCATGTGCCACGCAGCGAGGAGGCTTCAACGGCACCTATAAAAGACCAGCAGGAACCGGGGACCGGGAATAACAGCGAGTGATCCAGGCAGAAACGTCGTCGCTGCATCAACGCTAATCTGCTCGTCTACGCCTTGTAGGCCCCCGGAAGAAACGTTCGGGCAAGTGCAGATCAACTTCATCGGCACGTTACAGCCACAAGAGGGCCCAGAAACTACCGCATCACAGCCCAACATCGCGCATGTGCCACGCAGCGAGGAGGCTTACAGCACCTATAAAAGACCAGCAGGAACCGGGGACCGGGCATAACAGCGAGTGATCGAGGCAGGAACGTCGTCGCTGCATCAGCGCTAATCTGCTCGTCTACGCCTTGGAGGCCCATGGAAGCAACGTTCGGGCGAACGCAGATCAACTGCATCGGCACGTTACAGCCACAAGAGGGGCTAGAAACTTCCGCATCACAGCCCAACATCGCGCATGCGCCACGCAGCGAGGAGGCTTCAACGGCACCTATTAAAGAAGAGCAGGAACCGGGCACCGGGCATAAAAGCGAGAGATCCAGGCAGGAACGTCGATGCTGCATCAGCGCTAATCTGCTCGTCAACGCCATGCAGGCCCCTGGAAACAACGTTCGGGCAAGCGCAGATTAACTACATCGGCACGTTAAAGCCACAAGAGGGGCCAGAAACTGCCGCATCACAGCCCAACATCGCGCATGCGCCACGCAGCGCGGAGCCTTCAAAGGCACCTATAAAAGACCGGCAGGAACCGGGCACCGGGCATAGCAGCAAGCGATCCAGGCAGGAACGTCGTCGCTGCATCAGCACTAATATGCTCGTGTACGCCTTGCAGGCCCCTGGAAGCAACGTTCGGGCAAGCGCAGATTAACTACATCGGCACGTTACAGCCAAAGAGGGGCCAGAAACTGCCGCATCACAGCCCAACAACGCGCATGCGCCACGCAGCGAGGAGGCTTCAACAGCATCTACAAAAGACCAGCAGGAACCGGGGACCATGCATAACAGCGAGCGATCCAGGCAGGAACGTCGTCGCTGCATCAGCGCTAATCAGCTCGTCTACGCCTTGCAGGCCCCTGGAAGCAACGTTCGGACAAGCGCAGATCAACTACATCGGCACGTTATAGCCTCAAGAGGGGCCAGAAACTGCCGCATCACAGCCCAACATCGCCTATGCGCCACGCAGCGCGGATTCTTCCACGGCACCTATAAAAGAGCAGCAGGAACCGGGCACCGGGCATAAAAGCAAGCGATCCAGGCAGGAACGTCGTCGCTGCATCAGCACTAATCTGCTCGTCTACGCCTTGCAGGCCCCTAGAAGAAACGTTCGGGCAAGCGCAGATGAACTACATCGGCACGTTAAAGCCACAAGAGGGGCCAGAAACTGCCGCATCACAGCCCAACATCGCGCATGTGCCACGCAGCGAGGAGGCTTCAATGGCCCCTATAAAAGACCAGCAGGAACCGGGGACCGGGAATAACAGCGAGCGATCCAGGCAGGAACGTCGTCGCTGCATCAACGCTAATCTGCTCGTCTACGCCTCGCAGGCCCCTGAAAGCAACATTAGGGCAAGCGCAGATCAACTTCATCGGCACGTTACAGCCACAAGAGGGCCCAGAAACTGCCGCATCACAGCCAAACATCGCGCATGTGCCACGCAGCGAGGAGGTTTCAACGGCACCTATAAAAGACCAGCAGGAACCGGGGACCGGGCATAACAGCGAGCAATCGAGGCAGGAACGTCGTTCGCTGCATCAGCGCTAATCTGCTCGTCTACGCCTTGGAGGCCCGGCGAAGCAACGTTCGGGCGAACGCAGATAAACTACATCAGCACGTTACAGCCACAAGAGGGGCCAGAAACTGCCGCATCACAGCCCAACATCGCGCATGTGTCACGCAGCGAGGAGGCTTCAACGGCACCTATAAAAGACCAGCAGGAACCGGGGACCGGGCATAACAGCGAGCGATCGAGGCAGGAACGCGTCGCTGCATCAGCACTAATCTCTTCGTCTACGCTTTCCAGGCACATTGAAGCAACGCTCGGGCAAGTGCAGATCGACTACATCGGCACGTTACAGCCACAAGAGGGGTCAGAAACTGCCGCATCACAGCCCAACATCGCGCATGTGCCACGCAGCGAGTAGGCTTCAGCGGCACCTATAAAAGACCAGCAGGAACCGGGGACCGTGCATAACAGCGAGCGATCCAGACAGGAACGTCGTCGCTGCATCAGTGTCAATCAGCTCGTTTACGCCTTGCAGGCCCCTGGAAGCAGCGTTCGGCCAAGCGCAGATCAACTACATCGGCACGTTACAGCCACAAAAGGGGCCAGAAACTGCCGCATCACAGCCCAACATCGCGCATGTGGCACGCAGCGAGGAGGCTTCAATGGCACCTATAAAAGACCAGCAGGAACCGGGGACCGGGAATAACAGCGAGCGATCCAGGCAGGAACGTCGTCGCTGCATCAACGCTAATCTGCTCGTCTACGCGATGCAGGCCCCCGGAAGCAACGTTCGGGCAAGCGCAGATCAACTTCATCGGCACGTTACAGCCACAAGAGTGCCCAGAAACTGCCGCATCACCGCTCAACATCGCGCATGTGTCACGCAGCAAGGAGGCTTCAACGGCACCTACAAAATACCAGCACGAACCGGGGACCGGGCATAACAGCGAGCCATCTAGGCAGGAACATCGTCGCTGCATCAGTGCTAATCTGCTCGTCTACGCCTTGCAGGCCCCTGGAAGCAACGTTCGGGCAAGCGCAGATCAACTTCATCGGCACGTTACAGCCACAAGTGGGGCCAGAAACGGCTGCATCACAGCCGAACATCGCGAATGCGCCACGCAGAGAGGAGGCTTCAACGGCACCTATAAAAGACCAGCAGGAACCGGGCACCGGGCATAACAGCGAGCGATCCAGGCAGGAACGTCGTCGCTGCATCAGCGCTAATCCGCTCGTCTACGCCTTGCAGGCTCCTGGAAGCAACGTTCGGGCAAGTGCAGATCAACTACATCGGCACGTTACAGCCACAAGATTGGCCAGAAACTGCTGCATCACAGCCCAACATCGTGAATGCGCCACGCAGAGAGGAGGCTTGAACGGCACCTATAAAAGACCAGCAGGAACCGGGCACCGGGCATAACAGCGAGCGATCCAGGCAGGAACGCGTCGCTGCATCAGCGCTAATCTGCTCGTCTACGCCTTGCAGGCCCCTGGAGAGCAACGTTCGGGCAAGCGCAGATCAACTACATCGGCACGTTAGAGCCACAACAGGGGCCAGAAACTGCCGTATCACAGCCCAACATCGCGCATGCGCCACGCAGCAAGGAGCCTTCAACGGCACCTATAAAAGTCCAGCAAGAACCGGGGACCGGGCATAACAGCGAGCGATCCAGGCAGGAATGCGTCGCTGGGTCAGCACTAATCTGCTCGTCTACGCCTTGCAGGCCCCTGGAAGCAACGTTCGGGCAAGTGCAGATCAACTACATCGGCAGGTTACAGCCACAAGAGGGGCCAGAAACTGCCGCATCACAGCCCAACATCGCGCATGCGCCACGCAGCGAGGAGGCTTCAACAGCATCTACAAAAGACCAGCAGGAACCGGGGACCGGGCATAACAGCCAGCGATCCAGGCAGGAACGTCGTCGCTGCATCAGCGCTAATCAGCTCGTCTACGCCTTGCAGGCCCCTGGAAGAAACGTTCGGGCAAGCGCAGATGAACTACATCGGCACGTTACAGCCACAAGAGGGGCCAGAAACTGCCGCATCACAGCCCAACATCGCGCATGTGCCACGCAGCGAGGAGGCTTCAACGGCACCTATAAAAGACCAGCAGGAACCGGGGACCGGGAATAACAGCGAGTGATCCAGGCAGAAACGTCGTCGCTGCATCAACGCTAATCTGCTCGTCTACGCCTTGCAGGCCCCCGGAAGAAACGTTCGGGCAAGTGCAGATCAACTTCATCGGCACGTTACAGCCACAAGAGGGCCCAGAAACTACCGCATCACAGCCCAACATCGAGCATGTGCCACGCAGCGAGGAGGCTTACAGCACCTATAAAAGACCAGCAGGAACCGGGGACCGGGCATAACAGCGAGTGATCGAGGCAGGAACGTCGTCGCTGCATCAGCGCTAATCTGCTCGTCTACGCCTTGGAGGCCCATGGAAGCAACGTTCGGGCGAACGCAGATCAACTGCATCGGCACGTTACAGCCACAAGAGGGGCTAGAAACTTCCGCATCACAGCCCAACATCGCGCATGCGCCACGCAGCGAGGAGGCTTCAACGGCACCTATTAAAGAAGAGCAGGAACCGGGCACCGGGCATAAAAGCGAGAGATCCAGGCAGGAACGCGTTGCTGCATCAGCACTAATCTCCTCCTCTACGCCTTGCAGGCCCCTTGAAGCAACGCTCGGGCAAGTGAAGATCAACTACATCGGCACGTTACAGCCACAAGAGAGGCCAGAAACTGCCGCCTCACAGCCCAACAACGCGCATGCGCCACGCAGCGAGGAGGCATCAACGGCACCTATAAAAGACCCGCAGGAACCGGGGACCGGGCATAACAGCGAGCGATCCAGGCAGGAACGTCGTCGCTGCATCAGCGCTAATCTGCTCGTCTACACCTTGCAGGCCCCTGGAATCAACGTTCGGGCAAGCGCAGATCAACTTCATCGGAACGTTACAGCCACAAAAGGGGCCAGAAACTGCCGCATCACTGCCCAACATCGCGCATGTGCCACGCAGCGAGGAGGCTTCAATGGCACCTATAAAAGACCAGCAGGAACCGGGGACCGGGAATAACAGCGAGCGATCCAGGCAGGAACGTCGTCGCTGCATCAACGCTAATCTGCTCGTCTACGTCATGCAGGTTCTCGGAAGCAACGTTCGGGCAAGCGCAGATCAACTACATCGGCACGTTAAAGCCACAAGAGGGGCCAGAAACTGCCGCATCACAGCCCAACATCGCGCATGCGCAACGCAGCGCGGAGCCTTAAAAGGCACCTATAAAAGACCGGCAGGAACCGGGCCCCGGGCATAACAGCAAGCGATCCAGGCAGGAACGTCGTCGCTGCATCAGCACTAATCTGCTCGTCTACGCCTTGCAGGCCCCTGGAAGCAACGTTCGGCCAAGCGGAGATCAACTACATCGGCACGTTACAGCCACAAGAGAGCCAGAAACTGCCGCATCACAGCCCAACATCGCGCATGTGCCACGCAGCGAGGAGGCTTCAATGGCACCTATAAAAGACCAGCAGGAACCGGGGACCGGGAATAACAGCGAGCGATCCAGGCAGGAACGTCGTCGCTGCATCAACGCTAATCTGCTCGTCTACGCCTCGCAGGCCCCTGAAAGCAACATTAGGGCAAGCGCAGATCAACTTCATCGGCACGTTACAGCCACAAGAGGGCCCAGAAACTGCCGCATCACAGCCCAACATCGCGCATGTGCCACGCAGCGAGGAGGTTTCAACGGCACCTATAAAAGACCAGCAGGAACCGGGGACCGGGCATAACAGCGAGCAATCGAGGCAGGAACGTCGTTCGCTGCATCAGCGCTAATCTGCTCGTCTACGCCTTGGAGGCCCGGCGAAGCAACGTTCGGGCGAACGCAGATAAACTACATCAGCACGTTACAGCCACAAGAGGGGCCAGAAACTGCCGCATCACAGCCCAACATCGCGCATGTGCCACGCAGCGAGGAGGCTTCAGCGGCACCTATAAAAGACCAGCAGGAACCGGGGACCGTGCATAACAGCGAGCGATCCAGACAGGAACGTCGTCGCTGCATCAGCGCCAATCAGCTCGTTTACGCCTTGCAGGCCCCTGGAAGCAGCGTTCGGCCAAGCGCAGATCAACTACATCGGCACGTTACAGCCACAAAAGGGGCCAGAAACTGCCGCATCACAGCCCAACATCGCCCATGCGCCACGCAGCGCGGAGCCTTCCACGGCACCTATAAAAGAGCAGCAGGAACCGGGCACCGGGCATAAAAGCAAGCGATCCAGGCAGGAACGTCGTCGCTGCATCAGCACTAATCTGCTCGTCTACGCCTTGCAGGCCCCTGGAAGAAACGTTCGGGCAAGCGCAGATGAACTACATCGGCACGTTACAGCCACAAGAGGGGCCAGAAACTGCCGCATCACAGCCCAACATCGCGCATGTGCCACGCAGCGAGGAGGCTTCAACGGCACCTATAAAAGACCAGCAGGAACCGGGGACCGGGAATAACAGCGAGTGATCCAGGCAGAAACGTCGTCGCTGCATCAGCGCTAATCTGCTCGTCTACGCCTTGGAGGCCCATGGAAGCAACGTTCGGGCGAACGCAGATCAACTACATCGGCACGTTACAGCCACAAGAGGGGCTAGAAACTTCCGCATCACAGCCCAACATCGCGCATGCGCCACGCAGCGAGGAGGCTTCAACGGCACCTATTAAAGAAGAGCAGGAACCGGGCACCGGGCATAAAAGCGAGAGATCCAGGCAGGAACGCGTCGCTGCATCAGCACTAATCTCCTCCTCTACGCCTTGCAGGCCCCTTGAAGCAACGCTCGGGCAAGTGAAGATCAACTACATCGGCACGTTACAGCCACAAGAGAGGCCAGAAACTGCCGCCTCACAGCCCAACAACGCGCATGCGCCACGCAGCGAGAAGGCATCAACGGCACCTATAAAAGACCCGCAGGAACCGGGGACCGGGCATAACAGCGAGCGATCCAGGCAGGAACGTCGTCGCTGCATCAGCGCTAATCTGCT